>NC_135713.1:91165926-91474853 GCF_964656455.1 Halichoerus grypus
ACAAGAAAATGACTTTTAATGAATTTTAATGTTTAAATAGTTCATTTTAATTTTTCTAAATAAGTATTTTCTACTCTAAATGTTTTTCTTTCTTTCTTTTTTTTTTTTAAAGATTTTATTTTCAAGGAATCCCTACACCCAGTGTGGGGCTAGAACTCACAACCCTGAGATCAAGAGTCTCCTGCTCCACTGATATGAGCCAGCCAAGTGCCCCTAAATGCTTTTCTTTTTAAAGTTAACATGCTAAGTATTGTATGTGATGTAAATAATTAAATTCACCATTAGTTTCTATTTAAATGTAAAGAAGTAGTTTCTTTGTTCTATATAGCAAAGGGAAACCTTTTCTGAAGTTCCATGCACTATAAGAATATGGATGTTGTTAAAGTTTTACAGAAAAAATTAAGATCAAAGAAATGTATAGTCAATCTAGAGCTTTAGCAGGGTGGTATAACAAACTGCCTGTTTTAAATTGATAAAGACTTCTTCTAAGAATAAGATGCAGGTTCCAAAAAGACAAAATTGTGCATATATATACAAACAAAACCAGGGCAGGGGGAGAAAGACATAATGAGTGAGTAATTGTGGTGTTCTATATCTGAAAGAATAAGGTAAAAAGGAAAAGAAATCAACTTCAAATGCAAATGTTTCATTCTGGTGGCTAGTCAGCATTCCCCTACCCTAAATCCAGCCTCCCAAAATTAATCAGCCTTATGTGTGAGGTTAAAAAACAAAACAAAACAGTAACTTCTAAAAAAATACACTGTGGTTCTTTACAAGAAGATTTAAATCTCCTATCTTCCCCTTTCTTAAAAATGAAAACAAACAAAACAATGGATCTTCAATTCTGTGTCTGGGATCTCAAATTTGGCTGTGAATATGTGTTTCAAATCTCATTAATTACAATATTGGCCCCATGAGATACAGTTGCTGATGCAAAGAACACTCTTTGTACTCAAAATAATTTGAACAAGGGCAAAGAAGCATTTTACTTACATGTGTAAACATTAAGAGGAAAATAAAACAGAGATTGTTCAGATAGCTGCTGAGATGTTTTAATGATAATTGATTTGACTACCACTGAAGCTTTAAGGTTACCATGTATAGGAATAGTCATGTTTTCACTTAGTATATTTGTTGGATAATAACGCTCTTGTGAAGTTAACTCTGACATTAATTTGGCAAGTTCTGAACTAAGACCTTTTAGCATTTTATTCCTTCTAGATACTAAGACCAAATTGTTCTGAATTCCATACCCTACTGTGCAGATCTATTATTTATTTTTTAAATATCAGAAACGATGCCATAACTCAAAGGACTCTTCCATGTAATAAATCTGAGTAAAAACTAATCAAATGAATAAATGGCAGCAGTAGACAGGAAATAGCTTCTCTTGTTTTCTCTTTGTTTTCCTTTCTCTTTAGGAAATAGTAAATTAAACCATAGCTATTTGTGGTCTTGTACTATAAGAACACATGTGGTCATACATTTTCATCCTATTAACAAATTTGTTGGCTCAGTGGGTAGAAAGTAAAGTCCTCTGTAAAGATCTCTTAATGCCTTGCATGGGGAGGGTCATTTGCTATATATAACCACAACCTAAAAATCTTGCTCTGAGATCTGATGGTGTCCATTGGCTGTCTTTATTTTTTTTATTTTTTTTTAAAGATTTTATTTATTTATTTGACAGAGAGAGACACAGCGAGAGAGGGAACACAAGCAGGGGGAGTGGGAGAGGGAGAAGCAGGCTTTCCGCTGAGCAGGGAGCCCGATGCGGGGCTCGATCCCAGGACCCTGGGATCATGACCTGAGCCGAAGGCAGATGCTTAACGACTGAGCCACCCAGGCGCCCCCATTGGCTGTCTTTAAATGGATACTGAAGGGGCGCCTGGGTGGCTCAGTTGGTTAAGCATTTGCTTTTGGCTCAGGTCATGATCTTGGGGTCTTGGGATCGAGCCCCACATCTGGCTCCTTGCTCAGAGAAGAGTCTGTTTTTCCCTTTCCCTCTGTTCCTACCCCCTGCTCGTGCTCTCTCTCTCTTCCCGCACCCCCACAAATAAATAAATAAAAAATCTTTAAAAAAAATGGATACTGAAGAGCAGAGTTAAGCAACCCTAGTAACATATAAGAATCACTTGGAGCTTACAAAAAATACAGATGCCTGCGTCCATCCACAAAATTTCTGAGTTAGTTAGTTCGGGGTGGGGTCCCAGATCTTGTATTTAAAACAAAAGCCAACAAAAAATAAATCCTCCTAGGGTAATTCTAATGTGCCATGACTAAGAACCACAGAGAATCCCAACACCAGTGCAAGGATAATAACGAATTTGTTTTTAGATAACAGTACAAAGCCCACTCTTGGTCTTTAATGGAAAATTTACTTTAGTCCAAGTGTGGGCAGGAGCATGGATTAGCAGCTGCCATAGCTCTCTCCTTGACTGCATTGTCTAAGCAGTCACTTATAGGGAGTGTTCTATGGGTCATGGAGTCTTGAGATGCTGATAATTTTCTGGGTTAAAGCCAATGGAAGTTGATAATTGAACAACAAATTACATATGCTAACTCTGAAGGTAGAGTCTGTAAACAGTGGCAGCCTTATACATATCTGAGCATTTTGAGCTAAAGTTCATCAAAAGAGAGACTTACTTGCTCAGCATCACTCCTTCTGCTTCTTCTGAGTCCATGAATGCCATGTCTCCATCACCAAATCACTATAGTTCATTGTAAACAGAAAGAGGCATTTTGAATTAGAAATGGCAAATTACTTCTCTTGGAAATTAATCAGCTTAAGCCTATGTGATTTTTTTTTTTTCATTTTCTTCATCCTCACTTCTATGGGATGAATTTTTGTCCTTTTAATAAAAGCACTTTTATTTTTCTTAAATCTTTCTATCATAATGTCAGTCCTCTATTGTTTTTGCCATTTTTTTTTGCTATCATATTGTTTTCTTCATTTAATCCTATTTCTTTTATTCTTTTCTATCTTTTTACATTTTACCTTGACAATTAAAAAAAAATTATCTAACACTAGAATAGCAGGTCCTTCTTCATTTTTTCCCAGTTTTTGATTTATGTTTGGTGGCCAACCCCTTTTCTCAGTCTCTCTTTCTTACTAACTGCCCTTCCTTAACCTTCTGTTGATGTTTCATTCCTATCATTTGCTGTCAATGTCCATATAAACCCATTTCTTTCCATTCCATTTATCTCTGTAGCTCCATGTGCATTTTTAGGGTCCTACTACTAAAAGCTTAAAGCTCTGTGTGAGAAATAGAAAGGTGGCTTTCCCAATTTAAATCCTATTTTCTCTCCCCTCCTATAGCTGTTCCATATCTATTCATCCTTTCCTGATGTTTCCCCCAGTCTGACCCCCACCTGCACCCCTCTTCCTCTGTCACTCCTTATTTGATGCCCATGTCTTCTTTCTAACCCCATTTGCACTCTGATTTTGCATCCAAGGATCTCCACAAGATAAAGGATGGAGTTCTATCGGGAACCAGATTGTGTCTCAGAAACTTTCTGCACATTTACTGAAATGGGATTAGGGGCTTTGATCCAGAAATATTCTTAGGCAGCCTTTCAGGTCTGGCACAACTTTGCACACCTTGGAGGAGTGTTGGGGCCTACTCTGATGGACAAGGACAGGGATGTCTTTAAGGCCTTATGTGGCCCTTTCCACTTCAAAGTCGGGAAGAGTAGGCATCACCGACCAAGGCTGGAAAACCAGGCCAGGGGGATGTCTGCAGCCCTTTTCTGCAGCATTTCTGGCAAGGGAGCTGTTGCGCGGTGGGCCACGGGGCTCCAGGCGTACAGGGGCCAGGGTAGGGGGCCAATGAGGCCCCAGGATTCACGGGCCATCTTTGGGAGGAGGCTCACCTCTAAAGAGGGGAGGCAGGCCCAAGGCAGGGTGTTCCCCGGGGAAGCAGGGCGCGGCCCTAGGGGCGAGGCGACGCCACCCCGGTGGCGCCGAGGGCCAGAGGCACAGTCCCTCCCCAGGAGGAAAGGCGAGTCGCTCTGGGTCGCTCAGACAGAAGGTCGAGGGAACAGCGCGTTTGTCCCTCACCAGCCATTCCTCTGGGAGCAGGGCGGGGGGCCGGGGGCGACACCCCAGGGAGTAGGGCTGCGGGCTGCAGAGATCAATTCAGGGTACTGGCGCGGGGTCACAGACAGGAGAGGAGCCGGAGAGGGGGCTGGTGGGGGCTCCCACGAAGGCTGGGGCCGTAGGTCTGTCTGTGTACTCGGCGGGCGCCCCGAAGTCTGGGGCCTCCACAGCTCCAGCTCCGCCGGCTCCTACCAGCGACTCCAGGCCGCACTTTCCCCTCCTCCCGGCGCCTTCTCTCCAGTGAGGAGCCGAGCGCGGGCGGCGCGGGGGGAGGGGCGGCGGCGGAGAGAACAGCCAGTTGTTTAAAATCCTTCTAGAGCAGTTTCTAATTCCCCCCTTGCGCCGGGGTTCGGAGGGGGGAGGGGGGAAAGAGAGCGGGAGGAGGGAGGAGAACGGAGAGGGAAGGAGGGAGGGAACCCGGGAGGGAGGGAAGGAGGGAGGAGACTGCCGCTTAGACTGTAGCCGCCACCGCGCGCTTCGGCAGGCCGGAGGGAGGGGGAGGCCTGTCAGTCTCGCGCGTTGCCTGGGCGAAGGGGGCGGAGCTTTGGCGTGGGGCGGCCAATAGTGGGGGTGGCTGCGTGGGTCGCCATGGGGACGGGGCTGTTCCCGGGGAGGCTGTGATGGGTTGACAGGTGCGTGACAGTGGGAGCTGCTCTCGGCACAAGCATGTACGGCAAAGGCAAGAGTAACAGCAGCGCCGTCCCGTCCGACAGCCAGGCCCGGGAGAAGTAAGTGTCTCCGCTTCTCACCCACCTCCGCCTTCACACGCGCGCACACACACGCACGCACTCGCACACTCTCTCGGAGACACACAGACCCAGACACTCTCCGCCCGGGGAGAGCCGGGGGTGGGCTGGCAGGGGGAGGGGTACACAAGGTGGGGGCGTGCGGTGCGGGGAGCGGCTGTTTCCCAGGAGGTGCTCGCGCGGGGCGGGCGGCCTTGGGGGGCTGCCGGCGGGAGGGAGCGAGTGTGCTGGGGGGCGGTGGCGGTGCTGGTGCCAAGGATGGAAACTTGTTTGGGTGATTGGGGGAAATAACCCGCGGGTTCACCTCCTCACAAAGTAACTTTAAAGCTGGGGTCCGGGGCTGCGGGGACCCGGAGCGCTGCCGAGGGTCGCGGGCGGGGCGGAAGGGGGCAGCTGCGTGAAGGAGGGCTCACGGTGGGACTATGGGTGTTTGGAGGGGCGGGCTGGGGTCGGGGCAGGCAGTGCGTGGGGCGCCGCGGCCGGGGCTCCGGCGCCTGGGGTTGGGGCCGGGATCGCCCGGCGAGGCGAGGGCGGCGGTGCCGGGCGCGCGGCGGGCGGAAGCCGGGAGCGGAGCGGCCGAGCGGGGCCCCGCGGGGCGCGGAGACGCGCGCGGGGCGCGGAGGGCGTGTGCGGGCGTGGGCCGGGTGGGCGTCGGGGCTTTCTCCCGCCCGCGAAGCGGCGCGGCGTTCGTGGTGCCCAGTGCCTCGCAGATCAGGGGTGGTCGGCGCCAGTGGCGCCGCTGAAGTTTGGGAGTCTAAGAAGGACCGAGTTCCCGGGGAGGAAAAGTGTGCAGGCGAGAAGCGGGATCTGCTGGAGCAGGCTGGTGTCTCTGCCTCTCCGGCAGACCCAACTCCGCGGCGGCGGCTGGAGAACTTTTTTTGGAGACTTACTGCCTCCCAAACGTCGGGGGGCCGCGGCTGCCTCGGCGGCGGGCCGGGCGACCCCCGCGGGGCGGTGGTCGTGGGGCGCGCGGAGTGGGAGTTGTGTGAGCTGCAGCGGCCGGAGGGAGGAAGGTTGTCTGGGGTGCGCCGGGAGCAGTGGTCCGAAAAGGGATTTGCCGGAAGGGGACAAACGTTGAGGTGGGGAGATACAGGTGTTAACTCCGGTGGGAGCCCAGAGGAGGCAGGGGAGAAAAGAGCCCCTCCCGGCCCGGGATGCTACCGTCACGGCACACTGCGAAGCAGGGCTGTTTGCTGCTATTCTTACGTACTTGTAACGGTGATTTGGTTGTTACTAAAAATGAGAGCGAATAGTGACTGTGACCACTGAGGAAGAACCCCTCTTTTCTGTGCAGCAGATCGGTGATTCCCAGTAACCACCTCCTCTCTGAGGGTGAGGCTTATCCTTGTCATTGAACGCGCTCTGCCTTTCCGAGGGGGTTCAGACTGGGGAAAAGTCTGAGAGCATCACCGAAGAGCTACTTTGGTTACCTTGCGCTTGGAAATAGCTTCGTAAATAAAAACCAAATACTCAGAAGACCGAGTTTCCCTCCTTCCTTTAGGCAGTTAGTAGTCTTCTGAAAGTTTCTTGTGCCCTAGGGATGGGAACATTTCCTAATCTTCGTGTTGGCAGCAACACACAATTCCCATAAGATTTAGGGGTGGCAGGCCTTGATGTAGCAAAACAAAAAAATTTAACGGAGAGATGCTGGTTTTGTTTGGTTTTTTTCCAGAGGTATTTTCTGAGGAGCTACATTTAGGAACTAGTTGATGTGCTGTGAAATATACAAAAGACGGTAATATAGCCTGGTTAAGAAACAAGTTACTAGAACTGAAGTTTTGAAATAACAGCCCAATTTTTATGCATTAATCATTTGGTTGTAATATATCTGATAAGATTAAAAACAGGATGTTTTAATGATTACAGAGTATTGGGATTTCATATTACTGAGAGTGAAGGAATTGAAATGTATTGAGGCATTTGGGGGTGGTTGAATTTGAGAATCAAAGTAATTTTGGATTTTAGTTAGACTCCCAGGAATGGTTGAATCTAATCTGTATTCTGATAACTTTGTAAAAAAAAAAAAATTTTTTTTTAAATTATCTGAGATAATAATGAGAATGTGATGTGTCTGTGGTGCTTTCTAGCCTAATTCTGTGATTCTGTCATGAAAACAAATAACTGCCACTTTTGCTGTCCAGTCTACCAAACTGAACACCAAGTAATACCTACTCTTGAAAGCAAAGTGGTGAGGGTTCTGCTAGATGGTGCTATTTGATTTAAATATATTTCTTCCATTCATTGTAATTGGCAGCAGGAATCCTGGACTAGTTTGCGTTATGAACCTAAATATAGGTGAAGAGGCCACTTTTGGGGAATTGACAGTCATTGTTCTGGGTTAATTGTTGCATTAATTTCTGGGTGAATGTTGTTTGAATCTAACACAAACATTGAGGTAGATTCTATTTTATAGAATAAACTTAGTTTCATTTTGATGGGAGAGTTGATCTCTCAGTTTTCCCCTTTACTATTCACTTGGGGGTTTAATGGCACTAATCTACAACAGTGTGCTAACTTCTGAGGATAGGAATCTTGAAGTTGTCTTTAAAGCGGATGTTACCAGATTAAAAAAAAAAAAATTAAGGTGGCATATTTTAAAAGGTACCTGAGCAAAAAAGAATTCTCCCTTAGTAAGAAAGTTAGAATTGTTCTGATCTTAAAAATCACAGAAATAACTTCTTTTTCAGTAATAAATATGTGTACATATTTATTTTGTTTTAATAAAAACTTTCTGAAAAAAATGAGTTATGAATAATAGCATGCGTATGAAAATACTGGTTTTATAATCTGTCAGGAAATGTGTTTTCGAATGAGTTCATGGCAGAGAGCTGACAAGTGCTTACCTGTATTATTATCTTTGCTTTCTCTTTCATTAATAACTTACTGTATGGAATACTTGAAATTAATTTGTAGGTTTTATACAGTGGCTATAGTTTCAGTGTACAGTTCTGAGCATAAAAGCGGCCAAAATCAGGTTATTTGCTTATTTTGCTGTTTTAATTTTTCTTTTTTAAGAGAGAGATGGGGGGAGGAGGGGCATAGGGAGAGGGAGAGAGAGAACCTTAAGTAGGCTTCACACCCAGCACGGAGCCCAATGCTGGGCCATCTGAAGACCCTGAGGTCATGACCTGAGCTGAAATGAGGAGTTGGACACTTAACTAAGCCACCCAGGCGCCCCTATTTTGTTGTTTTAAAGTCCAGACGGATCAAGTCTATACAAAGAGTTGGATTAGTTTTAATTATAGAGGGAGTGATTGAAAACCCTTGGTGGGAGGTGGGATGTTTGCATAGAAATTTAAATTCTGATCCTGTTAGGTCATTCCCCCTTTAGCAGTTTTTCTTTGTAACACTGATCACAATTATAATTAAGTAACTATATAATTGCTAGTTTAATGTCTAGCTTCCTCTAAAATGTAAGTTTTTTGAGGGTAAGGGATGATACTTCTAATTTCCTCTCGGAGCTATCCCTGACATTAAGGACAGGGCCTTTAAATGTTGAAAGCACCAAATAAATACTGTGGAATAAATGAAGATGTTAGACTCAAAGGAATATTTTTTTCAGGGTGTGGAAAAAATTTTTTTTCTATGACCTCCAAAATAAGGACTTTGGAAGTTTGAGTTCCACATTCTCTAGCTTAGTTGTATTTCAAAAATAGCCAATGACAACAAAACAGTAATTATTATTTGTCATTCTATATGCCAGCTACTGTGTTTGGCATTTTATGTATATTTTCTTTAATTTTCCCTACAATTCTGCAACATAGTAATTTTTTTTCTCCATTAAAGAGATATGGAAACTAAAACTCAGACGTTAAGTAACTCAGCCAGGGACACATTGCTAGCTGGGTTTCCAACAAAGATTTCTCTACCTTTAGAACCTGTGGTTAAAACTGAAAGATGTATTTTTTTGGTATACCAGATTGCCTTCCTGATCTAGGGTAGGATGCTACAGGTTTAGGGAACGGTATTACATAATCAGATATAACAGACTTTAAAGATTTGATGAATTCTTAACCCTTGGTGCACCTTGATGCTTATACCTTCCAATATTTTTTTTTTTAAGATTTTATTTATTTATTTGACAGAGAGAGACACAGTGAGAGAGGGAACACAAGCATGGGGAGTGGGAGAGGGAGAAGCAGGCCTCCCGCCGAGTAGGGAGCCCGATGCCGGGCTCCATCCCGGGACTCCGGGACCACAACCCGAGCCAAAGGCAGACGCTTAACGACTGAGTCACCCAGGCGCCCCTATACCTTCCATTTTGACGGACTGCAGATTTGTGTGTGGTGTGGGCAAGGCATAGAAATTTTAGGAGTGAAAGTTCGAAGCCTTAAATAATGACGAATACTTGTTTCTTCAGATTTTTTCTTGCAGGAATTTTGTTTGACCTCTTATGGTTTGAAATTAGATAGACATTGTAGCTGTGAACAGTTACTGTATGAAACGTTGTTTAACTTTAAGCCATACTGTATCCCACATTGCCACAGAAAGAATAACTGGCAACTGTAAATACATGAGTGGTGATTAATACTTTTATTAAACTAATTGCATCTTTTAAAATTATATAATAGCACAGAAAGATGAATCTTCTATAAAGCAAAGTTAAACATAAGATACACATACCAAACAGTGACATCATACTAAGTAAACTTGTGAGAAACTATGGAAATCAAACTGTGCATCTAACCTGGGGCTCTGAAAAGTAACTTTGGTTTTTCAGTTATGAATCTTTTAGTTGAATATACCAAGAAACAAATACTGTATGCTTATTTTTAAGTGGTTAAGTCTAATGAACATTTAAATACCACTCCATATAATAGAGCAATTGTAGGGATTAGTATCTTCCAGCATCACCTTATTCCCCCCTTTTTTATTATTGTCACTCCCCTAAAAAAATTGTAAATTTTTTTTCTTCCTTTCTGAAGGAAATAAAGTTAAGACAAGTGAGGTAATGCAAATCTCTTCAGAAACTTGTTTGATGGGCATTTAACAGTTAAATCACGATTTCTAAAACTAGTTAACGAATACTTTTTTGGGAATGAAATTTTCTGTATTACATTGACTCTACCCTTCCCAATCCCCAAAATGTTTACTCCAAAATACTAAATAACTTGTATCTAACATGTCATCTTAGCTGTGAGAGTTTTTCTATTGATTGATCTCTTTTCCATTATTGTAGAGGAACCTAAAAACCAACTTTTTTGAAGGAACAAACCTAGAGAAAAAAATATGTAAGATGTTGAGAGTTAAATTTTAGTATTGTTTATCCACAGATTTTTTTGGCTCTAGAAATAGTTTTAATATTGTAATGTATTTTTTCAGTGCTGTGAAAGAAAAAAATGAAAAGTTTATTCCCACGCTTTAGAGGCAGTTTGCCATATAAAACCAAATTAGGATGAAAATATCATTAAATTTTATTCTCTCTGTAGTAGTGGACCAAATGTATCTCACATCTTTAATTATTACTAGAAAATAGAATTATTTTGTTTTACAGGTAAAACATACACTGTGGGCAGGGGTTGAAATAATGCCTAGGTTGCAGTTTATTAACATTTCAACCCTGTAGTTGAGAGTTAAAAGTAAAATTTGGGAAAAAATAATTTTGAATTTAGAATCTTTTTCTATAGAGATCACAACTGTTACATTAATGTTGGGGTATAGGATTGAGGATTAATGTATTGGGTTTAGAAAACATGATAGTACTTCTTGGACTATATAACTTAAAAATACGTATTGAAGATAATTATAATTTTATTTTGGAATATGTGGAGATATTCTCTACTGTTGTGTGTATATTATTGCTTTGACATTGGTATGGGAATGATAAAACATTTGCATGCTGGTGACGTATTGTTGATTTGTAATATGTGAGCCTCTGTAAATGTGCTAAAATATTAATTTTATTAATAACTTATTGTTTCCTTAGGGAAGGACTTAAAATAGCATTGGAGCAATAGGATAAGATATATTTGTTAATATCTGAAGAGAGTTTGGAATAAAAAATAAGTGCTTATATTTCGATTTTAAACTTTGCTTATCTGGTTTTGTATATAATTTACATATTTAACATCTATTCATGTAAGGTTTTGTAACATATGTATATAACTTAATATGAGTAAGACTGTGAAAGTTATTCAACTATTATACCAAAACCATGTATTCCACCAAAAATGATCTGAAGAGTGGTCCACCAAAATTTATGTCCTACTTGTTTTTAGTAATATTAGAGAAATATTAGAGGCTATTCTTACCTTCCCCAAACTATATATCTTATTCACTGTGTGAGGACATTGAAAAACAGGTGGAAAATTGTCCACCCAGGGAATAATAGAGTGTTTCCAGGTGACTTTTAATAGCCCTACAGGCTGCCCAAATTTATGTTTGGTCATAATGGGTAACTGGTAGTTTTTGTCAGAGTAGGTTAATAGTTTAAAGATATTTGAAAAGTGGAGCTAATATAGTTACTGTAATTTTTTTTTTAAAAGATTTTATTTATTTATTTGACAGAGAGAGACACAGCGAGAGAGGAAACTCAAGCAGGGGGAGTGGGAGAGGGAGAAGCAGACTTCCCGCCGAGCAGGGAGCCCCGCTGAGCAGGGAGCCCGATGTGGGGCTCGATCCCAGGACCCTGGGATCATGACCTGAGCTGAAGGCAGATGCTTATTGACTGAGCCACCCAGGCGCCCCAAGTTATTGTAATATTGTCAAAACTAAAAATTTATCTGGACTCAGAAGAGCCTGGACAGTTCAGTGCAATGAAAGAATTAATACTCATTTCTTTTTCATCTTTAAAAGAGACACTTAAGTTGGTGTCACACTTTTTAGTAATGATGAAACTACCCTGACATTTTATTTTAGGAATTTTGATGATTCTTTTTCATGTAGGACCCTAAACATCTTTCCAACAGTAATGAGCCATCGTAACATTTCAAATCACAATTCAGCTAGAGTAACCTTGAACCAATGACCCGGCTATCTCCTATTTTTGATCTTCTGTATTAATTTTGCTTCGTGGTATATCATACAAATAGTTCACAGAAAAAATTGTAGAGACTGAAGTATAACACTTTTTTTCCTATTTTGAAAGATTTTTTTTTGTAATTGTAGGTATAGTATAGTTTTAATAACTAATATAGTTTAATTATTAGTATAATCTAGGCCATATTAAAATACTGATGAAATACTTGTGAAAGTAAGAATAGTAGATGAAAATTTATATGTGGCTCTGTGCATGTAAGCTGAGAGAGGAGTTGATGCCAAGAACAGGCTCTTACCTGAAATTGATACGGTTATTTTTCTTTAGTGATCTGATATTTGGCTTGATTTTCCTTTTATTTACCTACTTCAAACTTGAGAAAGAACGAAAGCTACTTCAGTGATAGAAGAAAGCTAGGTAAATGAATTATTCTATTAAAAATGCTTATATTTAATAGGATTAAAATAAATGTTTTCTGAAAAATAAGAAAATCCTAAATACTTCATAAATAGCTTGTGGAGTTTTGTCATAGAAAGTTATTCTTTAGTATTAACAAAAACAGCAATGCTATCATTTGAATATTTTGTTTGTTTGACCCATTACTTGCATTGTCCCATTTAATCCCTTCAAGAATTCACTAGACTGTTAGGTGCTATTTTCTGTTAATGTTACAGAAGAAACAGAGGCTTAAGAGTTTATCATGCTTTTGGCGGCAGGTATTAAGACAGGAGATAGAAAATGGTTTAATTGATCAGGGTTTAAAAAGAAATCTCACATAACAGGATGTCTGGAAGAAGTAGTTTCAGAGTTGATTCAGTGACTCAAGAATATCAGGGTTCAGGCTCAGTTTCTTTGCCATTCCTCATGGTTTCCCTCTCATCAACACACCACGTTCCCAGTATCACTTCCTCATACAGCCAAGTCAAAGGCAGGAGGAAAGGCAAGGCTTTTCCTTCTTGTGTCTCATTAATCTGGAGGAAAACCTTTTCTTAAAGTTGCTTAGCACTATCTTCTTATGCCTTTTTGAAGAGAATTGTAAAAATTCCCTACCCTAAACCACTTACTGGCAAATGTAATGGGATTACCATAATTGGCCTAAGTCAGTCATCTTCGTCCTCTGGATTGGAAACCTTTCTCCCCTGTACCTGAGCTGCCTGAGCAAAACTGGAGATCTTTGGTAAGGAAGATATATCTTGAGGGTATAAAGAGAATACAGTGAGACCCCTCCTTTCATGGGACTTACTTTCAGTTTTGAAGGAAAAACATAACAATAAACAAGTAAATAAATACAGTAGGCAATTTCAGATAGTCATAAGTGCTAAAAAAAAAAGTAAAGTAGGGTAATATAGAAAATGACTGGGAGGCTACAGTAGACTGGGTGGTCAGGGGAAGGTTCTTGGAGAAGGAGATATTTAAGCAGAATCCTGAGTAATATTTAAAGTATCAGTCATGAGAAGATTTGGGGTTAGAGAATTTCAGACAGGTCTCAACTATAATTGAGGAAACCTGTCAGCATCAGCATAATTACTCAAGGATATGTAAAATATGAGTCAAATTTGGGATAAGAACCTATGTTCCCTGGAGCCTGGTTTTGTTTTTTTACTGAGGAATTGAGTGGTGGGTCTAGTTTATCTGGGGTTTCCTAAGTAATAAGATTGACTGTCTTATTTCTTGAACCCCAGGGATGTACTTGTTCTAATAAGGACAGTGGAGCTTATGACTTTTATAATAACATTAATAGAAATAGCTAAGATTTATTGAACACTTAAAACCTATTTTATTGACAAAGGATGGTACAACTGGTATAATTATTTCTTGTAAGTTCTCCAGGTTGGATTAGACCCCCTTACTCTATGCTCTCGTAACCTCTCCTTGTCCTTTTCACATCTATCATAAATTAACGAATTATTTGCATAATGTTTTGTTTAATGTCTTATCTTCCAGTTAGATTGGAATCTCTCTGAGGACAAAAACCGTGGTGTCATCTTCTCCGGTGTATTCCCACTGCTTAGCACAGTGCTTGGAATTCTGATTAGATAGTTGTGGAATAAATGAGTTAAGGATGTAATATATAAGGAGCTTATAAATATATTGCAACACAATATCACTACATCTAGTTTATTTTCTCCTCAATATTCTAATATTTGGTACCAGGATTATTATGTAATTTCTAAAGAAGAGTTTTCTATAATATGGGCATTTAGTGGTCATTTTGTGAATTTTAGGACTACAGGAGATTAACTAGTTGTGTTACTCAGAAATGCATGTGTATTTTTAAATATATATGTTTTTATTTCTATTTTTTATTTTTTTAAAGATTTTTATTTATTTGACAGAAAGAGAGCGTGCGCACGAGCACAAGCAGGGGGAGCGGCAGACAGAGGGAGAATCTGGCAGAGGGAGAAGCAGGCTCCCCACTGAGCAGGGAGCCCAGTGCAGGGGATGTGGGGCTCCATCCCAGGACCCTGGGATCATGACCTGAGCTGAAGACAGATGCTTAACTAACTGAGCCACTCAGGCGCCCCTAAATATATATGTTTTTAAATTTATTTTAGAGAGAGAGAATGTGTGCATGCGTGCGTGAGTGTGGGGAGGGGAGCGGTAAAGGAGGAGAGAGAATCTCAAGCAGAGTCCACATTGAGCATGGAGCCTGATGCAGGGCTGGATCCCATGACCCTGAGATCATGACCTGACCGGAAATCAAGGTCCATCGCTTAACCGACTGAGCCACCCAGACTCCCTGCATGTATATTTTTAATATGAATTTTGGATAGAATAATCTCCTTTTCTTTGTGTTTCAAAAAATTTAATAATATAAACAGAATTATACTTCATAGTTTCAAGGTATTTTAATGTACTTTGTATTATTTAAATCTCACAATAATTTTGTGAAGTAGGTGATAATTGTCATTGGCTATTGAGATTTATAGGTGGAAACTGACTTACCCAGCTTAGGTAATAGAGTTAAAATGTGGCAGAATTGAGCTGTATTTACATTTTTTTGGTGCTAAGGTCAGTGTTTCTTTCCTTATACTATAGCTACCTCTTTTAAAATGAGAGATTGGGGTGTGGAGCCTGCTTAAGATTCTTTCTCCCCCTCGTCCCCTTTCTCCCTCTCTAAAAAATTAAAAAATAAATAAATAAAAATAAAATAAATTGAGAGATTCGTATATATTTCAAGAAGCCTTATGTATGGATTTGATTCAGCAGAGAATCATGGATTAGATAGTAGTTTAAAGTTTATGTCAATACTTTGGTTAAGTGAAAAATATTGTTATAGTGTGAGTTAAACCCAATCTTTTTTTTTCCTTTAAAGATTTACTTATTTTAGAGAGAGCACATGAGCAGGGGGAGGGACAGAGGGAGAGGGAGAGAGAATCCTCCCATCAGACTGCCCATTGAGTGTAGAGCCAGATGTGGGGATCTGTCTCAGGACCCCGAGATCATGACCCAGCCGAAATCAAGAGTTGGCTGATAACCACCTGAGCCACCCAGGAGCCCCAGTTAAACACAGTCTTATTCAGTCTTATTCAATACTCCAAAAATGCTACATTATAAGTAAAACCTGATATTTGAAATCTTTATGCTTTTGTTACATAAGTTAATTTGTATAGGATTTAGGGTAGTTTGAATTTCTAATTTGTGAAGGTTTAGGCTCTTTGATCAACGCACTCTTCTCTGTGCCTTTGCCAATTAGCTTCAATTTGCAGAGCTGGAATAGCAATAGGGAAAGGGAAGGGTTTTTTTCCCCCTTCTATATACCTCACTCTAATAAGGAAGGGAAAGTTCTTTGATACGGATTAATGATAGACTATTCTTACCTTGTTTTTGTTTTTATCATGATAACATATGTAACATAAAATTTACCATTTTAACCATTTTTAGGTGTACATTACAATGGCATTAAATATATTCACATTGTTAGGCAACCATCACCACCATCCATCTCTAGAACATTTTCATCACCCCAAACTGAACTTTATACCCAATAAATAACTCCCTATTTTCTCTTCCCTCCAGCCCCTGGCAACCACCATTCTGTTTTTTTGTCACAAGAATTTGATTATTCTAAGTACCATGAATGAGTGGAACCATGTAATATTTGTCTTTTTATGTCTGGCTTTTCTTCTTGCTCAATCCCTTCAGCAACTTTATAAAGTAGATATAATCCTCATTTTACATAGAGGAAACTGAGTTTCACTGAAGTTATATACTTTGTCCAAGGCCATAGTAAGTTGCATAGTCTGGATTCAAACTCAGGTTTCTTACTTCATTGCCCATTTTAACCATTTTGCCTGAGTGTTTCATAGCTTAATATGGGGAAAAAATAACGGGAGTTGTGAGGGTGGGGAGTGGGAGGGGAATGCTTGGATAGTTCTCTTCACAAGTATCCACCATTTTTAGTTGGGGTGGGAGGCAATAGAGAAGAGAGGTGTTAAGGAAAAAGATTAAAGAAAGCATTTTACAGCTGCTAAAAAGGTGGGCAGAATTATATAGCTACCAAAAGTGTTCCACAAGTAACTCCAAATTCTTTAGCTGATATCTGAGATTTAACAGCTTGAATGTAATGCTTGTTGGAGAGGAAGATGCCAGTTAGGAGCTCAGGTTATAATTTCAGGTAAAGCTGTTTCTCCATTCTTTTTGTGTGTAGAGGTGAAATACCCTGGCATAAGTTGCTTTCCTTAGTAAATTTTAGAGTCAGAAATAAACAGATGAGGAATATGTAACATCTCAAAAAAAACTATCTCCTCTAATTATGGGTCTCTTCCAACCAGCATATGGCCTGTTGGTTTTTTGTTTGTTTTTGGACTAGGGCATCTGGAAAGTTCCGTGTGTTCCAGGAGCAATAGTACAACCATACTGAGTCTAGTACTACAGTACATTTCTATAGTACTGACTATTAGAAAAAAATGGAAACAGTTCCTTTGTTTCATTTTTTTCACAGCATCATGAGCTATTTGTCATTTATAATTGGATTAAAATTATGTGATGATTACATTTTATTCAGTGCATTTAAGCAACAGCAATTATTAGAGAGCATTAAAGGTGTTTCAATAAGCATTATTTTTTAACCCTGAATTAAACTGAGAGACTGATATATTTTTTCCATTTAGAAGTACTGTAATGGAGAAACCTGAGTGAAGTTTCTTACCATCGAATACATTACATGCACACAAACACAAATATATATGTGTATATACTGGGAATAGTTTTCAGGTAGGAGTTCATCTTAGGAAATCACTTCCGAATTTATATGAATTCGAATTGGTACTGGGTCAATTATGTAAGTGAGTTGGATTTATAAATTCAGGGCTAAAAAGGTTTGGGTGTAGGCAAGTTTTTACTAAACATTAAAGGGTGCTGATGCTTTTCTGTAATATGGGTATAACATGAGCAAGAGAACTCACAGCAAGCACTGGCAAAAATGCTGCTAGTTGCCAAATGTTTCTGTGTTTGTATTAGTCAGATCCCCAACAGGAGAGCTCCTTCAAAAGGAAAACTGGAGAGAGTTTAATGAATTAGGTTTAAGATTAAAACCAACCAGGGATGGAAGGACACCAAGGAATTAGCAGCAAGGGAAGCTTTACCCACCTTAGTTCTGAAGGGGAACAGGGACAGAGCAGTTACCAGAATCTAGTGAGTGCTATGGTCATTGCAGAAAGGCTACTCGTCTGCACCTGTGATTTTACCAAGAGGGCCCAGCCGCTGTCAAACCCATTGTAAACAGAGGCTGGAGGCCTGGCAAAGAGGAGATCTTCCCCCTTTTCCTGCCCTCTGATCAACTGATGCCTCCTTTCTGTAGAACCTAAGTGGGAGCCAGAGGGCAAGGGAGATGAGATAATATACTCCTCAGAGATCAGGCTCCCAGGTCACAGCAGGGCAGAAAGGGTAGAGAGTAGATCTGGCAGGACCAATGAAGAATATCCAGGACTAGTGTTCAAGTTTTAGTTTTTTATACATTTGAAGCAGTTATTCCAGGTTTTTGTTTTTTTTTTTATAGAATAACCTGAGAAAATGGAACTTTTTTAAAAAGTTGGGTTTTGTCAAAATAGCGTTTAAAATTCATTTTTAAAACCCACTTAAGGGCGCCTGGGTGGCTCAGTCGTTAAGCGTCTGCCTTCGGCTCAGGTCATGATCTCAGGGTCCTGGGATCGAGTCCCACATCGGGCTCCCTGCTCGGCAGGAAGCCTGCTTCTCCCTCTCCCACTCCCCCTGCTTGTGTTCTTGCTCTCGCTGTCTCTCTCTCTGTCAAATAAATAAATAAAATCTTTAAAAAAAAAAAAAAAAAAAAAAAAAAAAAAAAATAAAACCCACTTAACTATTTTATGATAGTATAAATTTGTATACATTTTATGAGGTGGGGGGTAATATTCCTTCAGCTTTCTGCTGTCTCCCCCTTCCTTTGTTCATTTAAGAAGTGTTAACCATCTCTTTCTCTCTCTGTAAGACTGCAAAACAAAAAAATTTTTTTAAGTATATGTGCAGCTGAAGCGAGCACATGAGGGAACTCACTATCAGGTGATTACCTCACTGGGTAACAAGCACTATAACGGGTATAGAAGGTGCATGGAGGTTCTGCAAAAGGGCATGAATCCAGCGGAGGGCTATGATATTTCCAAGAGATATATATATTTTTTTAATTTTAATTTTTTAATTTTTTAAAGATTTTATTTATTTATTTGACAGAGAGAGAGCACACAAGCAGGGGGGAGGGGCAGAAGGAGAGGGAGAAGCAGACTCCCTGCTGAGCAGGGAGCCCCATGTGGGACTCAATCCCAGGACCCTGTGATCATGACCTGAGCCCAAGGCAGATGCTTAACCCACTGAGCCACCCAGGTGCCCTCCAGGAGATATTTTTACGAGGATGTTTATTAAACAAGAAATAGGGGCGCCTGGGTGGCTCAGTCGTTGGGCATCTGCCTTCAGCTCAGGTCATGATCCTGGCGTCCTGGGATCGAGCCCCGGTCGGGCTCCCTGCCCAGCAGAAGGCCTGCTTCTCCCTCCCCCACTCCCCGCACTTGTGTTCCTTCTCATGCTTTGTCTCTCTCTGTCAAATAAATAAATAAAATCTTTAAAAAAAAAAACCAAGAAATAAGCATTAGCCAAATTTGGGTTGGAGGGGGGCAGAAAGTAAAGACTATGCTAGGGAGAGAGAGAAACATGTGAAGAAACAGGACAGTATTAAGGAGTATGCTGTATTTGGTGAACTACAAGAAGGTTGGTGTGACTGGACGTGCTGTAGGTTAGGTAGACGATGTGCTGCCAGGTATGGCTGGCAGGTTAAACAGGAACTATTTCAAGGATGACCTTGAATGACAGCTTGACCTGAGAGACAAACAATTTTAAACAGAAGAGTGACATCATCTGAGGTACATTTTAGACGAATCATTCTGGAAGTAACACAGAGGGTGGGGTAAAGGGGGAGACAGAAATGTTAGGAAGCTATTGGAATAAGTAAGCTGTGGTAATAATACATCATTTCTACCTTACCGGCAGTCCAATGGATGTCTTAGAATTTAGAATACGTAGGACTTGGTGGCTTAAAAGTGAAAACATTAGGATTTTTAGGATGGCTGTAATTATAGATAGAAGTTTCAGTCCTAGCCTTGGAGGGACTACAGGAGGAAGGACAGACAGGAGATGTAAGGAGGAAGATGATGAGTTCAGTATGAAGGGCCATTCAGACCTAGAGATGGAGCACTTGAAGCCATGAGATGGGAATGAAGTCATTCTTCATGGGAATGTCCAGGAGAAAGTGTGAAGAGACCAGCTATTCCCCAAGAGGGAATATTCAAAGGCCAAGGGGAAGAGGAATTTGAGATTGAGACTGAAAAGGAACACTAGGGAGAGATGAAGGAAACTCCTAAGGATTGGCATCTGTCACAGAAGGCAAGGAAGGGTGCTTTTGCAAATGGAGGCCTATGTTACTATGCCAGATATAGTAGAATAAATGAGGAGGTTAAACAGGGTTTGGATTTTTAGAATAAGAGATCATCTGTGAATTTAGGGAGAACAGTTTCAGTGGAGTGGACCTAAGCTAACATGCAGTATTTTGAGGGGCTGAATATAAGGCAAGAAGGTGGAGACATCAAATGTGGACAGCCTCACTTGAGAAAGGAAGCAGAGAGAAGACTAAGTAGAAGAGGATATAGATATTTTGCTTTGGTAATTTTGTGTACATGGGGTGTTAGTTGGGGAACACTATTTGGTTCTGTCATCCTGTAAAGAGGTTTTCTAGAAACAAAGTTTCAGTAGTGCTTTAGGGTGTGTGTGTGTGTTGGGGGGCTGTTAGTTGGGGAACACTATTTGGTTCTGTCATTCTGTAAAGAGGTTTTCTAGAAACTAAGTTTCAGTAGTGCTTTAGGGTGTGTGTGTGTGTGTGTGTGTGTATGAAGGGTAATTTTGGAGAGATGGTAGAAGCAACAGATAAGCCAAGGCTAGTTTCTGAAAGCCAGGCTAACAATTCTGAAGTCATCCTGTGGCTGTTTGGGGCTCACTGTAAGGTTTGTTTGTTTTTTAAAGATTGATTTATTTTAGAGAGAGTAAGAGCAGGGGGAGGGACAGACAGGAAAAGAGAGTCCTAGGCAGACTCCCCACTGGGCATGGAGCCTGATGCCCGGGATCTCACAACCCTGAGATCATGACCTGAGCTGAAACCAAGAGTCAGATGGTCAACTAACTGAGCCACCCTGGCGTCCCCACTGTAAGATTTTTAAGCAGGGAGGTGACATGAACAGAGTTTACTCTCTACCATGGTGAAAACAGGAAATAAGTCATGTGAGATGTTAAAAAATGTCAATTCCATTTTACCCAGGTGTAATAAAGCACAGATGGATTTATAAATATATTTTGTTATTTGTAACAGGACAAGCTTAAGCTCAAAGGAAAGAAAATGGACATATAGAAATGATATAAAGTATGCTTTATTATTGATGTTCCATTTTTGTGTAACTGTTCATAATAAAATTTGTAACACTTTTGCACTGTCAACAGGGACCTTTACAAAATATGTTGTGGATTTTGTAAAATACTAATTCCATATTAATTACTAATTATTTAAAAGTATATTTGAATTAAAATTTTTTTAAGTATAAGTTGGAATAAGTCCTATGTAATATACATTTATAGCATAATTGCCTTTTACATAAATCTCATTTACTGTTTTATTAGAACTTTGAAATGTAACTGACAGGATTAAGGTGGGGTTTTTTATTGTATGGTTAAAAGATACAATAAGTGTTATCAATATATATTTAATAAAATCTGCAACATCCAGCATGAGATGAGTTAACTAAAGTTTACAACCATTGCTGTTCTAAGCAAAATGCTTAAGTACTTTAATTGGATCATTATTTTAGCATGCTTACATTCATGTAAAATCAACAATGAAGAACATATGCAGGTCAATTTGATTTTTCTTGTGGGAACTTGAATAAAGTGTCATTTATTTGAAAAAACTTCCAGTAAGGGCAATGGTCTTGATATGAATTATAAAATAACCAGTTATTGATTGGAGAGGCAGTGATGGTCCTGGCATAAGAGCATAGCATCCCATCTTTAAATGTTTTCTTTATAAATGCTTATTAAATATAGAAAAATTACTTAAATTCATGAAGCTTTGTAATAAGTCCATTTACCTTTGCTGGTTGGTTGTCTATATGGTGTGTAATAAGAATTTATGTTTGGATATACTTACCTGTTTTGCTTGTCCTCTTGGCAAGGCTAGGAACTTTGTAATGTATAAGAGTTACTTATGTTGAATAGTAGCCGGCTGTCATTTAGATTATAGTTGAGGGAGGGAGATATTTGCATTAAACTAAACAAAAACCAAGATAAATCTCTTATTTTAGGTTAATCAGGTCTTTATTTTTTTTATTTTTTATTTTTTTAAGATTTTATTTATTTATTTGAGAGAGAGAGAATGAGAGACAGAGAGCATGAGAGGGAGGAGGGTCAGAGGGAGAAGCAGACTCCCTGCCGAGCAGGGAGCCCGATGCGGGACTCGATCCAGGGACTCCAGGATCATGACCTGAGCCGAAGGCAGTCGCTTAACCAACTGAGCCACCCAGGCGCCCTAATCAGGTCTTTAAAGTAATGCGGAAGATTGCTTTGAGATACTTTGCAATGTTGTCTATTTTATCACATTTTTTCTTACTGTTAATATGGAAATAATACACAAATTAAACATTGATCTTTTTATCTATGTGTTGAAGAAGTTATAAAGGTAAAGAAACAGTTACAGATGGATGTTGCTTTTCCATATTATCTACCAACTCAGTTAAGTAGCTTTAGCCCAAATAAAGTGTTAATTATCAATTCTAATCAGAAAATATCAATCTTTTGTCCATTTACTTCTAAATGAATAGGTATATATGCAATGTGCACATTTCTAATGATCTGTAGTTAACAGAGAATAATTTCGTATCTTTTTAAATCCGTGGAAACTTAACTAGTTGAAGTAAGTATTATTTAGTATTCAAGGCCCTATTCTGACAAAAATAGCTACTGTCACAGGCTTTGGGAGATCTTTCAGTTTCCTAAGTTATATTCCTGCTGGCAAATGCTGTCTGATTGTGACATTTGGTCAGATGGGTTATGTAGAAAGAGGAAAAGAATCAATAAAATCTAGGGTTAATAATTTCTTAGATTTCCTAACATATAAGATCCATCAGCAAAGTTGGACGACTATAAAGGATGATTCTTGAACTTGTTTGATGTTAAATAAAATAGTCCACTTTAGGTACATTATAATAAATTAGGTACATTATAATAAATTCATATTATGTGAAATATATAGCTTTTCAGTGAGAATACTTCAGTTTTAAGTTTAATGAATTACCACCTATGTGGCTGAATTAGGGGTTTCTGACCTCTTCCAGCTGTTGAAGTATTAATGGGAATCCCTATGATCATAATTTACTATGATTAAGAGAGACTCATTTTTCTGATGTCTGAAAGTCAAAGGAACCCTCTCTATTCCCTCTATGTTTACTACTGTATGACTAGTTCTCTTCTCGGCTGACTTCCAAGTTATTCTCAGTCAGTGGAATCCTGAGGTTGTTGGGGTGCTCATATATATTTTTTTCTGTTGATGACTGATAGTATTTTATCTTGCTGATTGATAGTATTTTATTTTGGTTGATATTAAAATGAGCTTAGTAAGACCTTTACCTATTATTGGGAGATTCTGGACATACATATTTTACTTGACAAAGAAAGCTCTATTATTAGCAAGTTCATTAGGATATTTTTGAAACTTAAATCTTTTGAAATTATCCAAAGTGGAGGTTCTTAAAATTTAGAATTACTTTCTAAGACCTCTTTCCTTCCAGTGATGAATTACTCGTTTAACTTTTTTAAAGGCAGAAGTTGAGTGTTTCTGGAATATGCTGTTTCCTAATTGTCTAAAATGATAAGAGGTAACTTACTAGTAATGTATCAGGCTACTAAAATAGCTGACTAGGGGGAAGGAAGGGTGCCTTTTTTCTTTCTTTTCTTTTCTTTTTTTTTTTTTAATGTTTACTAAAAAGGGCATAAGATACTCTATTTTAGTGATAGTTGCATCTGCATAAAACTCAATTTTACCTATAGTCAGGGTTTCTTCTGTATGAATCAGAGTAACCAGGCTGCAAAGCTTTATGCCACATAAAAGAACAGCATTCGTTTGCTTGTTTTGCTTTTATTTATTTGCATATGTAATTTATTGTACCTGTAAAAAGGGAAGTTCTTATAAAAAGCAACAAAACAGGAAAAACAAGCCAGTTGTCTTTTCTTCTGGTAGATTATGATGTAGAGATTAGTTAAAAAATTAAGTTTGAGAGATTCCATTTAATCTTGGTAGAGTTTTGATAGGAAGTTGAACATGTAAAAGCAAAAGAATTTTATTTAGAAACATTAAAAACATTATTTACAACTAGGAGTAAATTTACAGAGTGCTTCGGTATCAGTATTTATTATTGCATGTATTGGATTCCAGACTGTGAATTATTATAACTTTGTTCCACAAAGATCAGTAATTTTTAATGCATGTTTATGTTGTATTTATCTATACTATGGGTCATGGATTACCACTTTATTTTGAAAAAAGGGAATTGTAGTTTTCATATTTAGAAACTGAGAAAAAAGAATTAAGAAAAAAAATTGAAGAGCCAGATGGTTTAACATCATGTGTCATTGATTTTTGCATGTTTTAGTTTCTTAAATAAATTTATATTATAGTTCTGATTGAGTATGTTTTTCTACTTTTGATGTAGCTTTTAAGGATTACCCTTAAGAATTTCTAATTCACATAAGTGGATGATATCCGAGATAACCTTGATTTGACATAAGATCAAATAAAAGACCATCTTTTGAAGCCAGTTTTAAAGCCTTGAAATCCAGTGCTCCAATGGATTGCAGTGTTAAAACAGCAAAGTTTCCTTGTGACATAATAATTGAAATGAATATAGAAATTTTCATTTTTCCATTTAAGTTAATGTTATAATACAAGAAAATTCCATTTTGGGTTTTATCTTATCACCTTCCCAAGTTACATAGAACCAGTGGGGGGAGGAGAGAAGCAAAGTTTTGGGTATGATCCCTCCCAAGGAATCTTCAAATAACGGGTTCATTGTTTTTAAGGGAAGAGAAAAGGATATATTCTAACTTGGATGATGGTCTCTTCTATAGATGTATTGAAATCTGGAAATTGAAAAAAATCACATTAATTGAACTCTGTTTGGATAAGGTAATTGACTTTGTATTTTTTAAAGTTCTTTACTGGAATGGTTACTGGAACGCTTGAAATGGATAAGCATTTTTGCCTGAAGCTTATTAAGGCAGCCAGGAAATCTTTCTCCCTTACTTGGAATAAGTAAAGATACTTTTCCATAGGCTATTGCCAAAGATTCATTTGGCTTCGCAATCACATGGACTGTTGTGATAACTTGAAGACAATAATTCTACTCCATGAAAATATCAATCATTACTTTTTAAATCTGTGATCATCTAAAACAGATAAAGGGTTAATGTATAATTTCTTAGTAAACTATTAACATATTTGAATGACCTAAGGAACATAGGATATTAAACCAAAGACTTCATCATCATCTTAAAGTCCTAATGAAATGGATGTTACACTCTGTTTTATCGACAAAGAATCTGAGGCATAAGCAGTTAGAAACTTAAGGTCATACATTTCAGTATTTATAGAATCTGTATTTGAACACTGTTCTTTCCATCAAACATTTGTTTTTTAATGGGTATAGAATTTCAATTTTACTAGATGAAAAAGTTCTGGAGATGTTTCACAACAATGTGAATATACTTAACACTAATGAACTGTACACTTAAAAATGGTTAAGATGGTAAATTTTATGTTACGTATTTTTTTAACCACATAAAAAAATTCTATTTAGAAGTGATTTCCTTTTTGTTTATTTATTAAGTAAATTTTCAGTGGAGAATAACGTGTTGTAAAGTGTTCATTATTTTAGTTTATTTGTCATCCAAAATGAAACTACTGAAATTTTACCGCTTAAGAGGAAACTGAGTTTCTACTTAGTTTTGGACTGAGCTATATAAAGTCTAGTTTTTTTTCTTTACTGTCAGAAGATTGTATTTCTTTAAAAAATCTAGTCGATGATATAAAGTTTAAAGTTAAAAGATAAGATATAAATCAGAATTATGGTACCAGGGAGTAAGTGTATTTCAGTTTGTCACTCTGAATGAAAAGTGCACTTTTCAATAGAGATAAAACTCAAGGAGGCTTGCAGGCTTTTAGTTACGTATTTTTTTTTTAATGTTATGTTAATCACCGTACATTACATCATTAGTTTTTGATGTAGTGGTCCATGATTCATTGTTTGCGTATAACACTCAGTGCTCCATTCAGTACGTGCCCTCCTTAATACCCATCACCAGGCTAACCTTACATCCCCCCACCCCCTCCCCTCTAGAACCCTCAGTTTGTTTCTCAGAGTCCATAGTCTCTCATGGTTCGTCTCCCCCTCTGATTTCCCCCCTTCATTTTTCCCTTCCTACTATCTTCTTTTTTTTTTTTTTTTTTAACATATCATGTATTATTAGTTTCAGAGGTACAGGTCTGTGATTCAACAGTCTGACACAATTCACAGCACTCACCATAGCACATACCCTCCCCAATGTCTATCACCCAGCCACCCCATCCCTCCCACCCCTCACCACTCCAGCAACCCTCAGTTTGTTTCCTGAGATTAAGAATTCCTCATATCAGTGAGATCATATGATGCACGTCTTCCTCTGATTGACTTATTTCGCTCAGCATAATACCCTCCAGTTCCATCTACGTCGTTGCAAATGGCATGACTTCATTCCTTTTGATGGCTGCATAATATTCCATTGTATATATACACCACATCTTCTTTATCCATTCATCTGTCGATGGACATCTTGGCTCTTTCCATAGTTTGGCTATTGTGGACATTGCTGCTTTAAACATCGGGGTGCACGTACCCCTTTGGATCCCTACATTTGTATCTTTGGGGTAAATACCCAGTAGTGCCATTGCTGGGTCATATGGTAGCTCTATTTTCAAGAGTTACATATGTTTTTGACTATGTAAAATTTCTTTAAAAATACAATAATTCTGTAGCTGTTTTTCAGTAGGAAGGGTAAAGCATTTCTTTAAAATACAGTGAAAAGTGTGTATTTGACAAGAATTGCATATTTTGGTGATGCCAAGTTAATTTGTGATTTTTTTTCATGTAACAGGATAGAAATACAGCATCTCACTCAATTAAAAAAAAAAAACAACCACTGGAAAAAAGCCAGTCTTTTTTGCTGTCTTTCCCATGTCTGTCAACATTTATTTTATGCATTTATATTTTCTAAAATTGCCTTTTATTTTATCTTTTAAAATGAAAAAAGAGATTGATAATATTGGGCCAATCATTTAGAATTAGATATTTTAAAGATTTTTTAAATTTATTTATTAATTCATTTGACAGAGAGAGAGAGAGAGAGGACACAAGCAAGGGGAGCAGCAGAGGGAGAGAAGCAGACTCCCTGCTGAGCAGGGAGCCCGATGCAGGACTCGATCCCAGGACCCGGGATCATGACCTGAGCCGAAGGCAGACACTTAACTGACTGAGCCATTCAGGCGCCCCTAGAATTAGATATTTTAAATTTTGAGATTTGGTATGTTTATGTATCTTTATAACTGTCTATTTATTTTGACCATGTAAGTATGGAGGGTCAAGTTAATAATACTCCTCAGTTCATGGCACAGTATTGTCTTTGGTCCATGTCAGGCCTTCCTGCTGTTTACTTTACATTCACTCATTCATTTGTTCAGTCATTCATTTATTCTTATCTTCATTCCCCGTTTCTATAAGCTCTAGCCCTATAGGAAGCTATCTAGGTCTATCCCAACTTTCTGTATACATATACGCATATCTCTGTCTCTAACTACTGCATTGGAGATTTATTATTTTACATTGTCTAACTGCTTGAGAATTCTTATCTTCAAGTTATTTATTTATTTATTTTTTCATTTATATTTTAAAAGAGAGAATCCAGGGACACCTGAGTGGCTCAGTCAGTTAAGTGTGCGACTCTTGATTTTGGCTCAGGTCATGATCTCAGGGTCGAGATGGAGCCCCTAGACGGACTCAGTGTGGGATCTGCTTGTCCTTCTCCCTCTGCTCTTCTCCCCTGCTCACATGTTCTCTTTGTCTCTTTCTCACATAAATGAATAAAATCTTAAAAAAAAAAAAAAAAGAATCCAGGGTATTTGAAGCTAGGTTAGTTCAGATGAACTATTTAAGGACAAATATAATCTAATTCAGTGATTTATAAGAAGTAAATAAGTTTAATGTGTTGAAAGCATTGAGAAATCTAGGAGAGTATATCATTTGCTCTTTTAACTCATTGGCTTTTTTTAACTAAGTAATTAAAAGATAAACATCATTTTCCATTAAGCACCAAATTTAGTTATTCTTTGTAATTGGTTATAACATTGCATAGGACCTCAAATGTAGTAGGATTCATTAAATGTATGGTTTCCAAATAATGCCACACCTACCAATTTTTGCCCCCCCCTTTTTAAAGATTTTATTAAATAATCTCTACACCCAGCATGGGGCTTGAACTCACAACCCTGAGATCAAGATTTGCATGCTTCACTGACTGAGCCAGCCAGGTACCCCCACACCTACCAATTTCTAAATTGGCTTGGTCCTTTGCAAAAGTTAATTAATGCTTGGGGGCCTTAATATTTCAATATGATTTGGACATCAAGCTTTTGAATTTATTTCAAAAGCAATAAAATATGTAGTTTCTAGTTTACAATCTAGTTAGTGACAACCCTCCCCTATCAACATTATCACTTTTGATCCACACTACTATTGTGTGTGGTAAGCATGTCAGATTTATCTCCATTTTAATAAAGGAGAAGTTGAGACTGAAGACTTCGAGTGGCTTGCACAACATTACTTTGCTATGAAGTCATAGGCAGGACTAGGACTGGAATCTTCTGATTTTTAGGCCAGTGTTCTTAATTCTATAGTCATGTGTTCATACTCTTTCCCCAAAAGAACTGAAGGAGGTGAATAGTATGAAAGCAGGCCATCTTAAAGTGGCTTCATTATTAATGTTTCTGTATAATGAGGTATTAGAAATGTTTTATTAAAAAAGAAAAGTGCTACTCCATTTAACAAAACTGAAAATCATTGCCGTGTATCATTGTTGCTGCTGCTTTTGTTTGGGGATGGAAGCTCTCGTCAAATTAATCAATGTTAACTCCACAAAATAATAAAAAAGTCTGCAATTCCTGATACACTTGGTGCATTTCTTTATTTTTTTTTTTAAAGTTTTATTTTAGAGAGAGAGACAGAGAGTGCAGGGGGCGGAGTAGGGGGGAGGCAAAGGGAGAGGGAGTCTCAAGCAGACTGGGAGTGGAGCCTGATGCAGGGCTCTATCTTAGGACCCTGGGATCATGACCTGAGCAGAAGCCAGGAGTTTGATGCTTAACCAACTGCGCCACTCAGTCCGCTTCTCCTTCTGACCCTCCCCCTTCTCATGTGCTCTCTCTCTCTCTCTCTCTCATTCTCTCTCTTTCAGATAAATAAATAAAATCTTAAAAAAAAATTTCTCTAACAGTTCATCATTAGTATATAGAAATGATATTTATACATTGATTTTGTGTCCTGTATCTCTACTGATTTGATAAATATTTATTGAATGAGTGAATGTTGAATGAATGAGTTTCCAAATGGTGATTTATTTACATTCACTGTCCTCTTAAGAAAAATCTCAGTGTGTGTGTGTATATATATATATATATATATATATATACACACACACACTATGTATATATGTGTATATATATATGATGAAATTATTTTGTTTTAGTGCACAATAGCAGTTGGAATTACTTTGTAGCCATAACTTAAAGAATGTTGTACCAGACTTTTTCATGTGATTTCTTTAATAACCCACAACAATTTTGTGAAGTTAGTATATCCCCTCTTTACAGATGATGAAACTGTTGACACTTGCTCAGAGCCACTTAGCTAGTAAGTGGCAGAACTGAGATTTGAACCTAGGTCTTTCTATAACTCAAGTCAACATTATTCAACTTTGCTGCTTCCTAAATTAATGATTAAGTTGTCTGGAAAATTTGCTTCTGAGGAACACTTTCCTTTCCCAATGATGCTGGATAATTGAGGCGTTACTGTAATAGGTGTTAATTGAATGGCACGGAGAGTAAGTGCAAAGGAAATTAAAGAAGGAAAAGGTGTGTGCTGAAGTCATCAGGGAAGCTTTTTGGAGTAGTTGTGGGACTTCAGTTGCTCAATTAATGCTATGAAAGTGTTCTGAATACCAGAACTTGTAGGATATATGGGATACAAATAAATATAGAGGAGAGTAGAGGTATTCGTTTGGAGAAAGTTTTTTTTAGAGTCTTCGAGGTGTTGTGGGTCTTTTGAAAGAAGTAAGGAGAACTAGTGTGGCTAGAAGAGAGACTTCTGTTGAAAAAAAATAGGATATTAAAAAAGTGGTTGGAGGATGATTGGGGGCGGTATATAATCTATACAGAATTTAATTTTTTCTGTGGATGCCAAGAACAGAGGCATTGTGGGATAAAGTAATATTTTAGGAAGTTCAATCTGTTAGCAGTGTGCAGGTTTTAAATTAGAATAGTGCAGCACTGGAAGCACAGGGACTTAAGAATGGCAATTCTGGTCCTAAGCTTGAATTCCACCCCTCCTACTTGCTTGTTTATGAACTTACAGTGTTACTTCACTTACTGTCCTTCTGTTTCTCCTCTGTGAAATGGAAATTGAACCTTTTGCCCAGTCTCAGAGATTCCGATTTAGTAGTTCTAAGGTATGGGGCAGAAATATCCCCTCCTTTCAAGTCAGATTTAGTTACCCCTTGTTTGTGATCCTAGAACACTTTGTATTTATTTAATGTTTTCTTTTTAAACCTCAGGTGAAAAAATTTGAATTAAATTCCTCAGATAATGGCACACTGTTAGCTTTGGCAAGGACAAGGCTCTCTCTTGTTTTACTTTATTTAAAATAGTTCTCATTTGGGGCTCCTAGGTGATTTGGTTGGTGGAATGTGCAACTCTTGATCTCAGGGTTGTGAGTTCAAGCCCCGTGTTGGGTGTAGAGAGTACTGAAAAATAAAACATCTAAAAAATAATAATAATAAAATAAAATGTAATACCTTTCCCGCCACTCCCTCTTTGAAACAACAACAGCAAAGTTCTCCTTTATCCACAATTTCTGTTCTCATTCTTTGCCTCTAGACATCTCTACTTATGTCTTTGGATATGTCTATATCTATTAAAAAATATGGTGGTGTTTTGTGCACATAGTTGTTTTTAATTTATATTATATATCATATATATATTATATATATATATTTTAATTTCTATTAATGATATTCTGGTACAGAATCAATTCTGGTTTCTTTTTTCACTCAACACTCTAAAAATGCCTTTTATGATGGATAACTTCAAACATACAAATGTGGAGAAAATAGCAAAATAACCCCCCATGTGTCCATCATCCATCATCAGCAATTATTAACCCATGGCTAACTTTACTTAATAAATATTTCAAATCACTCCTCCCTTTGCCTCCCCAACCCTCACAACTTCAGCTCTATGTACTATATTATTTCAAAGAAAATCCAGATTTTTTTTCTATGTTTCCCTCAATTTTCAAAGAGTGAAACTTTTACTCTGTCTATATCTTGTGTATTTACAATTGGGTTTACTCACAGTCTGAACATGGAATAAAATCACTCTATATTTTTATGGGGACTACAAGTTGAAGAAAAATGGAGTTGAAGGAAGTGAACCTCCATATTCTTCTACAGTAACCAAACACATTGGTAATCCTTATGTTTACTGGTCATTATGAATCTTTCCTCTTCCAGAAAACTGAGAACCTTCTTAAGGGGCAAATTTATGTGTACACACACACACACACACACAGTTATATATATATATATATAACTCTTACTAACAAAGTGTGACAGTTTGTGAGGGATTAATGTAATCTCAAACAAGGTGCTGACTATTCATTTATAACTCATATAGAACCTTCTTTTCATTATTCAGGATAGTCCTTTTTTTCTAAATGGATTAGTGTTAAAAGAGTTTGTTTTAATTTATTTTTAAAAACTTCTTAAATTAGCAAAAGTAATAAAGTTTCTGACTTTAAGTTAATTTTTCGTATAGAAGAGATAAAATAGGTATATAAATAATCACAATATTTTTAGAGAGATACTACTAGCAAAGTGTTAGGAGGTTTCAAAGGTGGATATATTGGGGAAGGATTCATTTGAGCTGAGCATGTAAAAATAAATAGAATTGTGATACTATAATTGCATATGCCCACAAGAAGATAAGTGAGTGGTAGTTTTTGTCCATTCTGCAGCATTGGGCTTTTATGCATACTTAAAGGGAAGAGACCTACTGTGTAATTCTGCCATGTAGCACACATTGAACCCAGGCCCTTCATTTACACTGGCATACTTTACACTCACAACAACCAGATGAGGTACATCTTATTAACATATGATGAGTAAACAGAGGTTTAGAGAAATAAAGTACCGTTCAAGATCATGTAACTACTGCCTAGAGTTGTTTCTGTATTACAGTAATCTTAGGATATCCATTTGCTAGCTGTTATATGAATGTTTCCGGAATAGTTAGAATGATTACTACTTGGAGACTAATACACAGGCTTTGCCTTATTACTGCAATAACTGTTAAGTCTGTTTCAACTTTTAATATTTAAAAGTACTTGACATTTAGTATTTGTGCAGTAAATGTTTGTTGGACGAATGCTTGAATGTGTCAGCTCTACTGAGAACTGAGGAAAGGAAGGCTTTTGTTTTTTTGTTTTTTGTTTTTTTCTGTTTTCAGACCATTAATTTAAACGAGGATCTAGGTGCCCTCATGGACCAATGTAGGAGTGGAGCAGCAGGGAATGTATAAAAACCCGAAAACAGGAAGTGGTATCTGTGGGCACAGAGTCCAGTTTTGTTGGAACAATTGTCTAGTTTTCATCAGTGAACCTTGGCAATTTTTTAATTTTTACTATCATAATTCCTTATGATAATATTGATGAAATGGTCCAGGAAACCAAAATGTCCTTATCTGTGATCTCACAGTCCATTAGAGAGTTCCATTGTTTGCTTCTTGTCTGAGTTGGATGAGTTCTTCAGAAGTTAAGAAAGATATTTGGGAATATCTTTAGGTACTGTGATTCTCAAGGCCGATAGAAGGATTAAATAGCTGACTTACTATGAAGCATAGGGATTGAACCGTCATGTTCTGTTGCTGTGACTAACTATCTCGTCAAGTATTTTTTTGTGGTACCATCCAAACTTAATTAGTTGCTTTTTTACCCGCTTAGTTTTGTTTTTAAAACTAGTTCTCTATCTAATATTTTTTTTGTGATGATCATATTGCCTAGCAAGCATGTCTATGATTGTGAAAACAATATAGCAAAAAGAAAATCCTTGGTGATTGATATTATTTGTGTGTGTGTTAAGCAGATCTCGTTTTACATTTTATGTTGAATAATCAGGCAGCGTGTTCCACAGTGAAATCACAGTTCAATAGTGAAATGCAATCTTACCAGTTAAAAAAATCAATGTAGAGATTTAAGTTTTTCTATGGCTAAACATCTGCACTGAACAATGGTTAAAGCCAAATTATAAATTCTTAGAGTGCATGACTGATGCCATTTTAAAGTAGAACAAAAATCTTGTTCAGAAGCTTAGCAGCAGAGAAGAGAGGGAGATATCTTGATATTTATCTGGTCAGCTTTCTTGCCTTTTTTCTAGAAGATGATAAACATTAGTGATGGCTTTGAAATCCTGAGGCATTAGTTTGTGTTCCTTTTGTTGAAATTTTATGCAAACATCTAAACATTAGCTGACAGTCTCGCTTGAAAAGCTTTGTACATATGTCTTTTTAGCACCGGAAGCTTTAGTTTTCTGAATGATTCTGATGGCAATAGTGTGACTTTGTCAGAAGTTGTGGCAAAGGCCATGCCATCATTTTAATGGATTGTGATACTACTGATTACAAATTGTGATGTAAACAATCAATTTGAAACCAAGGGAAGAGTATTTGGAGTAACTACTTTGGTATATTTTCCATCAACGCATGGTCATGGTGATACAAGGTAGAGACGGGGTTGGTAGTGCTTCAAGGAAGGAGTGCTTTTAGTTCGAGGAGGTTCTGGAGCTCAGAACAGGCATTTTATGAAAAAAGTGCAATCTAGATGAGCTCTGAGCTTAGAAGTACATCCCAGGCTGAATTTACCATATTTTTTATTTTCTATATTTTATGTTGCTTTGACATTTTGGGGCCTTGCTAGCTGGGGACAGATTGCCCCTCCCAGGGTTTGCTAACTCCTAAAGATAGCTGGGATTCCTATGGATAGCACTTCCCTGGTGTGTGCCTTTCATATGCACACCAGCCAATCCAGAGCCCTTACACACCAGCTTTATTGAGTTCTCACAGGTTGAGCCACCTGCCCTAATAGTACCTCAGGGCAGCTAGCAGGCAACTAGGGGCAGTCCCTACACCCCAGAGCCTGCTGAAATTCTTCAAACTAGCCAATCCAGAACTACTTACCCTACCCTCCCTCGCCTTTCCTCAGAAAATGACAGTAAATGCTGTGCCTATGTTTTCCCCTTGTTCCGTCTGTCTCCAGACCAACTTGGTGCTTTCCCATGTGGCCTTGTATGGAGTGGCTTGCCCTCTCCTCCTGGGAACTATGAATAATAATAAACTCTTCTTATGAAGACAGCTATCTCCATGTCTCTCACTTACAATGAAACAAATCCTGGATACATTTTCTTTTCTTCTCTTTTTTTTTTTTTAAAGATTTTTTATTGATTTATTTGACAGAGAGAGAGACAGCGAGAGAGGGAACACAAGCAGGGGGAGTGGGAGAGAGAGAAGCAGGCTTCCTGCCGAGCAGGGAGCCCGATGCGGGGCTCGATCCCAGGATACTGGGATCATGACCTGAGCCGAAGGCAGCCGCTTAACCGACTGAGCCACCCAGGCGCCCCTTTTCTTCTCTTTTTTAAAAAGATTTATTTATTCTAGAGAGAGACATTAGAGACAGAGAGAAAGAGCACAAGCCCAGAGAGGGGCAGAGGGGGAGAGAGAGAATCCTCAAGCAGACTCCCCACTGAGCGTGGAGCCCAATGTGGGGGCTCAATCCCAGGACCCCCAGATCACAACCTGAGCTGAAATCAAGAGTTGGATGCTCAACTGTCTGAGCCACCCAGGCGCCCCTCCGGGGTACATTTTTTTTTTTTTTTTAAAGATTTTATTTATTTATCTGACAGAGAGAGAGAGACAGGAGAGAGGGAACACAAGTAGGGGGAGTGGGAGAGGGAGAAGCAGGCTTCCCGCCGAGCAGGGAGCCCGATGCGGGGCTCGATCCCAGGACCCTGGGATCATGACCTGAGCCGAAGGCAGCCGCTTAACCGACTGAGCCACCCAGGCGCCCCCTTCCGGGGTACATTTTAAAACACAGGCCCAGCTTTCTTCTGGAGTCCCCTTAGCTACCTCTGGCCAACTCTCAGTTCCAGCTCGTAATCAAGATGGGTAAAAACATCTTGGGCTCCTATGGTGTTTCTACTATTGTGGGAAGCCATATTCTACACCTTTTTCCTGTACCTCCCCTTGTTGTGGATATTGAGAAGTCTATGGAAGGTATTTCTTTTGAGAAGAAGTAACAGACTTTCCTGGATGAAGATAATAATGTCCTCCTTCTCCTTGGGGATTGGTTTTAGCTCTTCTTGGAGGATGGGGTAGGGGGATACTGCGGGGGAAAGGAGGAGCAGTGGTGGCTATAAGTCCTGGGAGAAGGGGAGCTGAGTAACCCCAGAGGGAAGTCCACCTGCAACTGCTCACTGCTGAAGAAGACACAGAGCAGACTTCCCATGTTGCTGCTGCTTATGACCTGGAAACAGCCTATGGATTTCTATGGCAGGAGGTTATCATCATACTTGGTTTTGAAACCTTTGATGACCTCATCTGGATCCTAATGTGTAAAGAGGATGCTTCAGTAGAAAAAATGCTGTAGATATAATAAACATTCATTGAAGAAAGGATGATATTATATGATTCTGGCAAAGATATATTCCTGTTTTTATAAAAAGTAGAGGGAAAATGGAGAAAAATCATAAATCTAATGTTCATTAAAGATCAATTGTATTTTAAGTGAGAGATTTGTGTAAGGAGTTTATAGCAGTGTCTAGATTAGAATTGGCCTTAGACATTTATGAGAGTTTTGGTGGCCTAAAGTGCTTTGATGTGTTAAAGAAGCTTCAGCCCTATTTGCCATGGTATTACTTGTGGCTGCGTATTAGGGAAGACCCTAGTCAGTGCATTTTTTTTATATAGATTCCCCTAAAGATTTAGACTCATTGAATATTGGCAAGTTGACATATCCTCTTTTCATGTGTGGCACTCCTGGGAATATCTGAAATGTAAAATTTATATTCTTATCATAGTTGAGTTAGCAAATTTAACTAATGTAAATATCAGCTCAGAGCTTGCTGGGTGAAGCTGGTGAAACCCTCAGTCTCCACCAGCTTCCTGATCTCAAGTCTCAGTTGCTTCCTTTGCATGTGGGGAATTTTTGCACTTAGGTTTCCCACCAGTCTGAGCTCTGCTCCAGTAGGTGGCTGATTGGTAGTTGCTGGATGACCTCTGGTGTGAGCTAGCCTACTTTGCCTGCTTTCAAAGCTAATTCCTGTCTCTGGGTTTTTTGTTTTTGTTTTTTTTCTTATCACTGTTATCTTTCATTTTTCTCAGCTTTTGTATGGGTTTTTCTTTGCTAGTCAACCACTTTGGATCTACACGTTCCAGTTAGTCCTCTGAATTCTATCTCTGTCTGTGGTACATTATTTATATTATAGCCACAATGAAAAACCTTGATAGTTTCTTCCTCCATCCACCGTTTCTTATGTAAATTCCTAAAAAAACATTTCCCTGTTGATAATGTGCCACTGTGAGCTTCCCTTGTTGCCTTTCCCTGCCTTTTTCAGAAATATAATTTCATAGTTATTTGCTCAATGTCTGGGAGGGTGGGAAGGTCTATTATCGAAAAGGAAAACTTTAAATAAATGATTAAAAAGAGCTACTTACCATCCAGAGGGTAATGCAAACAGTTCTCAGGGGCTGGATTGGAACTCACATCAGAAGAGGTACTAACATGCTTCAGCTCTCTGCTGACAACTTTTTTATGTGGAGAGACCACAACCATGTGTGTTCCACTGACTGGTGCTGGTAACTTGTTGGTAGGCTTTGTGAATTGTTTGGGTATGGGTTTAATATCTTATGATTAGAAAGAGATAGAGAATAAAAGAGGAAAATGAAAACGCAGTAGAACTATAAAGTTTATTTGGTTGGAGAAAAAATAATGAAAACAGTAAAAAAGGTAAAAATAAGCAGGTAGAAAATCTTAAAATGTAAGTAAGTTGAAATTTGTGGGGAACATGGATTTTCATATGTTTGTTTAAAATGGATAGTAAAGGAAGAAATGATGGTATTTTTCAGGTTTAGATGTTGTATATTTGATTGTAGAGGTTGGTAAATTGCCAAGAGGCAAATTGGTGGGTTTGGGATTTGATTTCACTCTACTTATAAGTAGCCTTTTACTATTTCACAGGTGCTGGTAGAAGACAGGAGACTCCTAGGTCAGAGACAGATGACTTTATTTACTCCTGGCACAGCAAGCAGCATGTGCATTAGCATGTTTGCTTTAGTTCTCCTTACCCCCAAGTCCCATGGAGGTGATGCAGTATGGTACAGATAAATGTTGTACATATAGTGGGTTGCTGCTGAGGAGCAAGACTGTTCTTTGTCCTGGAGGGTGACTTTACCTCATCCCTCAAGGTTGCTCACTGCACACACAACCCAGAGAATGACCCTGAATAGAGCATGGTCAAGATCTTGCATTCCTGGTATTCCCAAGAAGACATATAGGAGTGCGAGAGACCCAAAGAGGAGTGCCTACCCACAGGTGCTATAAAGAATCAGGAAATACTCTTCTATTTTTCTTAAGTTTTAGAACTGTGAATATAGTATTTAAAGAACAATTAAATAAAGGAAACTTTATTTATTTAGTTTTTTTTTTTAAAGATTTTTATTTATTTATTTGAGAGAGAGAGAATGAGAGAGAGCGAGTACATGAGAGCGGGGAGGGTCAGAGGGAGAAGCAGACTCCCTGCTCAGCAGGGAGCCCGATGCGGGACTCGATCCAGGGACTCCAGGATCATGACCTGAGCCGAAGGCAGTCGCTTAACCAACTGAGCCACCCAGGCGCCCTAAAGGAAACTTTAAAAGGGAAAATTCTACTGGTGAGGTTCAAACCACATATTTGTGTAACATATAATTGTGTAAAAATTATAAAATTTGTACCAAACATCATGTTACCAATGATGTCATTATATTGATAGTCATGCTGCAGATAGTTTTGGGGACTTACAATTTAATAGATTCTGGGAATACATTATTCCCAGAGATTCTGGGAATAGATTGAACAACATGTAGCACTTTTGTGCACTCAAGATCAGATAGAAGGGCAGTCAGGTAAATTATGTCATTGTGTAAAAAATGCTATGATACCCAGCATGCTGTGGAAACACAGAGGAAGGGCACCCAACTCAGCCTGGGGTAACGTGGTCAGGAAAATTCTTGGGGGAACATACCTTTAAGTTGCGTCTTAAAAGATAAAAAAGCAGAATGGGTAAGAGAGGATGGGCATACAGACAGAGGCACTAGAAAGGACAAATACACAAGAAATAAGGGATTTTGTTGTATTCAGCAACCTACCCATAGTATAGTAGTATTACAAGAGTAGTAGTTCACATATAGGGAAAAGATGATTGAAGAATTCTAAGCGTGGGAATGATAGGACCAAATTTGTTTTAGTTTTTAAAAAAATGTCTATGTTGGCACTGGGGTTAGGAGAGAGGTGAATTTGATGCTGGTTGTGTGGATATTCCTTATTAAGCTATTGTAGTAATTCAGATAAAACTTGGTAAGGGACTGAACTAAAAGCTGTGACAAAATAGGTGGAAAAGAGGATCAATCAAAGTAGATTTGAGGAGCAGAATTGACAGGGTGCCACTAATGGGCAGCATGGGGAAAAATACAGAGAGGAAGTAATATCTGACAAATTAGTTCAGGCCCGAATATGTTGAGTTTGAGATACCTATAGGAGTTCTAGGTGGAGAGGGTACTTGACTATATGGATTTAGAATTTAGGAGAGTTTTGAACACCAACATACAGGTTTGGGAGTCATTTATTCATTAAAAAATGATATCTACTGTGTTGGAGGCACTTTGCTAGGTGCAGAGGAACCAGCATTGAACAAGATTTGTTCTTGTGCAGTTTATATTCCCATGGGACACAGACATTAAACAGAAAAATTGCAAATTCTTTTATTAAAGTGCTCCCTGTCTTAGATTTCAGAGCTCTAGTGTCGCCCAACTCCAGGGGCAGTGTTTACATAGAATAAAAATGAGCAATTTGAGGGTCTTGTCCAAGTTGAATAGGAGTTTGCCAAGGAGAAAGTTAGGGTGTAGGGGAGGGAATTGTTTCAGGCAGAGTAAACAGCATGTGCCAAGGCCTGTAGACGAGAGAGGTTTTGGTAGTTTTTTTTTTTTTTTTTTTTTAAAGATTTTATTTATTTATTTGAGAGAGAGAATGAGAGAGAGAGAGAGAGAGAGAAAGCACATGAGAGGGGGGAGGGTCAGAGGGAGAAGCAGACTCCCTGCTCAGCAGGGAGCCCGATGCAGGACTTGATCCCAGGACTCGATCCCAGGACTCCAGGATCATGACCTGAGCCGAAGACAGTCGCTTAACCAACTGAGCCACCCAGGCGCCCGGTTTTGGTAGATTTAAAGAACAGAAAAGGTGGTGTGGCTGGAGCATAGAGAACCAGAGGGAGAGTGGTGTAGAATGAAGCTGGAGAAGTTGGCTTGGGCAAGATTATAGGACCTTATAGGCAAGAAAGCATTTTGGAATTTGTTCTAAAACAATAGTAAACTATTGAAGGGTTTTAAGCAGAGTGCTATGAGATTAGGTTTGTGTTTTTATGACTGCTAATGTGGAGAATGCTTTGAAAGGGGGCAGAAGTGGAGTCTGGGAGATCAGTTAGGAATCTAGGCTGGTGATAATAATGGTTTGAACTAGATGGTGGAAGTGACGGACAGAAGATGGTAGGTTCAAGTTACTTAAAGGGTAGAATTAACAGAACTTGGAGACTGTCATTTATCAGGATATAATGTTGTTACTGGGGTTATCCAGGATGAGGAGAGAAAATGGAGGATCAAATTTTGTGGGACAACAACATTTAAGGGGTAGGCTGAGAGGAAGGATTCCACAAAGGAAAAAGAGAAGTGGCTAGAGAGAAGAAGATAATCAGGGAAGACACCACAAATCAAGGGATGGGAGTTTGAGAAAGGAAAACGTTGTTAGCTATAAGCTGAAGAGTTAGTGGGAAAATGATTACATATGTGATGCTTGAGGATGGGGAGGAATATTATGGTGTTTTTAGAGAATATTTAAGGACCTTAGAAATGTTAATTATGTAATGTTAATTGAAAAGGATCATGCACATTTGCATATCCAGCATGAATCTGAAGCTTTGTTTAAAAGAAAAAACTACATATATGAGTATGTGTTTATGTAGCAAAAATATTCAAAGGCAATACAGCAATATATTAATAGTTTTATCTGGATGGCAAAATTCTTTTGTTATTAGTTCCTGTGCAGTTTTCAAATTATGTGAGCATGTATTAAGATTATAATTAGGAAACTATTTTTTATTTTGATGTAATTTTATCATTACATGTATTTTATTAATATTTTACAAACACATTGTTGAAAGAGTGCCAAATAGTTCTGTAAGGCTTGTAATGAGAAACTGCATTTCCTGCTGTCACCCTTATCCCATTTCCTATTTCTTAGGAACAACTATCTTCAATTCTTTTACTTGATTCTTTTGTTATTTATTTTCATATCTCTATATAACAAATTTATATTGCTGCTACTTGATTTTTTTATTAGATACTGTCTCTTGAGTTCCCACAGTGGAAGATGAAAATTTTGTTCTCCCATTTGTCCTTTTCCCAAAGCCACATACACATTTCTGGCCTTCCCATCCTCCCACTATAGTTATTCTAATCTTGGTTAGAGTAGAATTTAATGTTTACATTATTATAACTATATAAATGCTCTTCATAGTTCTGCCATGTAGTAGTATTCTATGATTGCCTTTTCTTTCTTTTTTATTATTTATTTTAGAGAGAGGAGGGGGAGGGGCAAAGGGAGAGGGAGAGAGAGAATCTCAGGCTTACTCGGTGCTGAGCTCTGATTCCCGATGCGGTACTCCATCTCACAACCCTGAGATCAGACCTGAGCCGAACCCAAGAGTCGGCTGATCACCTGACTGCACCACCCAGGTTACCCCCCTTTTTCTTTTTGTACATAGTTTTGTTTCTCCTTGAATATATTTGTTAAGCGGTAGCTTAATTTTCTATGTACGTATCATGAATTTAACCTCAAACTCTATTGTATTGTCAAAATATCCTCTTAATTAATCTGTTAATTTCATTTTCTTGAAGATGTAGCTCTCAGACTCTTCTGTACTATACTGGATATTCTAATCTATACTGTTCTAATCGAATCTATACTGGATATTCTCCTGGTCTTTGGCATAGTTGTTATGATAGACTCTCCCTTCCCCACCATACCTGTCATCCTAGGGATTCCTTTTGCTTCTGTTTTGTGTTGGATCCCCTGTTACCTGATTTCCTCTTTGTTGGGTCCTTATTGGACCACATTCTATAGTAGTTTCTTGAATATTTGGTGGCTTTTTTTTGACCTAGGAAACCATGACCTATTATGGGATTTTTTTTTTTCTTTTTTGAGTTAGTTCTTTGATTTCCTTCCCTCATTTCTCTGTCTCTTGTCTGTCTGTCTTACTCACTCACTCACTCACTCACTCACTCACTCACTCACTGTTTTTAGAATTCCTATTTTCTTTGGATGTTGCAGGAACTTAGTAGGCTGGTCTTCTAATTATTTTATCTTTTTTCTTCAATTATTTTCCACACTTTATTTTGTTGTACTTTATTAGGAGATTTCCTCATTTTTATTTTTCAACCCTCGTAGAGTAAAAAAATTCTCCTGGGGGCGCCTGGGTGATTCAGTTGTTTAAATGTCCAACTCTTGATTTCTTTCGACTCAGGTCATGATCTCAGGATCCTAGGATCGATCCCTGTGTCAGGCTCTGTGCTTAACACAGAGTCAACTTGAGATTCTCTCTCTCTCTCTGTCTCTCTTCCCTCCCCCCTGCTCTCTCTCTCAAATAAATAAATAAAAATCTTGAAAAAAAGTTCTCCTGTTACTGGATCTCTACTTTTGTTTAATGCTATTCTGTTTTTGTTTCATGTATCCTTACATTCTTTTATCTCTTTGAAGGTTATTAATGATAGTTTTTGGACATTTTCTTCTTTTTACATATCTGTTTCTTCCAAGTTACTCTTTTTTGTTTGCTTGCTTTGGTCTTTGTCTTTCCTATTTCAGGCTTTCCTTAAGTGTGTGATAGTCCTTGGCTAATCTGTTCACTTAAGCATTCTCAAAAGAGTTTTACAAAGTTGCCCATTAGTTCTGTATCTGTGGATGAGGATTTATGAGAGGAGTGTCAGTTCTTGTAATCTGACCTTCAGAATAATCTGGCTGGACTGTCCTAATTTCTGATATCCATATTTTTAGATGTGTTATTTTAGGCTGCTTAGATTCCCCAGAGAAGAATCTTTGTTACCTGCCTGGAGGGTATGAGACTCTCTTCAGTGTTTTGGAAACCAAATTGGGGAAGAAGCACAGAGACTTTCTCTTTATTCCTCTCTTTTTTTAGTGTGAGTTGTCTGTTCTAAACTTGCCTTGTGTCATCTAGTAATGATAGACCATTTAAAAATAGACAATTAAAAAAAAAATAGACCATTTAAAAAATGAGAATAAATGGGGTGCCTGGGTGGCTCATTTGGTCAAGCCTCTGCCTTTGGCTCCATTCATGATCCCAGGGTTCTGGGATCAAGCCCTGTTGGGCTCCCTGCTCAGCGGGGGTGTGCTTGTCCCTCTCCCTCTGTCTGCCGCTCCCCCTGCTTATGCTCTCTCTCTTTTCTTTCTGTCAAATAAGTAAATACAAAAATCTTTAAAAAGGGGGGATGCCTGGGTGGCTCAGTTGGTTAAGCATCTGCCTTTGGCTCAGTTCATGATCCCAGTGTCCTGGGATGGAGTCCCACATCAGGCTCCCAAGGAGCCCACTTCTCTCTCTGCCTGCCACACCCCCTGCTTGTGCTCTTGCTCATGTGCTTTCTCTCTGACAATAAATAAAATCTTAAAAAAAAAATAAAGTTTAAAAAAAATCTTTAAAAAAATGAGAATAAACCTCTGGTGTTCTGCAGGGCTGTGGAGGGGCACTCGTCTTAACTGGAGTGAGGGAGAGGTAGAGTTGGGAATTGGGACTCTAATAGCTTTTCAAACAGATATTTTTTTTTAAGATTTTTATCTATTTGAGGGAGAGCAAGAGAGAGAGAGATCGCTCCTGTGCACATGAGTCGGGGGGAGGGGCAGAGGGAGAGGGAGAAGCAGACTCCCCGCTGAGCAGGAAGCTGATGTGGGACTGGATCCCAGGACTCTGGAATCATGACCTGAGGCGAAGGCAAACACTTAACTCACCAAGCCACCCAGGCTTCCCTCAAACAGATTTTTAACAGTCCTCCTGTTCATACTACTTTCCCTCTTCCAGAAGTATTTGGTACTGCCAATTTATTCTTTTGGAGATTTTGTCTTATAAATTGAGTTGTTTTTACTTACCCTTTGGCTGATTAGTTAGTATTCAGATTTCTGAGATGGGAGAAGTCATTTACCATAATTTTGTTTATTGTCTCATCTGCTGGATTCTTTGTCCTTATGAATTTATACCTTAAAAGTCCTTTTTACTGTCATATGGTGGGAGAATGTACCTATAAATGTAAGCTCAGACCAATATATCAATATTTTGATATTTTGCATGAAGAGCTAGTGGTTAATAATAGCTACAATAGGTAATCTCCAAAGAAATGTCTGAAGCTTCAGAATAGCTATTTAGTCTATAATAATAACAAGTGATAATGAAAATATTTTAAATACCTTACAGTTGCATTTCAAATGCCAGGCACTAAGTCCTCCACTTTTGTATTAACACATGTAAACCTCATTCCAGCTTTGCAGTTGGTACTATTATTACCACCTGCTCTATAGATAAGGAAATTGAGTCATGGAAAGATTATGGCACTTTTATATAGCCAACACAGCTAAACTAAGAGGTGGAGGAGTAAAAATATGAATCTAGGTAGTCATGCTCCAGAACCCACACTCTTAACCAGTGTGCTTTACTACTTCCATCTGCTGCTGGGGTTATCTAATTTTTGGTTGAGATAAAGATTTTAATTTTCTCCTATCAGGCAGGATGATCCATTTTATTTGTCTGCTGCAATTTTTATATCTCTTTATATATCACAAATAGTCTACAGATGTAAAACCATTTTCCTTTTGGTGATTTATCTGAAGATGAATTACTTGTTATCTTGGATTTTTCTGGCAGGTCTTAAAAGGCTTCACTTTTTCCCCCTTATGCTATGGATATATTTTTGATAATCCACTTTCATTGAGTGTTCATTGATAATAACTTTTCAAAGACTACCTTCTGCTTCATTATACTGTTATCCAAGCATATTGTAAATTTCTGGCAAAGTGATGAGCTATAGGAAAATGTTTCCTTTCCAGATTTTAAATAAATATTAATTATCTTGAAAGGAGAATTATTCATATTTTGGTATATTTAGAACATGTATTTTCTTGAGAACTTATAGAGCAGAATCAGTTAGTTAGCTGAGTGTAGTCCTTTATAAACATAAACAGGCTTTTTTTTCCCTTTATTTTAGTAGGAGTTGGAAGAAAGATGCCATTAAGGACAAGCACCTAATTGTTTAATTCTCTTCCTGCATCAAGATGTGAACAACTGGCGCCTGGGTGGCTCAGTCGTTGAGCGTCTGCCTTCGGCTCAGGTCATGATCCCGGAGTCCTGGGATCGAGCCCCGCATCGGGCTCCCTGCTCTGCGGGAAGCCTGCTTCTCCCTCTCCCACTCCCCCTGCTTGTGTTCTCTCTCTCGCTGTGTATCTCTCTCTGTCAAATAAATAAACAAAATCTTTAAAAAAAAAAAAATAAAAAAAAAAATAAAAAAAAAAAGATGTGAACAACTAACTTTATAGAATTAAACTTGCTCTACTTTAGTTTTTTTCACTCTCTTTAACTATTTCAATTTATGCCTGAAAGAGAAGAATCAAGTTAATCTTTATAGTTATTAAATGAATTTTAACAGCAATAGGTGTAGTCATATTCAAATGTATGTATAAAATATATTTTCTTGCCTTGTTTTTTAGGATTTATTGTGGTGTGTTAAAGACATTAAAATTAATTATCTATTTACATAAAACAAATCCTAGAATCATATTTAATTTTTTTACTTGATTTACAAATTTTTATTCTTGTTTTCATGACTGTAATGTTCTTTCCTCCTTGCCCATTTTTGCCTGTTTCCTTTATTAAAATATAGCTCTCTCATTTCTTCTTAGAATTTATCACTCATTCCTGCTCACTCTTGTAAGAGTGATGCTTGGGATCTCCCTAGTGTTTACATATTCATACTATATTTGAGGCAATGTTTGGTTTGTAGGGAAATGTGCTTTTTACTTTCCTGTTGGTAGGTTTGTATTCTTTCAGAATGAGAGGCTGTTTCCTAATTCAGGTCCTCTAGTTCTTTTTCCATTTATCAGTCCCTCATATTATACTTTGGCTTCTAGAAGATGATCAATAAATGTTGACATAGCAATTCCATAGAAAAATTTGACTAAAGGTCATAATTATCTAGGTCTTTATCATTTCTCACCATCATTTACCCAGTTCTAATCGAGCAACACTAGCCAGTGCTAGTCTTGATTACACAGTTCCTTGTTTGAGATTCATTTATGGCAAAACTGATGAAAGATGGAAAGGCATATCAAATTAGAGTAGAACATAAGAAAGCATTGCCTTTGTGAAGAAGCCACATTCTTCCCTCAAGTTATCTTGTAGACAGTCCTCATTCACCCACCTCCATTCCTTAATTTATCTTTTACATCCCAATATAGTTGGGCCATAGTTATATTGTATTTTATAATCTTCCCAATTCACGGCAGTTAGGATCAAGGGAGTTTGGTTTGGTTTTTAAATTAACAGGGTATTCTCCATTGGAATTCTTTCAATAGATTCTAAAAATTCTCTTGAAATTTTTTCTTTTCTAATTTAATAGAGTAGGTTTGCTGAATTTGAGGGCACTGTGTAAGAACTGGCTATTTAGTTGACTATTTGAATTGATAGTGTAAAAGTAAAAGCACAAACAAAAAGTATTGGTAAGAATTTATCTCTGCTTATTTTCCTTCTGATGAATTTTTAATTTTTTAAATTAAAATACTGAATTGAGGGAAAACTCTGCATCCCATGACTCCTAACATGTACAAAAGAATAATTCTCTAAGTGTTACACATCTGTCTATCACGGCTTTCATACATTTCTTTTCATTTGATTATTTTTTTATAATTTTTTTTTTCTTTTTACTTTTGGAAAGGTTTATAAAGAAACTAATACAGAAAAATGGACATGTTTTTAAATTTTCAGAAAGAAAAAAATCTGTTAAATTCTTGGAGACCACAGATAATTTTGTCTGTTTTTTCCTTTCCACATTTATCATTGAATTGCTTAATTTTTTGGAGCTCAAGTTAGACATAAATATGGTAGGTTTCTTGGGTTTCTCTTTTCCTTCTTTTTTTTTTAAAGATTTTATTTTATTTTATTTGAAGATTTTATTTATTTATTTGACAGAGGGAGAGAGAGAGAGCACAAGCAGACAGAGTAGCAGGCAGAGGGCAAGGGAGAAACAGGCTCTCCTCTGAGCAGGGAGCCCGATGTGGGGCTCGATCCCAGGACCCTGGGATTCTGACTTGAGCCGAAGGCAGACACGTAACCAACTGAGCCACCCACGTGCCCCTCTCTTTTCCTTCTTTATTATACTTTCGTATGTCTGTATTTTCTATGAGATATTATGAGCTAGGTTAAGATTTATTGGTATGTTATGAGTTGATTAAGGTATTATTAAAGAATTAATAGCAACTGTGCACACAGTGGTGGAGAAAATGAAAGAAACTATATGTTTGAAAAGTATTTGCTTAACTACATTATAAAAGAAAAGGAAGGAAAGGGAAGGGGTAAAGTGTGTAAAAGAAAGGTAAAAGAGATCAGAAGGAAAAAATGGGAAGAGAATTATCTGCATCGAGATACTTGATTATATATTTGCTTCTGTTTCAGTTTATTTATTTTACTTGTTTTTTCTCATTGAATTTTACTTTATTTTAATTTTTTTTTATTTAAAGATTTTATTTATTGACAGAGAGAGAGACAGCGAGAGAGGGAACACAAGCGGGGGAGTGGGAGAGGGAGAAGCAGGCTTCCCGCTGAGCAGGGAGCCCGATGCAGGGCTCGATCCCAGGACCCTGGGATCATGACCTGAGCTGAAGGCAGACACTTAAGGACTGAGCCACCCAGGCGCCCCTTCTCATTGAATTTTAAACTTCCAGAAAATGGGGGCTGTTACTTCTGCTGCCTTTTCAGCTCCTGGATCCTAATAGTGTCAACCCAATTATCCATTGAGAGATTATCTGCTTTGTGTTTTAGCTTTTGTAAATATAGCTTTCAAGTTCTTATTGACATAAGTAAACAAAGAGGGTGATAAAGACTTTTTGAGTCATCTCACTATTTCATGCATACGTTTGTTTACACTCATGTGTAGCTTGGCTCTTAGATCAAACTATTCATTGTCAATCTTTAACTTAGAGTCAAAATGGATCAGTTATCTCACATATTTTTCCAAATAAATAAATAAATAGGTATTTACAATAAAAGTTTTTTTTCCTAGTGGATTTGTTTGTCTTTAAATTGACTTTTAGCCCTAGCCTCTCCCACCTATCTTCCACCTAGGGCTAAAGATGACCCAATATACTGTTTCTTCTGTATTTAGAGCTGCAGAACCATGCCTGGATCACTGATATTCAGCTGACTCCTAGAGACTTGGAAAATCTTTAGACATCAAAGACAGATTTTTTTTTTTTTAAGATTTTATTTATTTATTTGAGAGAGAGGGAATGAAAGCATGAGCGAGGGGGCGGGGAGGGGAAGAGGGAGAGGGAGAAGCAAACTCCTGGCTGAGCAGGGAGCCACAGGAGGGGCTCCATACCAGGACCCTAGAATCATGACCTGAGCTGAAGGCGGATGCTTAATGAACTGAGCCACCCAGGCGCCCCTCAAAGACAGTTTTAATTGAGATACACTATCCATACATACAAACTAGATAAGTATTTTAGAAGAATTTTCAGTAAAAGTTGAAACATTAATTTTCTGATTTAGCAAGCTCTAACTATAATCCAGTTAGCGAGCTCTAACTATAATCCTCTTCCCAACACAAAAGAATAACAAATGTAGCAAATTTAAAGAAAAACAGTTTTTGTTTAAACCTGCTTTAAAAAAAATCTGAGATGAACATAGAACATGAAGCAATGGTTAACAAAGAGCTAAGAAGGAAAATTGAGCAACTTCAATTCATTTAAAGTGTTGCTATATATGTTGTCTAAAGCATTGTCAATTCCAGAAAATAAAACATTATCCTATTCAAATGTAGGTACTGAAATATGTTTCTGTTCTGTTGTTCTATGTATATAACTCTCATGGCTCATATGAATCTTTATTTAATCACTTCCTATATTCTTTACTGTTGAGGGAGCTCCTTGAAATCAGAGCCCATTTCTTTGAGCTCTCTATCTTGAAGATTTAATCCGGCTTCAGGAATAGAGTAGATAGATACTAAACAAGTGTTAGATGAATGAATCAGTTTGTGAACTGTGAATGTTTCTGGGTGTTGTTTATTTCTTTGTTTTTTAGGGGGGAATTGCAGGTTTAAAAATTAACAAATAAGGAAATGTTGACGAGGATATACTTTAACTTGTACTGTGTACTTGATTTAGTTTTTGATTAAACATCTTGAGTCATTACTTTCTCATTTCTGAGGAAAAAATGTGGGCATTACAAACTTTTTTCATAACTTTGCTGTTTTTCTCACCTAAAAGCCAAATGTGTTAAGTAAATGTCAGATGATAACATTCTCTACTTATTTAATACTTTGTACTTTTTCTTTTCTTTCTTTCTTTCTTTTTTTTTTTTTTTTTTTTAGATTTTATGTATTTGACAGAGAGAGTGAGAGAGCACAAGCAGGGGGGAGCAGCAGAGGGAGAGGGAGAAGCAGGGAGCCTGATGCAGGGCTTGATCCCAGGACCCTGGGATCATGACCTGAGCCGAAGGCAGACACTTAACCAACTGAGCCTCCCAGGTGCCCCCACTTTGTACTTTTTAAAGGACATTCACACACATTATTAAGTCCTATCCTGACAACAACCTGAAGGAGGTATAGATGAGAAAACTGAGGCAGAGATTTATGCCAAAGCTTGTGGATTTAAAATCTAGGATCTGGGCCTTTTGAATTTCTAGTTCAGTGCTATTTTGTATTTACCTTATAGACACTTCTAAAATTATTTCTTGTTGCTTATTGGATTAGTTTGTTAGGGCTGCTGTAACAAAGTACCACAAGTAACAGAAATTAATATTGTCTTCATAATTCTGGAGGCTAGAGTCTGAATTTATAGTGTTGGTAGGGTAGGTTCCTTCTGAGGGCTGTGAGGGAAGGATCTGTCCAGGCTTCTCTCTCTCCGTCTTCTCCCTGTGTTTCTTCACATAATCTTCCTTCTACATGTGCCTCTCTGTCCAGATTTCCTCTTCTTATAAGGATGCCAGTCATATTGAATTGGGGGCCTTCATTTTAACAAATTATATCTGCAACAACCTTGTTTCCAAGTAGGGTCATATTCTGAAGTACTGGGGCTAGAATTCCAACATAACTTTTAGGGAGGGGGTTACTATTTAATCCATAACACTTACCTTTTAGTAAAAGAAGTCTGACTGGAGATGTAGACGTTTTTTCTAATAACTTAATAGAAATTTTTCATTTGATCATCACTGTGCTGTTACCTCTCAGATGAAATTAGTTTAATACCAGTGGAAGGCATTTTTGACAGAATCATCTCTGTTGTGGTTCATAGAGCCCTAGAATTATCCAGTGATTAGTTTGTGGAAATTTCCATATTTATAATTTTGTTTCCCTGGAATTTTCTTATGTTAGGATACACAAAGTTAACTGAGAACTAAGCACTTCTCCTCTTGGGGCTAATCTCTTAAAGTAAATCTGTCACTTCATGCTCCAGCTGTTCTCTTGTGCATCTAAATGGCCCCACTTCCCTTGAGGACTTAGGCAGATGATAGAAGAGTCTCTGAAGGAAAGTTTAGGTTAATCAGACTATCAAGTAGCTGGGTTTTTTTTTTTTTTAAATTATTCCATAAACAAATTGTAGAAGACTTCTTGAACAGTAAGATTCAGAGGGAGTCAATGAACTCTTTATTGTTATTTAGATAAAATCCTGGTTAACTAGAACTTGGGTAAAACTGGACTATTTAGTTTGAGTCCCCAACCCACCCTCCCCACCAACATAATGCTTTAAAAAGGAAGTAAGTTACACAAAATAAAGGCTGTTCTGGGTCACTGGACATTTAACCAAATCACTTACATATCATATGTATTTTAATATGTATAATAATCATCACCATCATTCTCAGGATGGGCCATGGATTAATATTGAAGTAAATGGTGATTTTGAGGCAATGAAAGGTTCTTGGTTATACACACAGGTTAGCTTTTTGTATTTATTGAAACTGGAAAGTGAACAAGTGTATTTTAGCACAATTTCTTTCTTTTAACATGGGCTAAAACAAAGAACACTAAATTAGATTCAGGCACTTGGGTTCTTGCCCTGATTCAGTTCCCAGTTGAATAACCTTGGACAAGTAATTTCACCTTTCTAGGCTTCCTCTTTTATCTGCAATGAAAGATTTGCAGGTTCAGCTATGAAACTTTATTATTCTGTGAAATAATTTGAGTGCTTATTCTATTGAAGATTAGTGCAGGTTTCAAAGAAGGAAAAGCAATGTTCCTTGCCTTCAGAAAGGTTATAGTATAGATAGATGGAAAGCTGTGATATGTGAAAAGTTGAAGAGTAGTATAAGGTAATAATATGAGGTGTAATATTAATATATAATGTAAGTGATGTGGACTGTAAGCTATGTATTCTGGGATGGGTGAGTACATATCTGTAGAGTAGAATCATCTGAAAATAACTGCACAGAACTGGGGATTGAAATAATTTCAGGAGGCTGTGTTGACCATGTATAGAAGAAGGGAAAAGGACAGGGGAATATCTCAAGCAAAGATGTAGAGGCTGGAGCTGTAAGTAATATTGATTTGAAACAAGTCAGTTTGTCTCTAAATTACAGCACAGATTCATCATGGGTATGTTTGGTTCCCAGCACGTCCAATTTAGAATGTTTTAGTACTTTTAAGTTTTACTTGGTAAGAGCATTTATGGTCAAATAATTTAAAGATTTTCCCTATAGTTTGGCAGTATAAAAGTCAGGAATAAGATGAAGGAACTGAAAGAAGGACTGACTTAGAAAAATTCTGAAGTAAAAGGCAGTGGTTTTAAATAAAATTGGTTTTCAGAGTTGTTGATTAGTTGAATCTAATTAGGATACATTTAATTGTCTTAATGTGTTTATGGTTTTTAAATACTAAATTGTGTGTGTGTATGTGTGTGTGCATATAAAACCTGAAAAACATTATGTAATGTAAGTAGTAAAGCTGAACAGTGGTGGTATGGCAGGGAACTGGAAGCTGGTGATGGTATCTCGTAAGACCTGTAGGTAACTGGGAAAGCATATGTAAGATTACAGTTTTCACAGGAGTTAGTGAACTGGAGATCGTGAAAGCCTAACATACCCTTCACACATTGTAATCATGCCATCATTAATTATATACCACAGTGGAAGGATTCAGAAAGGAGAACTCAGAGCACCAGATGACTAAGGAGAATCCCCAGCCCTCCACCCCATTACTTGGGTAACACAAATACCAGTGCTGCTTTGTGACAATAGTGGTCATGTGAACATTCCACTTGGCTCAGATTGCCTGGCTTTTTGTCTGGCTTGGATAGTCACTCACTGCCTCAGCTCTCAGTTTTCTGTTCACATGTCCAAGAAACTAAAGCAGCAGGAAAGCTCCATAGCCAGTACTCTTGGCATTTACTCATTTTAGGAAGCACATATTTTCAGCTCTACCACAGTGTATTTACTATACAAGAAAATATAATAAAATATAATAAACAAAATGTAGAATTTGTCAATGGGTACTAGGAAAAACTTGACACCAAATTCTGGATCTGTGGATTAAAAACAACAACACAAAACTTATTTATTTAAAATAAACTGAAAGGGGCCTGGGTGGCTCAGTCGATTAGCCTCTGCCTTCTGCTCAGGTGATGATCCCGGGGTCCTGGAATTGAGCCCCGCATTAGGCTCCCTGCTCAGTGGGGAGTCTGCTTCTCCCTCTCCCGGTGCCCCTCGCCCCGCTCATGCTCTGTCTCTCAAATAAATAAATAAAATCTTAAAAAAATAATAGAATAAACTGAAAGATAATCTGAAATGAGATGACTTTATTAGGCTCCTTTGGGGATTTTTTTCTCTTAAGAGAAATCCAATGTTTTCTATCACTAGGAAAATAAACACAAGGCTCAGACTCAATATTTAACAATTAAGTGAAAGAGGAATTGAATTTAAACAATTTAATTTAAAAATACTCATTTTGAGCTCTTTTCCTGCAAATATGTATTGTGTTTCCTTCTGGGCCTCCTTAGATAACCTGACGTGCTTCTCCTGTTCCAAGAGTCACTATATCAGTGCCAAGTTCTGTGTGCTCAGCTGATGGACATTGCAGGTTATGATTCAGGATGCCTGAGCTTTGGGGATCTCCTTTGGTTGCTGGCACTATGTGTATATTCTATCATTACTGGTGCTTATGTTTTGTCTTGGCTTACTATCATCAAAATAACTTGTATGTTCTCACAGCTCACTTTTAAATCTAGTTTTTAAACTTCTATTAAGTTATTTAATTAATTTTAAAAAGCTGTGTAAACACTAAAGGTTTTTATAGTTTAATGGGCAAACTGCTTTACCATTTAATCCTTAATTAAATATTGAACCACTTTAATAAAGTAGTCACATGCAAAGAATACTGAATAAGAAATTTGGGGGAAAAGAGGGGGAGAGAAAAATCCAAAAATCTCTCATTAAAATGACCAGCTTGTCTGTAGTAGTAAATAGTAGGGACTGTGTATAAATATCTGATCTTATTCTTGATTATTAGAGCCTGGGTACATTAAGGTTTAGTCATAGCATGAGAAATCAAAGTTCTTTAGTCTAGTAGTTCAATATGAGATGTTAATGGCAGCTTGGAGTAGGTCACAGATCTCTTAGTTGGCTAACGGCTATGAAGATATATTTGTGGCTGTTTAAGGGGATGTAATGGAAAGAGACAAAAAATAAGTGATCTATCCTCCTATAATAAAATGACAGAAAATGTAGTGACCCAGTTTGAATTGGCATTTGGGTCATGTGACATAAGGGGTTCTTACTACTGGGATTGAGCACCAGAGAGCTCAGGCTCAAAAGGTTGGATGAAAGAATAAAATGATAACCTCAGTTAAAAAAAACAGCATTCCTGCATTTGTTCAGAACTTATTGGCATTATGTTTCATATACTTTGTATTTTCAGATTCCTATTTTAGAACTTTCATTGCTTTGCTTCTATTGCTTTTCGTGAAAACCCTGTATATAAGTAGGAGTGAGTAATAGGAAGAATCTTTCTATAGCTTTTGTCCTCCTCTAAATACTTAAAATCTTTCATTATTATTAAAAAATTAATTATATTGATTTCTTTCAATGTTTGCTATATTAGTCTCATATGTCTTTATTTCTGATTATCCCTATTAATGATACAATTAAGTTTTAATCCTCTGTGAAACCATTAATTACTATGTAAATTGGAGTTCTAGGAGAAAAGGGTTCAGGGGTCAGATGGGTTTATGAAATGGTAATACTATATCTCTTTTTAGAGATTTATAATGCACATTATAATGTCAAAGACCCTGAGAGTTGCTGCAGTAGATAATTAGGTTAAATCCAGAGTTTCGTTGGAGGCCAATGGTAGAATGAAGTGACAAGAATATCTAATGCCTTAGTACTTTTGTATTTTGGAGGGCTTGTCCTGATACAACTAAAATAAAAAGCCTCATTAGCCTAGTCAAAAAGTTGTTTTTCATTTGAGACATCTTTAGTGGAATTGTTTATTTATTTTTATTTTATTTTATTTTTTTAAAAGATTTTATTTATTTATTTGTCAGAGAGAGCACACACAGGCAGAAGGAACAGCAGACAGAGGGAGAAGCAGGCTCCCTGCTGAGCAAGGAGCCCAAAGTGGGACTCAATCCCAGGACCACGTCTGAGTCTAAGGCAGACGCTTAACTGACTGAGCCACCCAGGCATCCCTAGTGGAATCATTTAGCACAGTGTTTGGCACTTAGTAGATGCTTAATAAAGAAAATAATTTTGTTCACACTGACCCGGGAGAGACTTGAAATGCAAAGACTTTAGAATTAGATTGGGCTCTTTTAGTGTTCAGTATTTCTGTAGAATCCTCTTTCCCTGATTGCTCCAGGAAATATTTTTCATAAACTATTCCTCTGGCTTTGTCTGGCTGCACATATAGGGTTGGAAGGTTGGAGGTGGGGAGACTCAGGAGTAGGGAGACCCAGGACGCTATGAATTCTGAAATCCTGAGCCCAGCTATGCCAGGGACTTTAGTAAAGCTTCATCTATGGCAGATTTTTCCTTTCATCCTATGCATGAGGTATTTTATTTGTGCCCATATAGGTCTCAGCTGAAGGTGCTGCTAGATTGGATATAATCAGGCCAATTGAATTTACCACCATATTATTCTGTTTTACTTTAGAAATCTTGAAGGCTTTTACATCTTGGAGGGTTATATTTCTGCCTTAAGTCTTGCTTGAAGGAGAATGAACTATATTTTCATAATGTAGTCAAGTTTATCTGTTTATCAGTACATCCAAAGTACTTACCACAGTAACGGTGGTTACTGTTTTAACCACAATGTGCCAGGCATTGTGCTAGGCACTTTACGTAGATGATCTGTAATTGTCACAGCAACCCCAAGTGATGTGGGGTTACTAGATGGTTCAATGTTGTAAGGCAAAATATGATCTCTGAGAAATTTTTATTGTTTTTGTTGCAGTTCTTCCCATAAAATTGTAATTCTTTTTTCTAAACTTTTTATTTTTTATTTTTATTTAAAGATTTTATTTATTTATTTGACAGAGAGAGACAAGGCAAAAGAGGGAACACAAGCAGGGGGAGTGGGAGAGGGAGAAGCAGGCGTCCCGTGGAGCGGGGAGCCCGATGCAGGGCTTGATCCCAGGACCCTGGGATCATGACCTGAGCCGAAGGCAGACGCCTAATGACTGAGCCACTCAGGCGCCCCTCTAAACTTGTTTTTAAAGCCTATAGTGAAACTCCAATAGATTGGAGAGTAACAGTTGGGGAAAAAAACCTACTTATTACTCTTCTTTTTAAACTCACCCTTCTTTTTACTTATTTAAATATTCTTATTTTTTACTGACCCATTGGATTAATCATTTTTTGGCTTTCTGTTTTGTATGTATCTTGCTTAGAAATAGCCCAGGGGAGGGTTCCCCTTTGTCTGTATCCTCGCCAACATCTGTCATTTCCTGACTTGTTAATTTTAGCCATTCTGACTAGTGTGAGGTGGTATCTCATTGAGGTTTTGATTTGGATTTCCCTGATGCTGACTGATGTTGAGCACTTTTTCATGTGTCTCTTGGCCATTTGGATGTCTTCTTTGGAAAAATGTCTGTTCATGTCTTCTGCCCATTTCTTGATTGGATTATTTGTTCTTTGGGTGTTGAGTGTGTGGTAGACATTGGTGAGGGTATGGGCTATGGTGAGCGCTGTGAATTGTGTCAGACTGTTGAATCACAGACCTGTACCTCTGAAACTAATAATACATGATATGTTAAAAAAAAAAAAAAAAGAAGAAGATAGTAGGAAGGGAAAAATGAAGGGGGGGAATCGGAGGGGGAGATGAACCATGAGAGACTATGGACTCTGAGAAACAAACTGAGGGTTCTAGAGGGGAGGGGGTGGGGGGATGGGTTAGCCTGGTGATGGGTATAAAAGAGGGCACGTATTGTATGGAGCACTGGGTGTTATATGCAAACAATGAATCATGGAACACTACATCCAAAACTAATGATGTAATGTATGGTGATTAACATAACATAATAAAATAAAATTTAAAAAAAAAGTAACTCAGGGGAACAGAAAGATGCTTGCTGAGGTCAAGGAATGTATCTTTTTTTTCCCCCACCACTTTTATTGAGAGTGAGTTGGACATGGACAGGGCTGTGAGACCAAGATTATAGGGCGAGTGTGAATCTGTGATGGTAGGATTATCATTTTAACTCCCTGTCCTGCTGCCATCTTAGGCAAAACTAGTGGCACCAGGGAGCTGCCTGGGAGTTCTTAGTGATTTTTTCAGTGGATTTTTTTTTTCTTTTCTTCCTTTTTTTTAACCATGTGGGAATTCCAGAATGGCTATCCAAAGTAGTTGCATTGAACATTCAGTAAGAAAGATGGGCACTACGTCTTACATGGTTATACTTAGCAATTATTGGACTGTTGGAATATTTTTTCTGTTTTGATCTTGAATCTTTCTCAGTCTCAGTGCATCATGAACAAGGACTTTGTAACTAACAAAGTGTTATGTTAGTTTAGTTGGCTAAACTAAAGGATGCCAGTGCCAATCTAAGTACCTAAACCTATTAAAGCAGAATTCTTTTGCCAAATCCTAGAAGCTTAAATTATGTGTCAGTGCTCCCTTTGCTTTATTATTCCTTGAGTTTATTCCTGGAAGACTAAAGTTGTAAAGATTTGTTAGATCCTACTCTCAACCATGGCTATTTCATTTTTTTTATAAGTTGCACTATGGAGTTTGTCATTTATTATTTTATTGGAACTTGGCAAAAGGCTGAACAGTTTAAATGAATGACTTTTTTCCTCCTACTCCCTTTGCTAACCATCAACCCTTCCTTATTGCTGGAAATGAGCTACTTATTAAAAATAGAATAACTTTTTGTGTTCATTGACTTACCATTTTGTTTTGAGCAAATTGTGCCATTAAAAAAAAAACTGGTATAAATTAAGAAATGTGGAGTAGGTAGAACATCCAGATAAAAAATATTTATTAAATACCTGTAGATACACAACATTGCATACTATATTAGGCCACCTATTTTATTGTTTGCATATAACACGGAAGAATTAAGGTTAGTATGCTAAAAAAATCTTAAAATTTATTTTGACTATAATCTGATTTTTATGGTTGGTATTTTATATTAAAAATTTTTTACTTTATGTGTATTATCTTCGTAGTTCATAATCCTATGCTAGCCATAGTTTGATTATTTTAAATAGTCATGTAAATTTCCTGGTATCATCTTAAACTTTTGAGGAGATACAGTGTTTGGAAAAAGAAATTGAAAATAAAAATCGATTGGAATATAAAACAGAGTATGAAGAACTTATTTTTCTGACAAATATATAGATGATATTTTAAATAAATTATTTTACTTGAGGGGCAAGTAATTATGGTTATATTTTTATAATGTCAATGTTCTTTTGATACATTTTCTCTATCATCTTAATGTATCATTTGAGTAATTATTTGAGTAATTATTACTGGATTTAAGGGATTTATACTTAAAACAATATAATATTATAACTCAATGTTTTATCGTGCCTATTTTGAGAACTGTATTTCTTCTTTAAGAATGTTTAGTGGTCTCCAGAACAATAGAAGCAGCACTGGGACCTTATGTCTTGTTTCACTTTATTATTCAAAATCTCTTTCTAAGTACTTCAAGAGACAATAAGATTAAAAACATTTGGGCCAGTAATCGTGGCTGTTAATATCATATTTACTTTTTTGTGCTTTATTTCTTGAAACTGGTTTTATTTCAAATGATGTTAATCTAATTAAAATAGAAGATCAGGCAAATGATATTAATGAAGCATTCCATGTAAATAAATACTAGGTTGTAAATTCCAATAAAGCTGTCAAAGTCTATTGTAATAAAAACATACTTAAGAATATAACTATTGGTGGGGGCACCTGGGTGGCTCAGTTGGTTAAGCGTCTTCCTTGGGCTCACGTCATGATCTCAGGGTCCTGGGATCGAGCCCCGCATCAGGTTCCCTGCTCAGCGAGGAGTCGGCTTCTCCCTCTCCCACTCCCCCTGCTTGTGTTCCCTCTCTCGCTGTCTCTCTCTCTGTCTAATAAATAAATAAAATCTTTAAAAAATAAAAAATAATAAAAAAGGATATAACTATTTGAGTGAATGTGAGAAGAAGTGGAACCAAAAACAATCACTCTGAATGATTTAATGTGAAAGGTTTTGTACTATAGCTAGTCTTCTTTCTCCCTTGCTCCTCAGTTTTATATAGAAAAATGTTATCAGCCCTTGACTTTATTTTTCTGACTGGTTAAAATTGAAAGCATTTATCACATTATCTTGTAGTGTTACCAGTGAAAGATGACTTAAGATCTCAAGTTTCAACTGGACAGATGTAATTTTTGACAGCCTGTCCTGGGTAGATGGGATTTTAGCCAAGGATAAGTTAGGATTATTTAAAAAGGAAGCCCCACTTATGTCCTATAATGTGAAGGATAAAGAAGGCTCCTTTCTGGGGTGCCTGGGTGGCTCAGTTGGTTAAGTGACTGCCTTCGGCTCAGGTCATGATCCTGGAATCCCTGGATCGAGTCCCGCATCGGGCTCCCTGCTCGGCAGGGAGTCTGCTTTGCCCTCTGACCCTATCCCCTCTCATGTGTTCTCTCTCTCTCATTCTCTCTCTCTCAAATAAATAAATAAAATCTTAAAAAAAAAAAGAAGGCTCCTTTCTTCTAGATCTCTGAAGTGTCCTGCATTCTCCCTTAACTAATCTTAGGCAGAAGTTCATCATGGATGAGGACTCTTGGGGATGTTGGGCTTTTCCTCATTCCCAATCTCCCCCAATCTTTCTTTTTTTTTTTTTTAAGATTATTTATTTATTTATTCATTTGAGAGAGAGAGAGAGAGCGTGCATGAGTGGGGGGGAAGGGGCAGAGGATGAGGAAGCAGCAGGCTCTCTGCTGAGCAGGGAGTGTGACACAGGACTTGATCCTAAGACCCCAAGATCATGATCTGAGCTGAAGGCAGACGCTTGGCTGACTGAGCCATCCAGGTGCCCCTCCCCCCATCTTTCTTAAAGTGTCTCAAATGCTAGGTACAGGATAAAATGCTGACCAAGACATACGAGGCACCTACTCTTCAGCGGCTTACAGTTTTATCTCTCCATACTTTTTATTTAGTAGTATAGGAAAATATGAATGAATAACTCACCATATTGCCCCCATTGTTTAGGTTGTCTTTCAAAACATGGTTTGTAAATTGGCTTGTTTGATACAGAGAAATAACTCTAAAGAGAAAATATTATAAAATTTTTTTTAAGATTTTATTTATTTATTTGAGAGAGAGCGCGCAAGCGCACTAGAGGGAGCGGTAGGGGCAGAGGCAGAGGGAGTGACGGGGCAGAGGGAGAGGGACAAGCAGACTCCCCACTGAGCAGGGAGCCCCAAGCTGGCCTCCATCCCAGGACCCTGGGATCATGACCTGAGCCCAAGGCAGACGCTTAACCAACTGAGCCACCCAGGCGCCCCGAAATTATTATAAATTGTAATTACATTCCCAGATGGTACCCATAATATAATATAGTTGAATTACAGAACTAACAATATTATGGTTTCCCATTGTTTTTGAAGATGTGAGTTCCAACTGTAAATCTAAAATTTAGAGAATCTATTCAGCTTTACAAGCAATTCCCATGACCAGGAGAATGTTCCCCTTCTTTTTTTTTTTCTTTCTGACTTCCGTGCCCCTAAACAACTGGGAGTGTTTCCATTTCTTCTCCCAGCTCATTGACAGTGAGAAGATATTCTTTACCTCCTGTGGTAGTGGTGCTGTCAATAGGAGAATGAGTGATTTCTGCAGCTATGACAGGAAGGAGATATGGGCTTATGGAAGTCAGGGAAATGGGTGAAGTAACTGCACCTGGAGACAGATATATGAAAGATCATTCTAGAGATGGAGAATCTTGGGCACCTAGAATAGGAAGGATGGGAGTTCAAGGGAGCTGAAATAGATTTGGGATGGTGTCAAATTGGCCTGAAAAGAGTGAGGTAGAGTAGAGTAAGTTGGAGAGTAGATGGTAGAAAAGGGAACTGTAGGGGAATGTTTAACAAGAACTGCACAAAAGGGAGCTGGAATCTTGGCAGTTAGCCTAGCTAGGGGCTTGAATCTCTCAGATGTGGCAGAGTTGCACGATTGACATTTGCAAGTCAGATTCTGCCTATACACCGTTTCCTTTTATTGACACTTTTTTTTCATAACATCATTAGGAAATATTTGTCCATAGAGCACATGGATTGGTTTTAAAAATGTTACTTTTATGCACTTGATATTTTTTTATTAAATTTTCCTTTAAATTACATAATCTTTGGAATCTTTTCAAAGATAAATATTATATCACTTAGCATAAACTAAAAACAGTGTAAAATAAATTCCGTTGAAAGAAAAAACTATGAAGTAAGAAAATATGCCAAATAAGCCTCTTTTAATCAAGGTAAAAAGAGAAGTTTCTAGCAATAATATGGTTAGTTTACATTAACCATCCATTTTTGCATGCTGTCTACTATTTCCATTAAAGCCCTCAGCATAGTAATCACATTTTTTTTATTAACATATAATTTTTTTTTTTTAAAGATTTTATTTATTTGACAGAGAGAAACACAGCGAAAGAGGGAACACAAGCAGGGGCAGTGGGAGAGGGAGAAGCAGGCTTCCCGCCGAGCAGAGAGCCTGATGCGGGGCTCGATCCCAGGACCCTGGGATCATGACCTGAGCCGAAGGCAGACGCTTAACCGACTGAGCCACCCAGGCGCCCCAACACATAATCATATTTTTAAAAAATTTCTGGCCTGCTAATTCCAACATTCTTACCATATCAGACTTTGGTTCTGATGCTTGTTTGGTTTCTTCAAATGTGTTTTTTGCCTTTGCTATGCCTTGTGACTTTCTGTTTAAAGGTGGACATGGTGTGTTGGGTGTAAAGAACTGTAGTAAATAGGTGTTTAGTAATATAGTGGAAAGATGTGTGAAGGCAGATGGGAGGGTGGAGACTTGTTGTAGGTCTTCGTCTTTTGGTGAGCCTGTGCCTCTGGACTATGAACGTCCCCAGTGCTTCTCAGGATGATTGCCCCCTTAGCTGGTGCAGGATGCCTAGAGGAGGCTGGAGTTTGTATTTCCCTTCCCCCACATGGAAGGAGGGCTAGAGCTGGCTGGAGTTGTGCATGTCATTTACTCCAGGTATGTTAGGCTCTGATGAAACTCCAGCAGTTTAGGCTCTAGCAAAATAGTTTCTCCTGAGAACAGGCCTTTTAAAGGAAAATAGGGGCACCTGACTGGCTCAGTCAGTAGAGCATGCAATTCTTGATCTCGGGATTATAAATTTGAGCCCCACATTGGGTGTAGAGATTACTTAAAAGTAAAATGTTAAAAAAGAAAAGAAAAGAAAAGAAAAGAAAAATTGAATCCTCTAGTGTATTTAAAAATGGTTGTTTTTCCCCTTCCCTCCCATGCCAGAAGCATGAGGGGATTTTTCTCTGATATTCACTGTGAGAAACAGGTTGGGCTCACGGAAATAAAACTTACCATAGAGTGGGAGCCCCCTATGACTGGCTTCTCTGGAGTCTTTATCTCAGATTTGTCCACTCTGAGCCTCTAGCAATTTGTCAGTTACAGTTCAGGTTTTCCTACGCAGGCTTGGTTCCTGAGTAGGTTCCTCCTCAGGGGCTTCTGCTCTGATCAGTAGTATTTTTCTCTATCTGCCTGTCTGTCTCTACAGTTTGGTGGGCAATAGTTTGCTCTGTGACCTCTCCTCTCTTACAGATCTAAGCAGAGTTGCTGATTTTTCACTTTGTTCAACTTGTTAAGATGGAGTGAAGACTTCTAAGTTTCTTACTTGCCAGAACAGAAACGAGAAGTTTGATAGGCAGCTTTTTGTGCTTTGAGGGCACATTAATTTTATAAACAAATTACCTGCCTCTGTTACCAAAAGTGGAAAGTATTGGAATATTGGGGGAAAGGAGAGTAGACTTGAAAGGAAGAGTACTATACTGAGACTGAAATAAACTTGAGAAACAGAGGGAAAGTCATACTTTTTTATCCTATATTTCAATGACTGAGTGAACTTGAATAAATTTTGAAATCTTCCTGGGTATAATTTTTGTCTTTGACTTATTGTGAGGATTAATCAGATGGACTTTTCTCCTTTCCTTTTCTTTCTTTCCCTTCTCTTTTTCCTTTTCCTTTCACCTCCCTCCCTCCCTTCCTGCCTTCTTTCCTTCCCTTCTTCCTTCTACTAACACCTACCAGATGCCAGAGACATGCTAGAGATGCAAAGATGACTAATAATATTTTTCCAGTCTCAAATTCTAAAAGAAAACCTAAATACAGTATTCTGTGGTAATTATTTATTTGCATAATTTATTTTTCCTTTTCTTTTCTTTTTTTTTTTTTTTTTAGAGAGAGAGTGAAGAGAGGGAGCGGGGAAGAGCAGAGGGAGATGGAGAGAGAGAATCTTAAGCAAGCTCCATGCCCAGTATGGAGCCTGATGTGGGGCTCGAACTCACAACTCTGAGATCATAACCTGAGCCATAATCAAGAGTCGGACACTTAACTGACTGAGCCATGGGCCCCTATCTGCATAATTTCTATAACAAAGGTACAATGTTGTCAACAGAGAGAGGGGAAGGAAAATTTAGAGAGAAGATGGCGGTCAGGAAAGGTTTCACAGTTAAGATACATTGGATTAGACTTTTCAAGGAGGAGGAACCATTTTTCTGGTTTAATAGGAGGGAAGAAGTCCATGCAGTGGCATTGTGCAAAGACAGGTAGCTGTGAAGCAATGCTATCCATTCAGAGAGGTCTTCCATTTGGCTTCCACATGGGTGTGCTAGGTTAGTTGGGATAGCAAATCTGGCCAGGCCATGTTTGCCATGTTTAGGTATCTGGCCTTTATCCTCAAGGTATGAGAATCCACTGATGATCAGGGAAGCAACTTTAAGGAATGAATCCTTATAATGATCTTTTGATATCACTGTGGAGAGGAGTGAGGATAGGGGAAAGAAAGACCAGTTCAAATACTATTGTGGTAATCTGGGAAACTGGCAGGGAGGGCATTGCCAGAGAAGATAGATATGAGTCATAGACTTCAAGATCTAGAATATTTAGTGACTGATTGCATATCAGACAAAAGTAAGGAATTGAGGAATGACCATCAGATATTTGGTTTGGAGAGGTGAATGGATATATGTCATTAAAGAGGAAGAAGAGGGGCGCCTGGGTGGCTCAGTCAGTTAAGTGACTTGGCTCAGGTCATGATCTCAGGGGCCTGGGATCGAGCCCCGAATCGGGCTCCCTGCTCAGCGGGGAGTCTGCTTCTCCTTTTCCCTCTCCCTGCCACTCCCCCTACTTGTGCTCTCTCTCTCTCAAATAAATAAATAAAATCTTAAAAAAAAATTAAAGAGGAAGAAGAGAGAGGAATATGGCCTTTAAGTTGCCTGGGGGGAAATCAGGTGGATATGCCCAGTAAACAGTTGAATAAATCCATCTGGAGCTTTCAGCAAATTCTGAATTGCAGATAGAGGTTTAGTAGTGCAAAGCATTGACTGTTTTCTATTGATAGGCCTACTCATTCTTAGGAAAACATGTAGAATGAGAAGAGGACCATGAAGTAAGCTTAGGAAATGTCAACAGTTTAAGGGTAGGTGGAGGGAAAAAAACTTGTAGGAAAAACAAAGCAAGGATTTAAGATATGGAGGAGAATGAGTAGAAAGTGATTTGATGTTTCAGGTCCAAAGGAGGAGTTATCACCAGAATCACATACACTAAAGAAGTACACCAAGGCAAAGATTGTACAGTGACTACTTCTGACCCTGTAGTCTGACCCCAGAGCAGTTTGGGTCAAGTTGTGAGGAAGTCAGTATCATGGGAAGGCTGGACAGGAGGCCTGACTTGTCAGCGTATGTACTGTTTAGAAATTGAGTAGGTTGCACAAGACTGAAAACCCTAAATAATAATAAGATAAAATTTATTTTCTCTGAAATAAGTCTGAAGATTGAAACTCCAGGGCTGCAATGGCAGTTCCATGAAGTTGTCAGGGATCTATACCCCTTCTACCTCTTGACTCTGGTGTTTTGGTTGGCTTGGGCTGCTGTGACAAAGTACCATGGACTGAGTAGCTTATCAAAAACAGAAGTTTATTTCACACAGTTTTGGAGACTGGAAGTCCAAGATCAGAGTGCCAGCCTGGTCTGGTTCTGATGAGGACCCTCTTTCACCTGGTAGGCTGCCAACTTCTCTTTATATCCTCACACAATGGAAAGAAAGCTAGCTAGCTCTCTGGCCTCTTCTTATCAGGGCACTAATCCCATTTATGAAGACTCCACCCTCCTGACATACTTACCTCTCAAAGGCCCCACCTCTAGATACCATCACACTAGAAGTAGGGTTTCAACACATAAATTTGTTGGGGCGGGGGGCGGGGGGGGGGGGGGGGACACACAAACATTCAGTGCATTGCATCTGGCATTCCTAAAGGGGTCACATTCTCGTGACTCAAGATGGAGGCTGAGAGCCCTCATATTATCCTTACAGACTGAGAGCAGGGTAAGTGAACGTAGAAGAGTGTACCCCCTTGTATAAGTCTTCCAACTTCAATCTATATCTCTTTGCCCAAATTTGAGGCAAGTGAACATACCCAGCTTCAAGGGAAATAGGGGAACATTATCTTTTAGCTGGGAAACCATAACATCCAACTAAAAATGTGGCTTCTTTCTACTCTGGTGAGAGACCTTGGAGGCGACTAACAGTCTCTGCTATAGAAGATGTTAAAATTCTTTGTGTGTGTATGTGTTTGGGGGAGGAGAAAGAAACTCCTTAGAGCTCTGTAAATTTGGTTAATCTGCTGTTTTGGCACTTTCATGGTATTTCTCTTGTACATTACTGTGGATAATCAGAAGGGAACTGTTTAAAGACAGGAAGAGATTATGCACTTGACAGTGTTTGGATCTGCAGACCATTCTGCTTTCAAACACATTTAGTTTTGCAGATATTTAGGGAAGCCAATTATGGAAGGCAGACCTTTGCTTAAATATTTTACTTACATTTTATAAATTATATTTTGATATGCCAAGAAAACATTGAGATGGCATAGTAATCTGATTTATCACCATGAACCTATTATAACACATTTTCTATTTAGCTGGCTTTGTAATTGTCAATATTAGTGTAATTTATCCCCTTCAACTGTTTTGGAATAAAAATTATGGTTTCTAATTATAGGGTGGATTAGGTTAAAAGGATTAAACTAATATAGGATATAGCAATTCTCTGCTCTTTGAAAAGCTAACATCTGGGGGAATTTGGAAGGAGTAAATGTGTTTAGAAATTGCCTATTCTCTTAGAGTCTTATGGTGATAGACCTCTTTCTTTTTATTGATTGGAACTCTGCTTGCCCTGATTTTACCCATCAAACCAACATACATGGAGTTAGTTGAATAATTTTTGACTGGTAGGGTTAGATTTTCCCCATAAGTATACTTTACATTTTTGATTTGGTAACTTTAGTGCATTGGTCCATATGGATCTATAGGAACTACACAGGCTTATATTGTGGAGAAACAAGAGTTTATCTTCTTAATGTTTATGTGTAGGAGCAGAGTGGTGGGAGTGGTGGTTGTGCTAGCAGTTACCTTAGGTTCAACTTGACAGGTGAGCTTCCACTTCTTTGTCCTTTACTTGGTCACAGAGTGATATTTCCTGGATATATAATTTCTTTGAGGAAGATACTGAATCATATGTTGCTGTATTTTTCTAGATATAGTGGTCTAAGCTTTAAGAGTCACACATCCTAATCTCAACTCTTCTGCCAAATAGTTCAGTTGCTCTGGGCCATATTTTAGTTAAAATAGGATTATATAATCTTGTACTTGGGAGCTACTTTAAAGGTCATCTGGTCCAAACTTCTGTTCAATGAATAAAGCCTCATCAGTATCCCCATATTCAACGTGTACTTTTACTGTTTGGACACTCACATTTCCCAATTCCAAAATGGTTCTTTCCCAACCTATAACATTTTTGGATAGCTCTAATGGTCACTTGGTGATATTGAGTTACAATTTGCCTTCTTCTCACTTTAACCATTGGTTTTAGCTCCACCCTTTGTGGCCATATGAAATTAGACCAATCCCTCTAATAGTTGACACCCTATTAAATATTTAGGCCTTTTCTTTTTGCAGGCTATGCATCCTGACACTTTCAGCCATTGTTCATGAGTTGTCTTTTTTTTTTCTTCCTTATCTTTCTAGGAATATTACCTCTCCTTTCTAGTTCTATACTTCATTAACACATTTAAAGATAAAATTAGCTCTTTTGGCAGGGCAGTCAGATATGATATTAATTCATAAACTTACAGTCAACTAAAACCTGTCTTTTTACATGGGCTGTTATGAAGTTATATTTGTCTATCCTGTACAAGTTTTTTGATTCAAGCACAGGATTTTATATTTATTTTTGTTAAACTAACCTTAATCAGATTTAGTGCAGTGTTTCAGAGTGTCTATTCTTTTGGGACATAAATTCAGGAATCTAAATATATTCGTTATCTCCTAAATTTTATTTTCAGATATGCTGATTATGCTGTGATTGCTTATCTAAAATCAAGGAGTTAGTTTGATTTATTTCTATCTGGACTTAAGGAAGTCAGACTTCTTAGCTCACTTTCTTTTCATTGATTAGGTACCCATGAATGCTAAATGCTTCTTAGTGCAATTGATTAGAAATTGAATATCTGGAGATTAATTTTGTAGAGGTTCATGTTGTGTTTAATCTTGTTTGTTTGTTTTTTTTTCTCCCCTTGGCTGTTTTTCTCTTTTATCTATTGATTATTTTGGCTTCTTATGTAGAGATACATTTTAAATATTTATTTTAGATACAACTGAAGAATCCAACTAAGTTTATCTAAATTTGAAAAATATCGATTCCACTTTCCACTTTCTGATATTTAAAAAAGGAGTGGGTTTTTGCTTATGTTTTTGAACATAAAATAAATTTCTGTATTCTAAAGCTTTTCATGGTAACTTAAATTTTAATTAGGAGATATGATAGGGAATGGCTTCTAGATAAACATATTTTTCAATTACAGATGTATGTAATAAGGCTCATTTTAATATAAGCTTAAAAATAAAAGAGAATTATGTAAAAAAATTAATATTAAATATTAAATAATGTTAATAATAACATTATTAAACTATTATTGATGGTGATCAGCATTTATTTATGAAGTTTCTCAGAATGTTTAAAAATAGTTTATGTTTCTAACATTAGATATTTATATTTATTTTTATGTTACTAATTTGTTAAACTCTTTCTTGGTGTAAAGATACATTCTCTGACCATTTGTCATTAGTGGGTCTGAAATTAATATTTCATTGGTTCTCAGTACTTTACACAAAATAGATGCTTAAGAGTTGCCTAAGAAAGAGGCGAATAAATGGTCTGAAAGACTGAATGCTGTAAGTGTCTTAAATATTTCAAACTAATGCTAGAAAATAGATTAAGATCTGGGAAAAAAAACCAAATATGTAGTTCTGATTATTTTATATGGAACTTTAAAAAACAAAAGCTCCAAAGAATTAAAAAAAATAATTACCATGCATTTATATGCACTGAAAATCAGAGGGAAAGAATTATCCTTTGTCTCTCCTGAGTTGCAGTTTTCTTTTGAGCACCTGCCCACTTCCTCCTGTAGTATTAAGAGTTCTGGGTCCTTGTGTCTGTAGCTCTAATCTTCTGAAGCATTTCTTTTCTGTTCTGCCTATACCTTAAGAAGTACAGATTAGAGACATTGCTGGAATTTGTCATGAGAAAAACTCTTCCAAAATTCCTCTAGGGAAAATGGAAAATGGATCATAAGCGCTAGCCTCGCTTAATGGTGCATATTAATGTGGATGCTTTAAATATGACAATAATGAGGTAGGTCCGACTAAAGACATTACTAAATGCCAAATGTATTATAGGTAGATGATCATAGGGATCTGGCTGGGGTTAAGAAAGTTGGAATAAGGGAAAACATTTTTAAAAGGTACAAAAAGTAGGAGGGAATGTAGGGGCGCCTGGGTGGCTCAGTCGGTTAAGTGTCTGCCTTCGGCCTTGGGTCGTGATCCCGGAGTCTCAGGATTGAGCCCCACATCGGGCTCCCTGCTCAGCAGGGGGTCTGCTTCTCCCTCTGCCCCTCACCCCACTCGTGCTCTCTCTCTCTCAGGTAAATAAATAAAATCTTTTTTAAAAAAAGTAGTAGGGAATGTAAAGTGAATGGGAAAAGAAAACAGATGTAAAGCACAATAGATCTAATGCCAAAATGGCATATGCAAAGATTAGGAAAGAGAATTAATAGGAAGAATTAAGAAAAATAAGAGTGATAAAGCCAGGAAGAAATTCTGAATAAGTTATTTTTCGTGTTTAGTAGCCAGCAGGAAAACATTAGGCATCTTTTAAATATTTTCTACTCATCTTAATTTCTTTGGATATATAATTTACATTATTTAGAAGGAAGATTTTCTTGGTTATAATATGTTGAAATAACGTTATTAAACTATTACTGTTCATCTGTACTTGAGGAAAATACTCCATATAGATAATAATTTACAATAAGCTTGGGGAAGGAGCTATGAGCTCATGACAAAGTTTTAAAATAATTTTTTCTTGATTATAGGAAATTTGCAAAATACAGAACAGTACAGAGAAGGAAGTAAGAAGCTCCATTACCCATCGCAATCACCTTAAAAAAATACTTTTTTTAAAAGACCGATTTTAGGTTCATAGCAAAATTGAGTAAAGGTACAAAGATTTCTCATATACACCTTGTACCCACTGGCCAAGTCATTCACCAACTTGAATGTTATCTTAATATCTCTGAGTTGATACCCAGTATCACTTTTTTTTTTTGTACTTATCTTTACTTAAAACTACTTTATAGCCAAATCAATCTGGCTACACAATAATACTGTTACAAGCTTGGTTTGGGTTGTTAAAATTAGGGTTAAGTCTACTTTTACTCTAAGACTAGTTTATTCTACCTCTGATGTGGGACCCGTGGTTCTCTACTGAATGCGCTTGGTATTCATTGAGGTCTTTCTACTGTGAGTAGTTAGTGGTTTCTCAGCCCTATGTGAGCAATATTCTTTGTCCAGCCTCATACCTATGCAAAAGGACTCCTATGCAGATTATTGGAGCTTTTTTCCTGTGTAGCTCCCTCCTGTCTGATACTCTGCTCACAAATTCCAGCTACCTTAATCCCGCTCAAATTTGATCATATAAGATACCCAGTTTTCTAGAAAGTTGCTTAAAGAAAGAGGGCAAGTTCGGTCCCACTTACTCCTCCATGGCATAAGTAGAAGTCTGGTGTCTGGTATTAATTTTGATGTTAAAACATTGAAATAGAGGGGTGCCTGGGTGACTCAGTGGTTGAGCATCTGCCTTCGGCTCAGGTCATGATCCCAGGGTCCTAGGATTGAACCCCACATTGGGCTCCCTGCTCTGCGGGAAACCTGCTTCTCCCTCTCCCACTCCCCTTGCTTGTGTTCCCTTTCTCGCTGTGACTCTATTTGACAGAGAGGGAGGGAGCCTGATGCGGGGCTCGATCCCAGGACCCTGGGATCATGACCTGAGCTGAAGGCAGAGGCTTAACGACTGAGCCACCCCGGCACCCCAAAAAATAAATAAAATCTTAAAAAACAAAAACAAAAACAGCAGAGTATGGGAAGACTTCCAAGTTAGTCAGCAAGGATTAAGAAGGATTAGTGTTCTGGGTGAATGTAAGGAAAATCTGCTCTCTGTAAGGATAACACAGACAGAAAGTAAAGACGTAAACGATGTATATCAAGATTCCATAAGCAAGTGGGAGCCTGGGTATAAAGTATGAAATCTTCCAGCTGGATTGAAATGGAGTAAGTACTATTATCAAGTAGAGTCAGTACTGTATTCCCAATGTAAATAGCTTAGATAGAAGATTGGATGGAAAATTTTACTATGAATTTTCTACAAGTAATTGTGCTTCTACAAACTGTCGATTAATTAATTTTTTATGAATTCTCATTTTTATGTCTTAGCCTTTTTTAGTTCCCCCAAATTGATAGTAGTCATTTTGATCCTCAACTTGTCTGTCTATATAAGGCAAGCGTTTCTGTTTCTAAGTATACCAAATCATTTAATTTCAAATCATATTCCCAAACATTACTTGTCCATCATAAATGACATCAAGGAGACATTAGCAGAGTAACATATTTCTTATGCCCAGGTATCCATGTAATTGTTAAATCTTTCATTCCTGTACCTACCTTAACTGATGCAGTTATCCCTGCCCTAGAACACTTAGTATCTTTAGTATCTGTATATATATCAGGTATCTATTTCTTTAAAACTGATACTGAGAATATAAAAAAATAGACATTTTAGTGTGTTTAAAATAAAGGCTGCGTTTTAGCGTTATTGTGTGGTTGCATAGACAGCTTTTGACACTCTAAATCAGTTTTTTAGGTTCACTGTTAATGATGAAGAACTTTAAAAAGGTGATGTTAGAAACAGATTTCTAATTTTTTATACCTCCTTAGCACCAGGTTATAAGCTCTGTTGAAAATTTGATCAGGCTGATCTAGTGTCACTGCTAAACCACGTACAGTCTCATGAGCAGCCTCTCAGTAGCTGTCAAATGTTCTCTGCTACTTGTTAGCTAGCTGTGATCCAGCTACTACTGGCATTTTATCACCTAGGAATCACATTTGGACATTGATACGTGTCATTGGTCAACACTGGAATTACACAGTGGCTCAGGAATAAGAGAGATCTCTTTTCTCGATCCAATGTGACTAGAAAAGACCAGTAGGAGAAATTAATCTACTTTAAGTTCTCTGTATCTAAGTCTTCTTACTGACATTGGGATTTAAGCACAAAAGATGGGACTAAATTTTGGATGTAGCATTTTGGATACATACAGCCCACCAGTGCTAAATGGCAACAGCTAGACCATTCTTTACAAAATACCCCTCTTGTAGCCCTCTGTCATCTTTCTATTGTTTATTCCCTAACCTTGATTTATTTTCTTTTAAAAGGAAGTGAAGAGGAGAGAAGAAAGTCATTGTCTTTTAAGGATTAATTTTATTAAAAATAAATAAAACAAAAATCTACCACCCGTGATTAAATAGATTAACATTTCTTTAAAACAATCATTTTTTTTATATATAGGGATTGAATCAATGTGACAGAATTGTTTTGCCAACGTTCATGTTGTCAAACTATAATATTTTATTGAGAGGGTGAATCTTAAGGATACTAAGAGGATGATAATGCTAAATTAGGTATCCAAGGGGGTATCTGACACTTCTCATTTGAATGCCTTGAATGGAAGAAACTAAAGGATCCTATAAGAGCCTTATGCATGGGGTAAGAGATTCATTCATTAAAAAATATGTATTGGAGGGGCACCTCACAGGCTCAGTTGGTGGAGCATGGGACTCTTGATCTTGGGGTTGTAAGTTCAAGCTCCTGGGTGTGGAGATTACTTAAACATAAAATCTTAAAAAAAAAAATACATATTGGATACTTACCATTTTAGGTGCTGGAGCTAGAGATAAAACAGGTAAAGTACATTATAGTAATGTAATTTCAAAACAAATTAGGAATAGCTTTTTTATTATCTAACCCTGTCATCCCTCCGCCTTTGTACATATAGTGAATTAACCAAAAGAATTTTTTCTTCTTTTTTTCTTTTTTTTCAGGGCCTAATCGAAAGAATTTTAAAATTACAGATGGGGATCTATTAACTTGAAAGCTTTATGTTTACTTGAATCTTTTTTTTTTCTTTTTCCTTGCTAAATGTAAGAAGATGGCAAAATGCTAATAATTAGTTTTAATCACGAAGTTGGAATGGATGGATGTTTTCTCATATTGAATGGCAGCTTTCTCTTGCTTTTCACTTTCAACACCACATCTTATTGAAATATTGAAAGGATAGTGTGCAAAAGACAGGTTCTTTAATAGGTAATAGACTTAAGTTTGAAAAGTAGATATAGGACATTATGGTCAGGCTGACAGACATGGTCAGTTATTGGTAGTTGGATTTTTCATTGCATAGACACCTAATAATATTTCTACATAGTTCATAACTCTGTGTCCCTTATAGGAATATTGTGAGGCGTAATAAAATGTTATCCATACATTACGAAAAAATGGCACACATTATAGTATATATTCCTGGAAAGTTTTATAAATATTAAATTGTATGTTATTATAACTAGCACATGTAATGTAAAAGTAACTTGATAAATCCTGTTCACAAGATAAAAACATCTTTTCTATAGTATCAACAGTCATATCCACTTTAACTGTTCTCTAAATTCAGATTTTAAAAAATTAGACCTTTTCTATTAGCCGACTTTTGTGAAATGATTTTTTAAAATAATGATACATTATACACACATACATAGATAATTTATATATGTACATATACATATATGTAGAAAGAGTTAGAAATTAGCACTGAACTATAGAAAGTATTCACTTTTTATTTATGTGTAGCTTGGAAAACTTGTTTGCAAATTAACAATCCTGTTTTAGAAACCTTTTTGATATCTTGCCCATGTTCCTTTTTTTTCCTACCATTTCCTTTGGAGGAAGAGATTTAATCTCAAATAAGATAGCTAGATTATAGAAAGAATTGAGTGCAGTAAGGTCTTTACCCCTTTCTCAGACTGCAAAGTCCTTCATTTATAAGGATGGTGGAGAATTTGCTATAATTAGACTTTTGAGTGACAGTACCTGTTGTATATGCCTTATTAGTTATATACTAAGTTGTCCTAGAACTGTTAGTGATAGGCATGTAATAGAGTTTGTTCATGTGAATGGTAAAAATCTGTTTCTTTGTTAGATTTTGTAATTTTCACAAGCTAAATTTGAAGTAATTTTATTTGGTCATGTGGTAATGACATTTTCACAGATTTTAAAGTTCAGTAGTTAAGCAGAGAGGAGTCATTTAAGTGCTTATTGAATAGATTTATAACTAAATTCTGAATTATATTTTCAAACATGAAATTAACTAATGCAAAAATATTTCACTGTAACTCCAGCCAGTTTATTTATTTACTTATTCTTTGATTGTTCTACATAATCTTTGGTTAAAAATTTTTGTGCATTAAGCTTTTCTGCATTTAGGATAATTTCTTTAGCTAGACTTCTAGTAATGGAATTATTGGGTCAAAGTGTGTAAACTTTTTTTTTTTCTTTTTACAAATTCTTGATGTATACTTAATGCCAAATTGGTTTTGAAACAGTGGTACCAGTTTACTGTCATCAGCAGTAGGAGTATCCATTCCCTCACATATTATGTGTTTAAGTAAGAATTTAAATCCCATTGTTGCTTTAATATATATTTCTTTGATTCACAGTGATGTTTAACATTCTCTAGATTTTAAAATTAGTAGTGATTGGGGTGCTTTGGGTGGCTCAGTCAGTTGAGCATCTGCCTTTGGCTCAGTCATGATCTCGGGGTCCTGGGATTGAGCCCTGAGTCTGCAGCAGGGAGCCTGTGCTTCTCCCTCTCCCTCTGCCCCTCCCCCCTGCTGTATGCTCGCGCGTGCGCGCGCACTCTCTCGCTCTGTCAAATAAATACATACAATCTTTAAAAAAATTTTAATTAAAAGTATCTAAATCCGCCCCCCTCCCAAAAAAAAACCCTTGACCAAAATTAAGTCAAACAACAAACTGGGAAAAAAATGTTTCAGAAAATATTATCAGAGGTTTCATATTTTTATCTAGCCAAATATCTTAGAGTATTGTGTGGTATGAGTGGCACAAAGTTTAAAACTTTTGCTGCAGACAAAATTGAACAAAATTAATGCTTCCAGGCAGCCAAGATCTATGCTGTAGAAAGAGTGGCAGGGACCACTGCACGGGTGAACAATTAACTCTACTGCCATGACAACTCCATAATGATTGTTAATTAGAGGACAATGCTATAAGGAAACTTGCCCTCAGGTCTTCTGAAGGAGGTATGGGGATGTTTGCTTCCAGTCTTAAGTAGGCCGTAAGATTTTAAGGCTTTGTTTGGGTTTTCTTTTCCTGTCTGTCTGTTACCAGTTAGTCTTCATCTGTTACTTCTTCTTATTGTTATTAATGTTTCTACCATTAGCTATAACTCATGTTTCCTTCTACCCTGTTTCTGTGGACAGTATGTATACATATACATATGTATATGTATATGTATATAAATTCTTACTGCATGATTCTTAATTTTTTTATGTATTTGGATCATAGTATTATCCATTAGGTTAAATAGCCACTCTAATTTATCAAAAGTAGTTAAGTTTTTTAAAGATTCTGAAAAGGAAAAAAGAAAATGTTAATTTGAGAGTATACACAGTTTAAATATTTGTATATTCAATATTTATTTTTTTAAATTTCTACTGTTCAGTAGAAATTGAATCCAAATAAAATGTCTTATGTTTGGTGATCTCATGCCACGGGGCAAGGGACCATGCCATGATTAACCTACATGGGTGGATAAGTGTCACTCCCCACTCCCCTGGAATCATCTGTGTTCAAATGGTATCTTTTACTGCAGGGCTTTTTCCCCAGAACCTTCTGGAGATTCTTATTTCTGGTGGCCCTGATGCCTCTACTATGGGGAGCTGATGGGAAATATACAGTACCTGTATCTGAAGCTAGAGCAAATGTTCCTGCTATTGCTGTGGTTCTGAATGGTCCGCCAAGAGCAGGAGGGGGATAGAAAGAACTGGCAAATGTGGGAGAGAATGTGAGTCCAGCACATGACTGGTAATATGTTATTGGATGTGAGAGAGTTAGTTGAAATTATAACAATCATTGTACTCTAATTCTTTCAACAATATTACAGGAAAAGTATTCTTTCCATTTTGCAAATGAGGAAATGACTCAAATTCTGTTTCATTCAAGGTGAGCACAGGTACTATATATAAATAGATGGAGAAGATGAGTTTAACTTTGGATGTGATCAATTTAAAAGAGAAGTATCTTGTCAGGAACTTCAAACAGTAATTTAGAGAAGCAGGTTTGGAGCTTGGTAGAGACAATAGGGCTACAGAGATAGGTTTGGAAAATCTTCTGCACTGAGATGGTAGTTAAAATACTGGAGATTTGCTGGTGATGAATTATGGAGTCATCATGGCAGTAGAGTTAATTGTTCACCCATGCAGTGGTCCCTGCCACTCTTTCTACAGCATAGATCTTGGCTGCCTGGAAGCATTAATTTTGTTCAAGGGACAGAACTTGGACATAAGAGGTGGCATTATGGATAGGTTTTTTTCAGCCCTATCCCACTGTATCACCCTGTTGGTAATGACGTGCTGCTACAGCACAGATTCTAAAGGTGGGAGGACAGGCACACCACTTGGAGGATGCTTCAGAATTTTTTGTTATGTCATTTCCCCCATTGATTCTATGCCCCTTCCAATACATTTTTTGTAATCACTGTCTTACACCCATAGAGAAAGAGTAGAGATTGTTGCTTTTAATTCCGTTTATAAAGAGATATCCTTTTTGTTACCTGATTAACTGGAGGAAAACATAGTAGAAGTATATTAGCCCCTTTAATATTACAAAGAAGAGATTATGAGGAAGTGAACTTTAAGGAATGGTGTTCATTGCAAGGACACAGCAACAGTTGTGCTCTGGATTTGACTCTTCTGGGGTCTGTTCTCTTACTCCCAAGGACCACCACGGTGTCTCTGCTTTACATTCTGCCTCTTGCTTCCTATATTTCCAAGTTTGGTGGAACATCCTATTGTTCACCCTTTGACTTAGGCCTGGGTTTCTTGTCTAGCCTCTGACACTGGTTTGGTGTCAGGCCTAAGATTTGACAAACTGCAAGGAGTTACTTGGGGCCAGGTTTCTTCTCAGGCAGTAGGGGGACATCATCCCTGGCAGGCAAATTTGAGGCTTCACAGTGTCTCCAGGAAAAATTCACAAATAATTCTCTTTTTTGAGGTGAGATTTGCCAACATGGTCAGTGAAATCATGTGACGGGGTTGGGAGTAGTTAGTGGAGGGACAGGTTGTGTGGGATATGTGTGTTGTGGTAAGAATCACCAGTAGGGCTTGTTTGTTTGAAACAATAGGAATATTCCAATTCTCTCATCCGTTATGTACTTTGGGGATGAACCACGCTTCCACAGGAGATACTGCTATCGAAAGAAGCATGTCATATCCCTCATGTGTGTTAGGGTAGAAAAAGGGTTGAGAAGCATGATCTAAGAAGTGTCATTCAATCTGAAGAGGTTAGGAGATGTTTCTAATGACATACTTTTTATCTATGATTAATTTTAACAGATGTCTGTCTACTCTCTTGTGGTACTTAGTAACCACAGAGTAATTCTCATTTTAAGCATTTGGCAGTTTTGGAATGGGGAAAGAACTAAATGGACAGAGCAATTGAATTTGTACAGGCTTTCTCTTTTCATTACATGCATGATGTTTTTTCATGAAAACGAAGAAAATATTCATTTTTGCAAATGCTATCAATCTTTAACAATCAAAAATTCACTTGGCAAGAGAAATGGTGTAGCTCTACAGAATTGTGGTTATTATTACATTGTTCTGTTTACTGTAAACCTGGCTTAATATTGGTAAATATAGTGTAGCAGAAACTGAACTGTTGTGAGCTATCTGGGCATCAGTCCAAGATATCATTAAAAATACTGCCTCAGACTAATTTGGGTTTATGAATAATATTTTGTTAACAGCTCAACTGAAATTGAGCCACATGGTGTAGCTTAAAATTCTGAATCCACAAGATAATGAGGGTAGTACAAGTGTATAGTGCATACTTAATATTCTGTATTTGAATGATAAATTTATATGTAATTTTGTGTTAACCTTTAAACTATAAGTACCCAAATGCTTAATATGATTTGATGCTTTTAAACTTTACTTAATGCTGTGGTTTGCTGAAAATTTGCATCCTTATAAGCTAATATATTACTGGTTTAACAATCAGACCTAAAGAGTAAGGAGAGGTTGCCTGAACAAATATTAAAATGAGCTTTTAACACCCATTTTGGCATACAGATGTGCAAACAGCTGGAGTTTATGTTAATGTTCACCAAAAAGATCGAAGGACATATAAAGTTGTTAGAAAGGTCCAGTTACTTAATTCATTTATTTTAATAATGAAAGATAATAACTATACCTTAAAATATGTTATGGAGATTATTAATATTGGGTTATAAATTATCAATTATGTTAGGTATAACAAAGGGAATGAGGTTATGATAAGTGACATGCCCCAGGAAAAAAACCCCTATTTGGATGTTTCTTTTCAAGAAAAGATACATTTGCCTTTTTTCTTTGTGTGTTATTTAGTTTAAGTTCTTTCTGAACAGCCATGTATGAACTCTCATTGAAAAGATATGGGAAAAGTTGATTTTCTGTTACTGTTAATGTGTAAGATATTTTTGTAATGAAGGGTATGTGCATTATTTAAAGAATGAATGTTAAATACACCTCTTCTCAATAAATATTTTATTCATTTTCCAGGTTAGCACTCTACGTATATGAATATCTGCTCCATGTAGGAGCTCAGAAATCAGCCCAAACATTTTTATCAGAGGTATGTTTTATATATTTTCCGTATTTTATTTTGATTTCTTATATAAGTGAATGAAAATATCCTATAACAATTATTTGAAAAACTATCATTACATATTATATAGTGAATGATTGGTTATCAATATGCATAATATAGTCTTTGTAGGTTATTTGTAAGCAGTTTTAGTGTCCCATTTTCATGCCAATAACCTTCTACTCAACTTTCTAGCCATTTCCCCCTGTAGAAATAGAAACTAATATTAGCCTTGGCAACCATAACCAAGAAGGCAAATTTGCTTAAAAGAAAAAAAAAGACAAATGCCACCATATCTTTAGTTTTAGCTGTACCTTATTTTGGCATTATTCATAATTTTGTAAAATAATGGGTTTTTTTAATTTTTATTTTGTATGGGTAATAGTGGATTGATGACTAAATTTCAGTTAGAAAACATTTTGATGATCTTATTTCAAGTTCTTGTATCTTTTCCTGCTTTTCTCCACATTTTTTAAAGTTCGAATTTAAGCCTTTTTACAATGGTACTTTCTCCTCTTTTCTTCTTCAATTTATATAATGATGAGGATGAGGAGGATTTTACTGAGTTCTGTTATATGCCAGGCACATAATGTGCCAAGGTACTTTATATTATCTCTAATTCTTACAAGAAATTTGTAAGGCAGGTGGTATTATTCCTGTTTTACTGATAAGAACAATAGGGCTCAGAGAATTTATGTAACTGTCTCATGGTCATATAGCTTAGTGAGTTATGGAACTGGAATTCAAGCCTAGATCTATGTGTATTTGAAAGCTTCTGGTTTTCCCCCATATCTGTGCTGTCCAGTATGGTAACCACTAGCTTTATATGGCTTTTTCAATGCTTGAAATATGACTAATCCAATTGAAAAGTGCCAAAAGTATGAAGTACACACTGATTTTGAAGATTTAGTGTGAACAGAGGAACATAAAATACCAGTCATTTTAAAATTTTGATCACACATTGAAATAATATTTTGGATATATTGGGTAAAATAAAATTTATTACTAAAGTTAATTTTACCATTTTTTTCTTTTCTAATGTGGTTACTAGAAAATTTAAGGTTACATATGCAGCTCTCATTTGTGGCCAGTGTTTATAGTTTTATGAAACAAGTCCTGCTTGAAATAATATCTCCAGTCATCTCACTAGTTTGACCCCCAGCACATCAGGGACATCACTGGTAGCCCCTTGACCAAAGTGCCCTCCCTGCTAGAGGTACAACCTTCTTGAGATTCACTTGCTCCAAAAACAAATGCAGAAGTAAACAAACACACATAGCCCCCCAGTCTTTTATCTAATTAATTAGTATTTGAGAACTGTTAGGGCCTATTTGCAAATAAGGAATTTGGGAGGTATGCTTAGAACATAGAAGTCAATTGTTTTATCATAGAATGAATATATACAGTGTAATAAAAGTTGGATTTTAAAGTATATTCAAATCAAAACAGAAATTTAGTGTATTTATAGCTCATTAAATCATTAATTAGAAGACTTTGTATTTCACCTTGCTACCCCACACTCACTGTTTGTTGTTACAGGGCAATGATTGAGATTGCAAAAGGGATGCTCTTAATATTTGTATTCTTAATCACTGCCAACTTAGAGGGTATTTAAAAGAAACTAAAGCCAGCTATGAGATTTAAAATTTTTATTTTAATGCAGTTGAAAACTTGATGAAATTTGATGAAAGAATTTACTGTTCTCTTTCCTTAGATCAAGGAGCATTTTGAATTGACTCAAGTTTCTAAATGCTTGGGCGTTCCCATGACTATATATTTTTTTTTACCAACATTATAAGATGTCAGATGCAGTGACTCTTAAACTTCATGAAAAAGAAAAATGTTGCTAATGCATTTAAGGAAATTCAGCTGTTTTGACTTAAATGGATCATGTGGATTAAGCATAACTAGATTGAGATAACTAGGTACTATACTGATATACCCTGAATTGAATGGAAAATGGATATACAAAATTTCTAGGTCTATTTGGTAAAAATGAAATTACAATTTCAGAAGAGCACTTTTCTGACAAGTATTTACCATGATTTTATTTTCTCTGGTTTCATTTGGAATACAAAACTGAGGATTTCTCTGAATTATCGGTCTGGTTCAATTTCACAAGAAGAATCAATTAAGCTGAAAACAAACTATTGTTACCAAGAAGATAGAGTGTTTCTGGACTTTGGAGATGAGTGTATGTGATTCCCAGAACTATTCTTTACTTTGTAGCTTGCCAAACTCCAAGTGGCACTGTGAAAATACATTCTAATTACCTAAATAACCAATATAGCTTTTTCTGTATATAGGGAATGGCTAGATTGATTGAGGTGTAAGTTTCCCAAAATGTAAAAGAATAAGTTAGATCCATTTGGACTTAACATAGGTAAACTTCCAAAATATTTTCAAGTAAAATAAGCAAGCTGAAGTATGGCATTCACGTGGAAACATTTGAACATAAAGGGACATAATACAATACTATATATTTTTGTGGGTACATATTTATGAGTGTGAAGTATAGTAAAAAGTCTGAAAGAATATACATGCCAGACTAGTTTCTGAGAGTAGGGATTTTAAAGGAATTAAAGGGGAATTTTATCCTTACTTGCATATATATATATATATATATATATATATATATATGCAGAAATTATATCCTATTTGTACAGTTATTTAAAAATAAAAATAATAGAAGAGAAAATACAAAATTATCTCAATTTTAAAATGGAAGCCTAGAAGTAGATTTGTGACAGGCCATTGCTGAGTACGCCCTAGAGTTCTAAATAATTTCAGTTGGTTAAATTTCAGTACCTTTCTATAATCTTCCTCTCACTGTGTCTACAAGAACTGGCTGCTTGTATTCGCCTACATATAGGACATATATATATATATATATATAATACCATAGGCTTCTGTCCTCTGGGCTTTACTCTGCCTTAAATCCCTCCCGACCTGAGTAGTTGGAGTTCGCTTTCTCAGGGCTCCACCTCTCTAAGCTGATAGTGCACTCTTACTGAAGACTTTTGCATACTGTGCCAGGAAGACTGGACTTTATCTTCTTGCAAAAGAGAGCTTTGGATGCTCTTTAAGTAAAAAAGAAACATTGTTGGTTTGTACTCTGGTGTCTGTGTGAATGCCAGTACTGCTTCCCCCCGCCCCCCAACTATGGTTAGTAAAGGAAGGAGAATGTAATCTTTTAGAGCTTTGTACCCTATTTAGCATTGCTTTCTCTCTTACTTTCACTTGGATCATGGAAAATTTAAGGCTGCTTGTTGTAGAATGACTTCTTAAGTAGTTTAAGAAGTAAAGGACCATCTTATCTAAGTTCTTGTGAGTCTATCCCCAGATTTTTTACCTAATTCAGGACAGTTACATAAGGAACTTAAAGAAAAACTAGGAAGACCTGTTTATTTGGATTGGGTATTGTGATAAAAAGGAAATGATTAAAGTGTCACCAATCACTCAGATGTTCAATGTTCTTACCCTGGTTTAGAGTGAAGTAGAATACTTCTTCCCATTTTGTCATTCTCCCTCAGGATGAATGAGTGTATGGATGACTATGATGTTAATGAGCCCTTTTGAATCAGGATTTGCTATGCTGGGCCACCTTTCCTTAGAGTGGGTTTCTTTTATTGGTGAAGTTGTGAAGAGGTCAAATTGGAACTGTAGAAATCATCCGAAAAAGTAAGATGTACATCTCAGCAACCTAGTCTCTCACTGAGTTTGGCCTTTTTTCTTTTTCTTTTTTTTAAAGTAGGCTCCACTCAGCGGGGAGCCCAACATTGGTCTTAAATTCAGGACCCTGAGGTTAAAACCTGAGCTGAGATCAAGAGTCAGACACTTAACGGACTGAGCCACCCAGGCGTCCCATGGGTTTGGCCTTTCTGATAATGCCCTTGACCCGGGCTATCAGCAACTGAACTGCTCTTGATAGATTTTGTTATCCGCCAGAACAGAGCCCAGAACTATTAGCCCAGCTTTTTTTTTTTTTTTTTTTTTCCTTATTTAAAAGAGAGAGCATTGAACTAATGATAGAAATCACATCTCTACACAGGTTATGTTGACTAAAGCTCTTTGTTATATCTGATTCATGATAGATTCTAAACCAGTACCTGAATCCCAAATATAGTTTTGACAACTTTAAATTTTCTTACCCCCAAAAGGACAAAATTGAACATTCTTTTTTTTTTATTTAAATTCAGTTAATTAACATATAGTGTATTATTCGTTTCAGAGATGGAGCTCAGTGATTCATCAGTCTTATAGAATACCCAGTGCTCATTACATCATGTGCCTTCCTTAATGTCCCTCACCCAGTTACCCCATCCCCCAAAATTGAACATTCTTTAGAAATAGTCTCAATGTAGAGCTCTTCTTCAGCTTTATCTTTTATTATCTTTTTATTTATCTATTATTATCTTTCAGTATTCAATATTACAAACAGAAAACTAAGAAATCTTTACAATTCTATATCAATTTTTGTTACTTTAAATTCATTAGAAACTGTCCTTTTTCTGGTTATCTCATTTCATTATGCAAAGATAATTCCAACTCATTCCTGAAATTTTGCATGGTATTTGTCATACCTCAGAATGAGGCTTGGTGACCTTAACAAATAAAATTAAGAATTAGATTGTTGCAGATATCGAGATTTTTTTTCCTTCTTAAGGATTTTATGTTGTTTATATTAATAGCCCTTATTTGCCATAAATTAGCCTGTAAGTTAGCCAGAAATAGAAGCTTAAAAGCATCTAACAGATTGTTTCTTCAGATTTTATTAGGAATGCTAAATTATTGAACATCAGAGGCTCCAAAATTCTGTTCTGTTTATCTTTCATTGAAAAGAGAAAATAACAATTTACTAACCAGTTTCTTAAACTTTAGTTTGGGAGGCAACATAGTATGGTAGGTAAGAGTAATTGCTTTGGGGCCAGACTGCTGGGTTTGAATTATGTTCTGTATCTTACTTACTCAGTTTTCTTAATTATAAAAAGAAGATAATTGTAATAATACTTTAAAGTTGTACTGAGGTTTAATCAGTTAGTACCTATAAAGTGCTTAGAAGGGCCTAGCATGTAGTACATACTCAAAAGTGTTAATTTTAATTTTTTTATTTTTACTTTTTTAAAGATTTTGTTTATTTATTTGACAGAGAGAGATACAGCAAGAGAGGGAACACAAGCAGGGGGAGTGGGAGAGGGAGAAGCAGGCCTCCCGCCGCGCAGGGAGCCCGATGTGGGGCCCAATCCCAGGACCCTGGGATCATGACCTGAGCCGAAGGCAGATGTTTAACAACTGAGCCACCCAGGTGCCCCAAAAAGTGTTAATTTTAAACTTATTGACCAATTCTTTTTTACCTTGTGTAGTTTCTATACTAGAGTACAAATATAAATATATGTCCTATGTGTACATGTATGCTCCAAGTATCTGTCACTTGGATGGCCTGCAATTCTCCTACCTCCAGGGGTTACTTTTCCTATCAAAATAGCTCCAACTCTAATCCCTAATATTACAGGTTCCCACAAGTCCTCTCTAACATCTCTGGGGCTTACTAGAGGGAGAAGGGACTGGAGGTTCTCTTGCTGTAATTTCTTGCTCCCACCAAGTATTACAGCCTTACTGCTTCTCCTTCTTATGTCTGCTACCTTTTCTTTGAAGTTTTGTGTTTCTCTCATAGCCTCCAAGCTCCACTGAGTCATTGCTTTTGTGTATAAAAGATTCTTACTGAAGATTAGGGGAAAACTGAACAGCATTCAGCCTTGTACAGTACACGTAACAACATCAGCTTGAATATGAAACACAACCATTAAGTTTTTTGGTCTCCTTTTGGCCATGGGAATTGCTTAGCAACTGTTTACCTGAGGGCTCCCACCTGCCTTCTGTCTTACTGACTCCTCACTACCTCTCCCATTGTCCCCTCTTCTGAATCCTCCTAGACATCTCAGACATCTTCTTCCTGCGGGATTATCAGCAGCCTCCTGAATTCCTGTTATTTTATTATGTGGCATATTAAATATTCATTCTCTACTTTCCAACCATTCCTGGGAGCCTCTACTTTTCTAGCCCAAAAAATAAAAACAAAAATAGAAGGGATCCATCAGGGAGTTTTCCCAATAAAAGACTTCAGCTGCACAAGTAGCATGTGCATCTCTGCAGCCCATTCTCTCACCTGGATGTCGCCTTTACGAGGTCTTCTACCATCTAGAATAGAGCAACGCTATTCAGTAAAACTTCCTGTGACTAGAAGATGATTTCTGATCTGTGCTTCTAATAAGTTCTCCACTAGTCTCATGTGACTACTAAGCACTTGAAAAGTGGCTAGAGCAAATGAGGAACGTTCAGTTAACTTAATTTTAAATTTAAAGGACCACATGTGGCTAGGGGATACCACACTGAATGGCACAATTTTGGATTATCTGCTTTAAAGTCTGATCAGATTTTTCTTCCCATTATACATCTATTTTGTTAATTTTTTAAATTAAAATGTAATTGTTCTTCCTTTTTCTTTCTTTCTTTCTTTCTTTCTTTCTTTTTTTTTTTTTTTTTTTTACATTTAGTTTAGTATATAGATGCATCTATCCATGGAAGATTTTATAAAATTAGTGGGAACAGTAGCTTATATCTAAATTAGAAGACTCTGGAATTTTGTCTAGGAACAAATGTATACGTAGGTATACAGGTTCTTAACACAGGAACTAGCTTTATCCGTTTATGGTATTAACATTTTTTGAATATTGGTTCTCAAGAAGTATGAAAGGATTTAGGAATACTCTGAAAAGTTCAGAGCCCATGCACTTCAAGCCTACTGCTGTGCTATTGGAGATGCTATGGAAGTGGGTCTGGATCATTCAGAGAGGTCCCACATTGACAAGGCTAGAACCTCTGAAAAGGAACTGTTGACATCCAGAATTGTCCCGTGCTGTAGCTGGTGTATCTGCCGTAGCTACTGCTGCTACAACCAGCAGCTAGTTCACTTTTGGAGCCACGGGCAGGAAGCTTCTCTTCTTCCTCCTGCCATTTGATCTCCAACTAGCGTCCTTCTGATGGCAGAGCTGAACAGGAAACCAGGCAATACAATTTTTAGAATCCCAGCACTTAGTGTAGAATGGACAAAGAAGGGTGAGTGTGGGGCTGAGAGACAATAGGTAAATTTCCAGTATACCTTGCTGGAAGCAAATAATGATGAAAAGTTAAGCAAGTGTGTACCTGTATATATATATGTGTGTGTGTGTGTGTGTGTGTGTATCATTTTTTCTTTGTTTATACAAAGAAATTATGTATAAATATAATATATATAATATATATAAATTATATAAAAATATAACTATATATAAATTGTAATAAATACTAATTTATTACACACACTGTTACATGCTTTAATTTTTGTTTCATTTGTTTGACTTCAGTTGTTTTATACTGGTTCATGAAACTTCATAATTCTTTTTATGGTGGTGGGGTATTTCATTCTATGAAATGTACCATGATATATTTCACCAGCCCCCTACTTATGGACATTTAGGTTGTTTCCAGTCTTTTGCAATTACAAATAATGCTTTACTGAAAATTATTATTTATAATATATATATTTATATATATATATATATATAATTTTACACACATGACCATATTTATAGGATAAATTCCTAGAAGAGGAATTGCTATATCAGATAGTATGGGCATTTGTAAATTATAATTATCATTTATAAGCCAAATGGCATGTCTTACCCCTGCCAATATACTTTTTGTTCATTCAATGTTTGGCTCTCCACCTATATAGAAATGCTGAAAATGCCAGGTCATATAATAGAGACACAGCATAATCACAGACGGCCCTCAAATGCAGAATATGACAGTGGGAATGGGCATTGAGATTTATCTGTAAGTTATAGGAGAATACAGCTTTTAGCTGGGCACATGATGGAAGGAAGGGAGGTGGATGATTCAACAACTTTAAAAAGCCTTAGGATGAAGAATACATATTGGAGCTGGGGTAATGAAAGAAGGAAAAATAGAATAAAGATAGAGAGAGAAATTGTTTGCATAGATGTCATTCAAATACCCAAAAAAGCCTGAAGCCTATGAAACTCAATACGACAGAAAATGCCTTTTCATAAATAACAGTATTGTTTCTAAAATGGCTATTGACATTTAGGGGTGTTTTCAGGCCATTCCTCAACCATGTCCGTCATTAATACATGTTTGCTAAAAAAAATTTAACTACATAGATGAATATGATTTTAAAATGAAAGTCTTCCTTTACCTGTTTGGTATGGTATCTTTAATATGTATACACCCAAATGCATACATACATATATAAATAACTTCTTTTATTTATTTTTTATTTTTATTTTTTAAAAGATTTTATTTATTTATTTGAGACAGAGAGAATGAGAGAGAGTGAGGGGGGGAGGGTCAGAGGGAGAAGCAGACTCTCTGCCGAGCAGGGAGCCCGATGTGGGACTCGATCCCAGGACTCCAGGATCATGACCTGAGCCGAAGGCAGTCGCTTAACCAACTGAGCCACCCAGGCACCCAATAAATAACTTCTTTTAAATAGAGAAGGTTTATGGGGCCTGGCTGGGTCAGTTGGTTAAGTGTCCAACTCGATTTATGATCTGAGGGTTGTGAGATTGAGCCCCGCATCACGCTCTGCGCTGGGTATGGAGCCTGCTTAAGATTCTCTCTCTCTCCCTCTGCCCCTTCCCCCAGTAAAAAAATCATTGAAAAAAAAGTTTATACTATACATATTGTTCTCTAATCTTCCAAATCTCCAACTTAAAAAGCCAATATAACATGGCTTATTTCCATGTAGATGTGTTATATTCTTTTTAATGATTGTACATTCTTCTGTAGTATGTATCAAAATTTATTTTACAATTGGTGAGTGTTTTCAGGTTGTTTCTAATTTTTATTATTTCTAACAATGTGGCAATGAATGTACCTTAGTTTTCTATAGACCAGGGTTCTTTTTTCCTTAGCATCATCTCATGCTTCCTATAAACAAGTAATACCTATAGTAGTAATTAGTTTAGAGGCAAAAAATACCATTAACTATGGAAACATTCTTAATGTAGAATCACTTCTTCTTTGGAAATACCTAAAGTGTTAATTGTTGTTTATTCAATAACTATAAAAGGATGGCTTTTGTGTTATTTTCAATATGATGGACCAAAGTTTTAGCTGCTTCTGCCACTTACTTGGAATTTAAAGTGAGAAACGTGAACTTTATGTAGTAAAGACTATTATAAGGATGAAAAAAGATCATGTATGGGAGGCATTTTGAGCTGCTCTGAGGAACAATAAAATATAATACTATTGAAAATACAAATGCAAAAAAATAAAAATATAATAAAAACGCATTACTTTTATTTCACAGAAGTCCATATTGAATATAAACCATGTAGGTATTTTCCTCGATTACTTTATCTCCTGAAATTGCTGGTGGTTGCTTGTGGAAGTCGTGGAAGTGCAGAGGGAAACTGCTGAGCACTGGCTATAGCACAGTAGGACTCATGTTAGACTAAGTCTAATCCCTCCTCCAGCACCATCCAGCATTGAGATCTAGTCCTGCCACTTTAACTGTAATGTAAGTCATCGCACATTCTCCTTTTAATTGAGCATAGCGCTGTCAGCTTTATTTCATAGTCATAATCTGTCAAGTTAGGATGAACTGAGATATGTAGGGACGCTACTGTGAAAAACTTGCTGTTTATATAATTAGGATGATTCCAGGGATTAGGAATACTTATGTGTCTGGGACATATCTGTAAGATTCATTATTATGCCCTTTCAAGAAGACATCAATTAGTGAACAAGTGGTAAGAGAAAAGATTGAGAGAAAGATGAGACACAGGTTTTTGACGAAATTATAAATTTAGCAGGACATCAGAGTTTCGTTTATCCTCAGACTCATGAAGTACTACCATTCCTTATTTTTTTCATGAACCAAGAAGATAACAATAATGATTAACGGAAATTCAGATAAAAGGTAGCATAGATATAAAAATTACTTGTGTTACTCTTAAGGGAATTCAAATTAGGATCTGGCTTTTTATAACATGTTTTGGTTCATTGTTCATATTTAGTCTTTATGAATTCAAGTTCATTAATCCCTAGGATTTCTCCTTTAGCTCTTTTAACAAATGGCTATCACATATATAATTTCCTCATTTTTAGAAAATTTCTTTGTTTTTTGAGAGCAAATTACTTCAAAGCTCCCATTGGTTTACATTTTGTGTATTTAAGAACTAAAAAAAATGATGATTTTAGTGATTTTAATTATGATTTTTCATCTTTACCCTAGAGAGTCACTTTTTTTTACATTTTGGGCCACTTTCTGAATTCCTATCTTAAAACTTTTATTTATTGGGTGCCTGGGTGGCTCAGTTGGTTAAGCGACTGCCTTCAGCTCAGGTCATGATCCCAGGGTCCTGGGATCGAGTCCCGCATCGGGCTCCCTGCTCTGTGGGGAGCCTGCTTCTCCCTCTCCCACTCCCCCTGCTTGTGTTCCCTCTCTCACTGTGTCTCTCTCTGTCAAATAAATAAATAAAAAATCTTGAAAAAAAAAAACAAAAAACAAAAAAACTTTTATTTATTTATTTTAATCCTTTTGGGACAAGAATTTCTAAGTTCTTCCATAGTAGGTGATAGAAAGGATTCCTTGATTTTTTTTTTCTTTGAAATCTATAATTATGTAGTTGTTTACTTCCTAGTTATGTTAAGGGCCTATGGGCATAGTTTGCTGATTGGGATATTGTTAAATAATTTTTAATTACTTAATTATTTTTAGAGAGAGAGAGAGTGCACGTGCACATGTGAAGGTGGGGGAGGGGCAGAAGGAGAGGGAGAGAGAGAATCTTAAGCAGGCTCCATGCCCAGTGCAGAGCCCTACGCAGGGCTTGATCTCGTGAACCTGAGATCATGACCTGAGCTGAAATCAGGAGTTGGCCATTTAGCCAATTTTAGCCACTCAGGCACCCCTAATTACTTAAACTAAAAAACTAAATCATGCTTATACATAAAGATTGTTGTTGTTTTTTCCCCCAAGTTCTTATTTATTTATTTATTTATTTAATCTCTACGCCCCATGGGGCTCGAACTCAGGACCCTGAGATCAAGAGTGGCATGCTCTTCAGTGAGCACCATGCTCTTCTAACTGAGCCAGCCAGGTCCCTCTGCATAAAGATTGTTTTTGAGGGCTTTCTGGATCACCTTAGTTAAAATTATAGCTCACTTCTTATTGTTTTCCATTTTCTTTATCCTCCTTCCCTGCTTTGTTTTCCTCCTTAGCATTTGTCACCTTCTACTTCTAATATCGTCTCTCTCTCTCTCTTTTTTTTTGCTTTCCTTTGTTTATGGTCTGTCTGCTCTACTAAAGTATAATCTTCCTGAATGCAAAGATCTTTATCTTTTGTTTACTGCTATCAGTGCTTAGAAAAGGCACTGTAGAAATACCTACCTAGTTTTCCAATTTCTGAATTTAATTTGTAAAGAGTATTTAGTCAGAAATTTTAATTTTTCAGAGATATTGATCTTCTTTTAAATTTTTTATAGTGAACTCCAACTCATCTGAAATATAAATATAATATATATAAATATATATGAACATATATGTAAATATATATATATAAACATTTGGAAAGTTAATATTTCCATCTTTTTGAACTCTTTTTAAAAAATTTTTTAAAGATTTATTTATTTATTTTAGAGAGAGAAAGAGAGAGCATGGGAGGAGGGGGTGGGGAAGGGCAGAGGGAAAGGGAGAGAGAGTCCTAAGCAGACTCTGTCCTGAGCTCGGAGCTCGATCTCATAACCCTGAGATCATGACCTGACCCGAGTAGAAACCAAGAGTCGGACACACAACTGACTGTGCCACCCAGGTGTCCCTCTTTTTTAAACTCTTCTTACTCTTATTCCCTCAAATCAAGAATTTATTCAAAAACTCAACCCTTAAGGCGTAATTTCCGAGTTGCACATATTAAGTCCAGTCATTTGCAAATTTCTGGGTTGGTAGTGATAATTGATTTTCATAGTGATGTTAATAATGGTGATTTTGATGTGCCTTAAGATCCTGAAATATTAAGTTCCAGAAGTCTCTCCTGAAAATCCTGGCACAGTGGGAAGAAAATTCAGGAAAGTAATGGTGGCATCTTCTCTCACAAACTATCCAATCAACAAATGACTATGTAAAATGAGTACTTATAAAACTTGAATAAAGAATAATATGAAAATGATTAAAATCTTATGTATTACCTTAGTATTTTAAATGGGAAAATGTAGTTTTGCAATATGTGTGGAAAAAGGTATTATTAGGAAAGTATTTAATATCTCTTTTATTCATTTTAGATAAGATGGGAAAAAAACATCACATTGGGGGAACCACCAGGATTCTTACATTCTTGGTGGTGGTAAGTATCTTTTATTCCATTTTTATTAGATTGATGATGTATTCCAGTAGGCCTGCACTATACCTGTTTATGATTTCATGCTTCTTTTTTATTTATTTATTTTTGTTTTCTATAATTATTTTATGAAAGGTAGCACTTAAAAAAAGTCAAACTCAAAACCAGCTTTAGTGTTCTTTAACTTAAAGATACTACTAGTGAGTCAAGCTAGAATTGGGTTTGGTATATGTAATCTCCTACTGTAAGTATGATTCTGTATTAGTCAGCTTAGGCTGCCATAATAAAGTACCATAGACTACATGGCTTTTAAACAACATAAATTTCTTTTCTCACATTTCCGGAAGCTGGACATCCAAGATCAAGCTGCTAGCATGGTTTGTTTCTTGTGACGTCTTTCTTCCTGGCTTTTAGACCCTCATGATCTCATCTAAACCTGAGGATACTGAAGGTAGAGGCAGCGGTGAATTTTTAGGATAGTGAAGAATAGTCCAGAAGAAAAACTGAAATAGTTCAATATAGATTCAGGGATAGAACTGTGTAGAAACACAAAAAAGACCATCAGACTATATTGAAGACCCAGTTGATAGCAGAGCTTATAAATTTCACTGTAGTACCAATATGTCCAGATCTGTGACTTCTCTGCACTAGCAGTGGCGGTTCAGGTGTCTGCATGGACACGCTAGGCTGTTGGTTTGCATTTCTTCAATTTAGAAGAATTTTCTGTCCAGTGCCTTACATATTCATCTCTCAGAATCTTAATTAAAAGAGAAAAACAAAAGCTGTCTTCTCGGGCCATGCACATGGTTTCCTTGGCACGTTATTTAATGCCATCATCTTTTTAACCTCTCTCCTGAAAACATGCCTTACGTTCAGTGGTGAATGGAACCACACTTGATCAGTTGTGGTTGTGGGTTTCCCTTGTTTGTCTCACATATGTATGGCAGGAACAGGTGCAGTCCTTTGGCTCAGAGCTGTTCCTGTATTTGGAACAACGGTTTATTGCAGTTAAGCACTATCATTGTGCTGTTTTCCTGGGGTTTAAGACTGAGCTGTTATAGTATATATTATAAAAGTCAATTTTTCATTTTACATAGTATGTATTTATGATATCTAGATCTATATTGTAAAAATTTAGCTGTTTGCTGAATCTAATTGAGTCTCCACACCTGTTAACACCTTATATTTTGTATGTTTCCAGTTAGGTCTGCAAAGTAGCCTAAGAAACCATTTTAGGAGTCTGTCCCTATTGGATTAGTGGGCTAACAAAGTGAAGATTTTGAAAATTTCCATTAAAGAATTAATTTTATTTCTGGCACCGATTTCTCTTTTGCTCCATTTCTTATGAATTTAACCTATTTACATACTGTTGGTAGTTGATAATACCTCACTGAATACTTTAGCTTTTTTGGTCTTAACTATCAGAAGATATAGCTCTTAAATCTGCCACTGCTCTTCCTTTTTCTATGGCTCTAAGATTCAGGGGAGCCCTTCCTCTGTGGTTTTGGTATTTTAACTAATTTTAATTTGTGCATAGTTGGAGATATGAAAGAAATGGTAAATAATGGGCACATACGTATTTTATAGTCTATTCAATTTAAATGTAGCACATGCAAAATATATGGGTACAGTATTTTCAGTTTTTCAAATTTTCTCCCCTGAAACTACTAACAAACCCTTTGAGGTGCCTACTTCATCTATGTAAATAAGTAGTTCTTAATGATTTTGAGATTATAGGATCCTCTGAGGACTGATGAAAAGCTATGGATCCTCTCCTTCAGAAAACTGCCCAGATCTTAAGCTTTCCTGGTCATTATGTATAGCCAACCATGACTGTGGACCTTAAATCCAGCAGATTTGCTTGACCTTTTTTTGTTGTTGTTAACTGTTTCAGAGGTCCCTTTGGTTTTCTTTCCCTTTTTTTTTTTTATCAGAACTTTTTTTTAGAGCAATTTTTAGTAGATTCACAACACAGTTAAGGGGAAGGTACAGAAATACACTTTCTTCCCCCAAATAAGCACAACCTCCATATTAACATCCACCATCAGAGTGCTACATTTGTTATAGTTGATGAACCTGCACTGACACATGCAATAGCCCAAAGTCCATACTTTACATTACAGTTCGTTCTTGGTGTTGTACATTCTGTGGGTTTGAACAAATGTATAATGACATGGTCCATCAATATAGCATCATACAGAGTATTTTCACTGCCCTAAAAATCCTCTGTGCTCTGCCTTTTCATCTACCCCACTCTTATGCTCCACCCCTGGCAACCACGGATCCTTTTACTGTCTCCATAGTTTTGCCTTTTCCAGAATCATTTAGTTGGAATCATATGGTATGTAGCCTTTTCATATTGGCTTCTTTCGCTTAGCAATATGCATTTAAAGTTTCTCCATGTCTTTTCATGGGTCGACAGCTCATTTCTTTTTAGTGCTGAATTATATTCCATTGTCTGGATGTACCATGGTTTATTTATACATTCACCTACTGAAGGATATTTTGGTTGCTTCCAAGTTTTGGCAGTTACGAAAAAGCTGTTATGAATATCCCTGTGTTTTAATTTTTGTTGTGAATGTAAGGTCTTTGTCTAGGTTCATGTTTTTGCATGTGGTTGTCTGGTTGTTCTGGTACCATTTGTGGAAGAGACTATCTTTGCTCTATTGCATTGCCTTAGCTCCTTTGTCAAAGATCAATTGATTATATATGTAGGTTTTTTCTGGCTTTCTATTCTGTTCCCCTGTTGCATTATCTATTTTTTCACCAATACCACACTGTCTTGATTCCTATAGTTTTATATTAAATCTTAAAGTTGGATGGTATCAGCCCTCCAACTTTGTTTTTCTTTAATATTGTGTTGATTATTCTGGGTCTTTTCCTTCTCCATATAAACTTTAGAATCAGTTGTTGATATCCACAAAATAACTTGTTGGGATTTTGATTGGGATTGCATTGAATGTATAGATCAAGTTGGGAAGAATGGACATCTTGACAATATGAGATACCTGACCTTTTAAATCTTTAACTCTTTAGAGCTTCGCTTTATCATGTGTGCTCTAGGTTAGGGATTCAGGATTACAATAATGGTTACCTTTTTTTTTTTTTTAAACCTGGGAAGCTGTTAATGCTGTTAAGGTCCAGATGAATAGGATAATGTGTATTCTTCTAGAACTTACTGCTTGCTCATTTGGTCAAATGCAAGGTTCCTTTTGGATGGACCAGTTGCAATTTTGTGACTTCTTTTCACTTCTGTTTTTTTATAGAATATTTGAAAATGGAGTTGTCCTGTTGTTTCAGCTTCTTCATCAAATATTTACAAAATGCAAAACTATGCTCCCCTCAAGGAAATAAGTATGGGAAAGATAAACAATTAATAGTATTATAACTGAGGTGTATACTAGCTGTAATAGCAATTCAGGAGGAATGTTTCTTTCAGCTTGTGATATTTAAGAAAGGCTTTATAGAAAAAGTGAGTCTAAGCTGAGCTGGAAGTTGAATGAAAGAAGGATATTTTGGGCAAGTAATAGTTAGTATGACGTCTCAAAAGGAATGATCACGAACCCAAGAAATGACTGGTAGCTTGGGTCAGGTTACCTGTAGGTGCAGTACTATGAAGTGATAGACTATAAAGATAAAGACAAAGGCAGGGGCCAAATTATGAAGTCCTGAAGTACAAGGGTTTTGGATTAAAGCGTGAAGATTTTAAACACTGTACATGACATGATTAGATTTGTGCTTTTAGGCATTCACTTGGCATCAACATAGAGATGGATTGAAGAGGGTTGAGAACAGAGATAGAGTTCAGTTACAAGGCAAGTGTAATTGTCCAGTTGAAAGGTGATAGTAAACAGTAAGTAGAATAGTTGGGATGTGGAGGAGTAGTTTCCTAGGCTTTAGATTTGGGGTGAACAGTGATGTCATTGACTGAAAGAGGAAATATAGAAGGAGTAACAAGCTTTGGAGAAAAGGCCATAATTTATCTTGGACAGGTTACATTTTGAGATGCCTAAGTGACATTCAGATAGAGGTGCCCTAATACAAGGTCAGTGATCTGGGCCTATACCTCTGAGACAGGTCTACAGTGGTTTGGAAATTATTAGCACAGACCATACTATTGGTGAAGAGTGTTTATAGATTCAACTGCCCAGTGTAACAAGTAAGAGCAGGGACTGGGGTTGGAATCCTGAGGAAAGTCAACATTTAAGCCTGGATGGATGAAGAGCAGCCTCAAAGGAAAATAATTGGAGAGGAAGAAGAGTAATTAGGAGAGAATAATGTATGGGAACCAGGTAGGATATTTAATGTAGAGATTAAATTCTGCAGCAAGTGTAGTAAAAGGACCCAGAGATTTTCCTGAATTGGGAAGGAAGGTGAACTTTGGTGGTCCTGAGGATAAGAGTTTTGGTGGAGGGGTGAAAGTGAGATTCAGAAGGCTGCTCTAATTCATTTTTCCACCTCAAGGGTTACTGAGAATAGCTGAAGTGTGTGGTGCCACATGGAGTAGTTTCAGGAGTAACAAAATTTTCCTTTCTTTTTTTTTTTTAAGATTTTATTTATTTGAGAGAGAGAGTAAGCGAGCGAGAGAGAGAGAGCATGAGTGGGTGGTGGAGGAGCAGAAGGAGAAGCAGACTCCCCGCTGAGAGAGCCTGATGTGGGGCTCCATCCCAGGACCCTGGGATCATGATCTGAGCTAAAGGCAGATGCTAACCGACTGAGCCACCCAGGCGCCCCACATTTTTCTTTTTAAAATAGAATAAATTTGAGCATATATATATTGAGATGAAAAGAATGGGGAGGTTGAAGATGTATGAAAGAGAAATAAACATGCACAAAGTGCAGAAAAAAATGCAGGGAAATTGAGAGGCGGAGGCCTTGGAGAGGAACAGGGGAATTTCTGCCTTTAGTATGGATAGAGGAAAATGTGTGATTTTATTTTCTGGAAGTTTTTCCTTGTTTCTGATGTGATTTCCTTTATCACTTCTTTTTTTTCTTTCCTAGTTTGCACCCTGCCCAGTGCTATAGTATTTCCCATGCCTCCCATGTTCGTTACCTTTACCCAGATCAAATCCCCTTTGAAAATGTATTTCCTGTTTGTTTTCTTTAATGAAAGTTCCCAGTGCTTCCGTGAATTTCAGAAATAGAAATGCCAAGAATCTTCTTTCTCCTGAAATTAATGTCCTTTTCAGTTTGGGTAATTTAAAAATAGACACTTTTTAAATCTTCCTATTTAATGTTTTAATGGCAGAAATTATGCTTTATTTTTACTTAATTTTATATGTAAAACACCTTTTGAAATAACTTTGGTCCCATGTATTTATATCCTGAAATTAAATATATATGATGCTGCAGAGAAAATAAACTAATAACTAAGATTATAATGAGAATTTAGTTTCTTTCACTGGGAATGGGAAGTCAAATCTTACAGTATGCTGGCACTCTAATGATTTTAGAGTCTAATGGATGACATCAGGTATAGCTAAGAATAACCAAATACCCATGTGAAAACAATAGCACTGAATTAGTCAACTGGTTTACTAGAATGGTATAATAATTATCATTTGCAGACTGGTTCTCACTCATCTTGTATGTCTTGCCTATAATAGGCATTGCATAACTAATTATTTATTTGAATTAAGTTAAAATAGGGTGAGGGGATGGGTTAAATAGGTGATGGGGATTAAGGAGTGCACTTGTGATGAGCACTGGGTATGTATGGAAGTGTTGAATCACTATATTGTACACCTGAAACTAATATTACACTGTATGTTAATGAACTGGAATTTAAATAAAAACTCTAAAAAAAAGTTAAAATAAACAGCGATATAAGACAATGCAGGTGACAACTAAAACGGGAGTATAATCATGGTGAGAAGGCAATAAAAAGGGTTAGTGAGAGAGAAAGCGAGGAACAGAGGTGGTTAAGTTATAAAAAAAAATCAAAATGTGTCTGGGAGAGTAGAAAAAGAATGAAAAAAATAGAAAAATTTGGTGGTGAGCAGACATTGTAAATAACATGGAATTTTCCACTAAATATGAAGGATTAGAAAGGAAACTGAGGCAAATTTTACTCTATTAATAGGAAGGCTTCTTTTTTTCTTGCCATACTAGTTATGAGAATTTTTTAGAATATCTTTATTCTTCTTTTAAAAATACTTTTGCATATACCATCTCTTTTATCTGTACAAGAGCCTGTAAAATATATAACATATTCTCTCTTTTTATACAAAGAAACTACTGGAAAAAAACCTATTTTCTCAAGGTCAGATTTAGAATTAGAATTGAAATTTACTGAATTGTAACCAGTGCTCATCTCAGTAACAGATGATATTTCTTCAATACAGAGCAGAATTTAGTGGCCCACTATTAATAAGACATTAATTACAGTTCCCTTTTGAACACCCTGAGTGGCTAATTCTAGACCGTAGATATAAATGGGACTCAGAAAAGTTGTCTCTTCTGAGTCTGGTCTATATTGAGGCATCCATGCATCACTGGCAGCTGCATGTGGGGTGAGGGGGTGGTTGCCATAGGATACTCAGGAAATGAGTTAGAGTATGAGGGTCAAAGGTGGGATAACAAAGTGTTTGCTGTGTTATCTAGGACAGGTATCTACTACACTTATAACAGCCCATGCTGCTTGGACAGCCAGAGCTGCATAAAACTTGCCCATAATCAGCATGAACCATCTTGAAATGAGAACTCTTAATACCATATGCACAATAGAGGTAAAATAATGTAAGAATAAAAAGTTCAAGCCCAGCTCTGCCACTAACCAATTGTGTCCCCTAGGCAAATTATTTAACCTCTTTAAGCTTCAGCTCCCTCCTCGATCAAACAGGCATAATAATAGGAGAATTAAATGCTGAATGCATGATGCTTAGTATATGATGCTTGAATTTAGCACATAAGCTATTTTAATGATACTTTAAAATATGAATTTATCATGAATCCAAGAGTATTATGAGAATTTTATCATAGTGGGACAAAATATAATTCTTACATTTTATAAATTATAAATAATGTTAAGGAATAAGACAAGTGCACACATTTGAAATTTTTAAGGTGATGAGCAGGTACATGTACATTTTACATAAAACCCTCCTTAGTGTTAAGAATAGTTTTCTTCAGTATAGATTATGAGTGTCTAAGATTCATTGAAAATATTTTTTTGGGCCAAAGAGAAATAACTTCCTTAGCTATTAACGATTTGAAATTATAGTAACGTGGCTTGTCTCCTGTGTTTTTTTCTTCTTTTCTCTTTTTTTTAATTTTTATTTTCAGGTAGTCCCAAATGTGGCCGGTGGTTTAAGGTTATATAATTATATTAGCATCGCATCTTCTAGACACCTCTGGAATGTTTATTCACCCTTGTAGACTTCTCTGACAACTATTTTGCTTTCCTTATTCCCTAAAGATATTGATAGCCAGTGAAGTCATTTTCACTCACATCATCAGAATAGAAGAAAAACAGTGTTTGGATGAGAATCCTCAACTTGGAAATCTTGTGTTTTCCTTTGATTTATGTGGAGAAAATTTTAATAATAATAACAAATGGTACAAGAACAAAGATTTTAATACTTTGCAGGTTTTGATTCCTGTGTTTATTGATTTATTTATTGATTTATTGGTTTATTTATTGATTTTTAAAAAGATTTTATGTATTTATTTGAGAGAGAGAGAGAGAGCATGAGAGGGGAGAGGGTCAGAGGGAGAAGCAGACTCCCTGCTGAGCAGGGAACCCCATGCGGGACTTGATCCCTGGACTCCAGGATCATGACCTGAGCCGAAGGCAGTCGCTCAACCAACTGAGCCACCCAGGCGCCCCTTGATTCCTGTGTTTAGTCTCTAACTACTTCATTTGTTTTTATTTTATTTTATTTATTTATTTGAGAGAGAGAAAGAGCAAGTGGGGGGAGGAGCAGAGGGAGAGGGACAAGCAAACTCTGAACTGAGCGTGGAGCCCCTAGTCGGACTTGATCTCAAGACCCTGAAATCAGGACCTGAGCCAAAATCAAGAGGCGGTAGCTTAACTGACTGAGTCATTCAGGTGCTCCTCTAACTATTTCATTTGTAAAATACATATTTTTCACTTGTTTCTGCTTAGGAACAAAGAGACTGTGTAAATCTAAACCATTACTCATGATGATGAATCCACCACATTTCAAGGATAATACTTTGATATCAGGCTTAATAGATGTAGAGGTGAGAGCAAATGAGAAGCTCCTTAGCCACTAGCATTTCTGGTTGTAGAGAGAGGAAATCTGTTATCTGTGGAATTCCAGAATTTTCTGCCCTTGGCCCTCAGGGGAATCAAGGAACAAGTTCAGTGGGTCATCAAAAATGCTTACTAAAGAAATCAAATGAAATTCCTCCAGCTAAGAGCAAATCAAGTATTGCTATGACTCTTACCTACTGAATTAAAAAGCCTATTTTCTCCTCAAAGACATAGGTCCACATTTTCATATGATAAATGTCATGTCATCATAATATCAGCCAAAAGCATTTGTCCAGAGTATTTGTAAAGTCTTAATAATATATGAGATGTAACTTATACATAAAGTTGTATTTAGGTGCTTTAGGAAATAGAGTTGAAATTTTGAATTCAACTCATCATTAGTTTTGGATTCACAGTCACATACATGCCATGGATTATATATATATTTTTTCTCTTAGGCAGGATATGACGTAGCATATTGCATAGATTATGCATTAATATATACTTGAAATATTAGTAGAAGAAAATCATAGTTTAAAATTTTAATTTACCAAGGGTTTATAGAGGTCTTTAACCTTGTTATTTTCTAAATTAGCTAAGTGATTTGTCTGCTGCCCCACAAAGCCAAGCATGGATTAATTGCAGAATGTGAACTCATGTTTTGGTCACAGTGCAGCTTTGTTGTTGTTGTTGTTGTTATGATATAACTAATTTTTTTCAAATATTAGGATGGTATTGTAGCAGTCCCAATATATTGTATGAGTCAAATAACTAGTGCAAAACATGGGTTGGATTTTCTAGAAGAGATAAACATTTGAAATATCTTTCCCATCTGTGATCACATCTTAGGTAAAAACATACAAATACTTATAAAATAGGTGAAATGTGTTTAACATGAATATCATAGTACTAAAAATAAATTTTTAATTAATTTTTTAAATTTTTATAGTTTGAATTTCATATTTCAGATTTTTTTGAGTTAATTATGAAACTCTCCTAATGAGTAGGGTTTTTTAAATTGAAATTTTGCCTTATATTTGTGATGAGTATTCTTTATTATTAGTATCTCCTGGCTTTCTGGTGGCCACCTTAGCTCTGTGGTCTTTGAAGTGATGGAAGAGAGATTATGAATACACAGAAAAGAATTAATAAAATGGTACCTAGAACAGGGCTTGCCAGGGGCAAGTTTTTTTTGTGTTGTTTTTTTTTCTCAGTTTTTTCAAATTGTGACAAAATGCACAAAACAAAATTCACCATCTTAACTACTTTTACGTGTATATTTCAGTGTTATTAAATACATTCATAATGTTGTGCAACCATTACACCATCCATCTCTATAACTCTTTTTATCTTGTAAAACTGAAACTCTATATTCATTAAATAATAACTCCCTATTCCCTGCCCTTCCAGCCCCTATCAACCACCATTCTGTTTTCTTTCTTTATGATTTTTGGCAACTCTAAGTACCTTGTATAAGTAGAATCATATAGTATTTGTCTTTTAGGGACTACCTTATTTCACTTCGCATATGTCCTCATAGTTTATCCATGTTGTAGGATATGTTAGAATTTCCTTCCTTTTAAAGGCTGAATAATATTCCATTGCATTTATATACTACATTGTCTTATCCATCAGTGGATGCTGGGATTACTTCCATGTTTTAACTATAGTGAATAAGGCTGCTATGAACCTGGGTATATGAATATCTCTGAGATTTTTAATTCTTTTGGGTATAAACCCAGAAATGGAATTGGTCAATCATATGGTTAAATCTATTCCTAAGTATTTTATTCTTTTTGATGCAATTGTAAATAGAATTGTTTTCTTAATTTCTCTTTTTGATAATTCATTATTAGTTTATAGAAACACAACTGATTTTTGTATATTGATTTTATATCCAGCAACTTTACTGAATCCATTTGTTTAGTTCTAACATTTTTTTGGTGAAGTCTTTAGTAATTTGAGTCTTCTCTCTCTCTCTGTTTCTCTCTCTCTCTTTTTAGTTCATCTAGCTCTAAAGGCTTGTCAAGTTTATTGATCTTTCTGAAGAACCAGCTTTTGGTTTTATTAATTTTATCTGTTGTTTTCCTGTTCTCTATTTCATTGATCTCTGTTCTAATCTTTATTATCTCCTTCTACTAGTTTTGGGTTTAATTTGTTCTTTCCTAGTTCCTTAAGTTTTAAAATTAGGTTGATGATGTAAGATCTGTCTTGTTTTTTAAATATATTTATAGCTTTAAATTTCCCCCTAGTATTGCTTTTGCTTTGTCCCATAGGTTTTCGTATGTTGTGTTTTCATGTCATCTCTAAGTACTTTTAAATTTCCCTTGTGATTCTTTTTTGATCCATTGGGAGTTTGTGTTAATTTCACAAATTTGTGAATTTTTTAGTTTTCCTTCTGTTATTCATCTCTAACTTCATCCCATTGTGGTCAGAGAAGATATTTTGTATGATACCCATCTTTTCAAATCTACTGAGACTTAATGTATGCTCTAACTTATGGCCTTTCCTGGAAAATGCCTCAATTACACTTGAGAAGAAGTGTATACTTGTTGCTGGGTGGAGTGTTCTGCATATATCTCTTAAATCTAGTTCGTTTATTGTGTTGTTTAATCTGCGTTTCCTTGTTTATCTTCTGAGTTTTGAGAGTGGAGTATTAATGCCTGTAACTATTATTGTAAAATTGTGTATTTCTTCCTTTGGGAAATGTCTTCAAAGGGTATATGTTTCTTTATCTTTATTCAAGGAGATCATATGTAGGTAATGTAGAATTGTCAGAAATATACCATATATAAAGTTATCCCATTTTAGTAGATTGTTTTATTATCCCTCATCTTGATCTTGTGAACTTTTGACCTCTAATTAAATCCATAAAGGGAAACCAAAAAATAGAAATAGAACAATGTTACTATTCCAGGATAAATGCTTAATTTAGTTATATATGTATAAATAATCATTTATTTATAGTTATTTAATAACTTTTAGGATACATTCTAATAATAAATTAATAGTTTTCTCTTTGTCAGACAATATTTTAAAAGTAATAATGTAATAATTTTTAAGAAGGATCTTATAACATTTGTTAGGAAATTAGTGAATAAGAAGAGATAAAAGGTGTTTGTTATAATACTGAACATAATATTCTATGATTAAACTCAATACAATTTAAAGACTACCATTATAAAATTTTGGTTTTAGAGCTTTGAAGTTCCTTAAGAACATGAAAATAGAATAATTACAATATACTATAACTCTTAACACACTTGATGCAGGTGGAAAACTTTTGCTGTATCTTTGTATATCTATAATTCTTAAGTTCAAAAAGGGATGTAGGAAGGCCAAGTACAGCTTTTAATTGATTTCCTTCTCCTAAAAGAATTGAAGTTTACTCAAGTTATTTTTCTTTAGTGTTTTCCTTATTTTCCTTGCTTATTACAGAAACTTAAAAGGAAATTAAATGCCAATATTCATTCATTCATATTTTTCACCTTTGAAGGTAATCTTATTTCATGGAACTAGTTGTGTTATAAGGCCTACAGAATGTTTTCTCCTAGCTGGGGAGAGAGAGATTCAGACTGAGTCTTTAAGGGTCAAACCAAAGAGGCCAGGTTTAATTTACCAAATTTTTATTGTACCATTGTTACCTGTGCCCTTGGTACAATGAACTGCCCTAACAATATGTATGCATATTAAGCTTTTATGCAAGCTAATCATAGTGTTGATTATATTATTGATAGTATGCTTACTCTATGTCAGATGCTCTGTTTATGTTGTATAATTTAATTTTCTCAACAACCCCATTTTATAGAGAGGAGGATTGTGTTTCTAATCTGTTTAAGCAACTTGAGCTAGTAATTAATTGGCAGGGCTGGCTTTGTCTGAGATATATCCTATTCCAGAACCTGTACTCTTAACTACTCTACTTTCCAATTTTTGTAGAATGAAAAATATATAATAAAAAAAGATTTCTGTCCATCAGTGTAATTGCCTTTGTTTGTTGCCAATATTTCTAGACATTTGCATTCCTGATTTTTGAATCATTTGCTTATGCTCATTGTTAATTTTAGAGATGGAAGGATGATCAGAGACATAAGTTTTGTAAGCAGTGTAATTATTTTTTCCCAACCAGTTCTACCTTGCTTATCCCCATTGTTCTTTAACAGAAGGGAAAAAAGAGAGAGAACGGACTTTTTGAATTTTCAAAATTACTAACCTATTTTGGTAATTTGCAAGGGCAAACAAAAGGATATTTTAAGAACATATACTTTTTTTTTTTTAAGATTTTATTTATTTGACAGAGAGAGAGAGAGAGAGCACAAGTAGGCAGAGCGTCAGGCAGAGGCAGAGGGAGAAGCAGACTCCCCACTGAGCGGGGAGCCCGACACAGGACTCGATCCCAGGACCCTGGGATCATGACCTGAGCCGAAGGCAGACGCTTTCAAGATGCTTATCTTGAAAAAAATAATGAACCACTTTATTCTTTAATGATTAAATTAGGATATTATTTACTGTTTTTGTCATCATGGGAGAGTTGTGAAAAGCATAATTATTTCAGTCATGTGTTTAAGTGATATAAATAGACAATTAAGAATGACAGGTTAAATTTTTTAAAATTATTTTATCCTTTTATAAAAAATCTGAAAGAGCTAGATTATACACTATTATTGCAGGAGGAACCTTGCCTGAATTTAAATCTTCCAAAGAAATATTTGTCCTGAAGAAGAAAACACATTTTGTATAAAAAATAATACATGTCTTCTATTTTTGGAATTGTGATCTCTCATTTGGTGTTATATGATTTTCTTAATGTTACCATAATTACTTTTTTAGTGTATTTTGGGATCTCTACTGTGCAGCTCCAGAAAGACGGGAAACATGTGAACATTCAAGTGAAGCAAAAGCCTTCCATGATTATGTGAGTTAATGTATAATTTTACTCAGTTATATTATCAGTTTTCTTTTTAACCACTGCTCTTGAAAAATGCATTGGACCATCTATTCTTTTCCTTTGGTTTTAAGAAGTTGGTTGTTCTTTTTTTCTTGAGAAATTAGGGTTATAACTTTAAAAGTGAAATACAAATGAGTGTTAAGTCTTGTTGAAAGCTTAGGATAAGAGGCTAGTCCTAATGCCAAGTTATTAAAAGTATCTTTTTTTATCTATAGGCATGCCTGATTTGTGAAATTTCAGATTTATAAAAATTAAATAATAATTCCTCATTCCACAAAAGGAGTCATAAGAATTCTGTAAATGATAAGTTCTTCTTTTGCACATAAGATTGAAAAAATATATCATGATATTATATTTTTCTTTTTTGTACCCTTTGATTATATATCATAAAGCTAAATATCTATTACACTGATTCATTTCTACAAATAAAATTTATTGTGAATTAAAGGGAACACAAGAGAGTAAAAGATTCTGGGCAAAAATGAAAATTGCATTAAAAACTTTTTAAAAATGTTTTTAATTCTTAAGGAAGGACAGTGGACTGTCCATGGCTAGGAGATGTATACTGAACATTTTGTTAGAAGAACTGCAAATGTCATTTTAGAGAGTCGATGGTATGAGGAAGTAGAATTGTAGAAAAAAGGAGGGAAAGAAACCAAGATTTTTTTAAGGGAAAAATTGCATTTAAGAATAAGATGGTATTGTGAAGGGGCTGGGAAATGCAGAATTGACCATAAAGGAAGGACAGCTTGAGTTTGGGAGGAAGGAAATCCAGTGTCCTTAGTTTGGAGGAAGTGGAAATGGGGCTGGAACCTGAGGTTATCTGATAGTAACTACCTAAAACTTAACCAGAGAGTTACTTGTTTAGTTGGTAGACAGGGGGCGATCATTCTGTGTGAATAGTCTTAAAAATCAGAACCAGGGCTCCAAAGGGAAAAAAGACCTTGTTCTTCCAAACGACATACTTCAGCCTTAGACTAAAGAGGAGAAATAGCCAGGACAATTACAGCCCCAAAAGTAGCACAAGGAAAATTGTGCAGACAGAAGAGAAGTAAAAGTCTTGGGCATCTGGAGAGACTGTGTAGTACTTTAACCTTGGACTAAGCTGATTAAAGTGACTGCTCATGCTTGCCTCATCTGATATTGATTTCATTCATAAAGCTTGCTATGCAGTAAACAATAATAGCTCTTAGGGATAATGTGAGTGAAAGGGATGCTTCTGCATGTAAAGAAAAAGTAGAGAAAAGGCAGATAAAGCAGATAAATACCCAGGATACAGTATTTATCTGGACAATCTTGTTTTCCATTTTTACCCTTGGGTGATGGCAGAAAGTAGAGCAGAGACCCAACCATGAAGATTATAAGGAATCTGGCTAGAATGGGATATTCCATCTCATCTACCTCCTACACCAAAAAGACTCGCCTAGATTTGGCCTGCTTGTCTTGGGAAACGTTTTTTAAATACTCACTAATTTTGACAACTAGATGGCATTACACAGTGCCAGTGTTCTACTCCAAAGGACCATAATATTTGTGAATCTACATTTTAAGAAATGAATTATATAAATACTTCTTCATAATTCCATTGTACAGAAAGATGCACACTACTGTTCACCATGGAGATCTTATAGGGAATACTGAACTAATTTAGATCTTTTAGAACCATTAGATAAATCATCATCATTGTCAGAGCCTCATCATCTTCGTTGTCATGTACATGTTGCATTCATAAGACATTTTAAATATTTCAGAGAATAGTCACACTTATTAGCTTTAGAAACCCACTTAAATATTTCCGGTTTTTTTTTTTTTTTTAATGAGCATTCGCTAGAGGTATGAGTGAAATTAGATTTTCAAGGAAGAATAACCCTTATCATGTAATTTGGTCCTAGGAAAATGTAGTTTAGAAAAAATTAACTATTTGGGTTTTATAATCCATTATGAATATTAGCACATGCTTTATGAGATGTTTTATAACTTTATCTTAAGTATTAGTTTTAAGAATTTATTTTTAGGTGGCATTTTTATTATACCTTTAAGCCAGTATATTTTCAGTGGTATACACGTCTCCAAATTTTTCTTTTAAATGGAGGTTTGTGAAAGGATTTTACTTACATAATTTCATGTTGTAATTGGATTTTTAGAAATACGTTTTTTTGGTAGCATACTTTAATGATAATTTTCATGAGTAGGATGTCCTGACTTCTTAATAGTGACAGTTTCTGAAAATGATCAACATAATTCATGTTTGATGTGTAGATATAGAAGTTTGAAAGACTCAGGGAAGAAAATGGGAAACAGGAATAAAAAATAAGATTGTGGTAAAATTCTAGAATGTTATATTTCTTTATTAGAGTTCATTATGGAACCATTTCTATAATAGTAATTAATATTTATACCTACTGAATTTTAAGGTAACTCTGAAGGGAGCATTCTGAAAAATATTTTCTTCAATAGCTTCGTCTTTAGAATAAAAAAATACTTATTTGCATGTAAAATTCTTACATGTTTAAAAAAGTAGTCTTGTTATTTTATAGTCTTTGTTTATTTATAAGATTCAATGGATAATGAAATGTAGACTACTTTTTTTTGAAGAAATGATAGAGGCATAATGACATAAATAATGAATAATCTTTTTAATTAAAAAATAGTCTAAAATGTTAACAGTGATTACCTTTTGATGTTGGAATTATGCATGACTATGATTTTTATCTCTATATATTCCTGTATTTTCCAAATATCTTTAGTTAATATTAATTTTATATTCAGGAAATTTACTTTAAAAGAGATTAAAACTTACCTTTCAGTGAATTACAATGTCTCTTCTGAAAATAGAAAATAAATTAGTAAAATAAAATTTATATTTGAGGTGGTCCTGTGTTTTTATATGCTATAGGCATTTAGCATCTCTTATGAAAGACATTTGTTTTTTGTATGTGTTCCTATTAAGGGGAGATCTATAAACTGAATAGATGTAACTTTTAGCCATTGTATACTTTTTATTTTTTATTTTTTAAAAGATTTTATTTGAGAGAAAGCGAGTGTGCAAGTGCGAGCATAAGCTGTGGGAAGGGGCAGAGGGAGAGGGAGAAGCAGACTCCTGGCTGAGCAGGGAGCCCCAATGTGGGACTCAATCCCAGGACCCCAAGATCATGACCTGAGCCCAAGGCAGACGCTTAACTGACTGAGCCACCCAGGCGCCCCCATTTTATCCTTTCTAATAAAATCTTTTTTTTTTTTTTTTTTTGTAATTGTTAGCCCAGAAACATTTTTAGCTCTTGGGGTAAAAATTTTTTGTTTGTTTGTTTTCTGATATTGCTTCTTTAGATTATGGATTTTTGTCATCTTATTATTTTATTTGCTAAATAGTTATAGATATCCTTTCCTTCAAAAGTTAATATCCTTTCCTTCAAACAATCACCCTGTTCATACTTATTGTGAGAAAAAGCAAAAAAAAAAAAAAAAAAAAAAAGAGAGAGAGAGAGAGAAAACATTTAAGATGAATAAAACCTTGATCTCCTTGCATTTATATTTTAAAACATATTAACTTAAATATTTAGCATCTATACACAATGCTATATGTAAACTCATGATACATTTGGAAATCAACAGTTAATAGTGTATACAGATGCACTTTTGGGTGACAAAGGTATAAAAAACACAAGGAAATGATTATTATTTAAGTTAGGATAATGATTACGTATGGGAAGTGGGAAGAGGTTATGATTGGGATAGGGCTCATGGAAAGGGCTTTTGAGATAGTTGGCAAAATTCTTTTTGCCTGACCATGGTGATGGTTACTTTATAATAACCATGTGTTTGCTTTATAATATTTCATAAAATTCCATAATTTATATTTTTTCTATATTTGTATTTTTTTAATTTTAAAAAAGCAAGATTTTAAAATATAGTTAAGATAATTAACTTGAGAAAAGAAATATACAGTAGTTTCTAATGTGTTTATGGGTATTGCTATGTTCATCTCTGAGACTTGGTGGCAGCAAATAAAGGGATGATCTCCAAACAAATCTGTTTGATTCTTTTCTGCTATGACAGATACTGTAAAATATGTCTACCTGTTGATTTTCTAGAGGGGAGTGGAGAATAAGATCAGAAATGTTGGAGGAAATTTTAATAATTAGGAATTTATCTTATGTAGAGATATTACTATAGAACAATTATTTTGCCTCATGGCTGGGAGATATCTAACTTGGACCAGTTATTTTTATCCTGAGTGAGAAATAGGTTCATCTGAGCTGTAAAATTATTATTAGATAGTACAGTATTATCATTAAAAAGTAAAACATCATCTTATGTGATTAAAAATAATATCTACTAACTTGGAAAGTTTATTGAACTAGCTTTTATTTTCTCCCTATTGGTATGTTTTTATTTTACCCTGAAATCACAGGCAATGCTTTTATGTGGAGTTAATTAACATTTACTAGATTTTTTTTCTGCTTCAGATTAACATAGAGTTGTTTTATTTAACTATTTCTAATTTCATTCATTTCCTAAGAGAAGTATCAATATATATACTACTAAACTTAATGAGAAATGTATACAGTGATTATAATCTTAGTTCTCTGGTATGAATGAAGATTGCTTAATTGTCCTAAAGCAATGATAGAGCCAAAATATATTATTGCTTTAGTGTGGTAGTAATGAAATCACATTATTACAATGAGCTCTTTGAGAGCAGAGAATTAGATTTATTCTTCCCTGGGGTCTATCAAATAATAGATGTTCGATAAATGTTAACAATGCAGTGGTTTGTAAGTTTGGGAGACTGGAGATGTTTTAAATTTTTCAAATGTTCAGATAAAGTGATAGGCTTTAGTCATAATTATTGATAACATGTGGCTGATTTTGTATTCTTGCCTAAGAGAATAATTATAACATCTAGAAAGGATTATGTTACAGGTTTATAGTGATGCACTACTTTTTAAAAATGCTATACAACATGTGATATTATGTAAATAAAATAATAGGAGAATAATGTTTTTATTCATACCTTATGAAAATTGTTTCTGCAGATAATCCATATTATTTAGGAAAATACTTCTGTAGAAAGTATAGTATAGTGAATAGAGTCAATAATATTGTAATAAGTTTATCTGGTGACAGATGGTAACTATACACTTATTGTGGTAAGCATTTTGTAATGTATGTAAATATCAAATCACTATTTTGCACACCTGTAACTAGTATAATATTATATGTCAACTATACTTCAATTAAAAAAAATTTTTTTATAAAAAGTAAAAAAAGAAACTATTGCAGAGAGTTAAGTACACTCTTTGCTGTGTTAACATCCTCTGTGTACCTCCCTTTTATTCCTGTACATTAGATTTTTATAATGGGATGTTTTCTGTAATGATTTCTGAGCTTCCTCAGGGAATAGGCGTTGTCTTATTTGTCTTTTTCATCCGTGTGCCTGGCATGGTACTGGACATGAGATGTTCAAATTATGTTTGGTGTTTATATAAATGAATGGTTAAATAAAATATTATCTAATAAGTATTTGTTACTTCTTATTTTAATATATCTGGATATGTAGTTCCAGGAAGGTCATTTAATACTACCTTTATTCATTTTGTATTTCAAAACAAATTTAGATAAGACAGTAATCTGTAAAGACATAACAAATGAATCAAAGCAGGTAGCAAAGGCTTTATATCTCAGGAGGCACGGCACCAGGGAATCTAGCCATGAACAAAATAGATATTATCCCCATTCTCATGGGCTACCATCTAGCAAAAGAGACTTTTTCCCAAGAAATTTGAAATATCAAGTAGTAAAATACATGGAGAGACATATTATAGTCTTATATTGCTAGATCAATCAGAATTTATTTATATATATGTATACATATATATATATGTAAGAATATGGAGAGAGATGGCAAGTACACGTAACTTCTGATGTGTGTTTAGATTTTGTCATATAGTAGCCATAATTAGTAAATGCTCAAATGAATGTATTACATTAGGACGTAGTTCTCCTTACCAGTTCATGTAAACTAGAGTCTTAATAGGCTAGGAACAAATAGAGTTACATTTAAAATCCATTAAAGATGGTAAAAACTGTTGTAGGTGTGTATTAATATTTATCAGTAATTTATAGTCTTTTCTTCACCCCAGTAGGTAGGGATGTAAAAAGGCTCACTTTCCACCTTATCTGCTGTAGAGTTTCTACCACTGTTTTCATTTCTTATAGGATCCAGTTTAATTTCTTTTGCCCCATATAAACCTTATAAACTAACTTATATTCTTTCTAGCATAAGGTAAGTTGTTTGTTTCTTTTTTGTTTTTGTCTAATTGTTAATTTGAAGAAGAACATCCACCACTTTACCTGTGGTGTCCCGCTTGTCACTGCGCCTAGGATTGCTTCTGGGTGCCTTCGAAGTCCTGCTGATAACAGTATCCGCTATGTTTCCTATTTCTTTTGATTCTGGGATTTCCTATAGGGCAATAAGTTATGTCAGTCATTTGACAGAAAACATGAATGAAGGGAGACAATCAAAGAAACTATAAAGCATTCTGGAAGGATTCTACTTAAAAGTCTTTTACAACATAATTTATAGAGTTATGTAGATATTACAAAATCCTTAAATAAATGAAGAAGCTAATGTGGAAAAGAGATACGCAGAACAATGATGATTTGTTTCATTGTGGAAAATAATATATTTTTTCAAAGTATATGGTTTAAAGGAACTTCATCTTAAGCCCCGTTTTTCACACTGGTGTATTCATTTTTATTAAAATCTAATTTCTGGTGAACGTGAAAAGATGGATATGGGAAGATCTTTATTCTTTACCATTTTTGATGCTGATGTTCCACTGCCTGTGATGATGTTGCCAACAGAGTCCTAACATAAAGACAAAACCCGACAGAAATATGATACTCTTTCAAAAATAATATGTATTTCTAATGTACTGCTAAGAGATAGGAAATTCATAAATTTAAAAGTCATATGAAATAAGTTATTTTGGGGGTTTATAAAAGGAAAAGTGAAATATATCTAAATACCTTATATTTGTGGTGTTATATTTCTATAGCCACTGTGTTTACTTTTCATATATTATAAAACTTGATTTAAAATTACTCTATTTGGGGGCTCCTGGCTGGCTCAGAGAGTAGAGCATGTGACTCTTGATCTCAGGGTTGTAAGTTTGAGCCCCACGTTGGGTATAGAGATTACTTAAAATCTTTAAACAACAACAACAACAAAAGGGCCAAAAAAAATCATAGCTCTATTTTGGACAACTTAGACAACTTCATGAAAGTCTTGTTTTTATTTCTTTCCCCTTTGATATGAGGGAAAGAAATTAAAAATACTGGCAAAACTCATGTTTCATTTACCCCAATCTAGTTTTCAATTATTCTTGTGTGTCTTGGATTTTGTGGGCATTGGTAGTGAGATTAGGAGTCCATAGTCCATATCTCTTTAAAATAAGTAAGTGCCTCACACATTTAGGTATTGTATCTTTGAATGTATATTAGAAATTTATTTATTTATTTATTTATTTATTTATTTATTTTTTAAAGATTTGATTTTATTTATTTATTCATGAGAGACAGAGAGAGAGAGAGGCAGAGGAAGAAGCAGGCACCCCGCTGAGCAGGGAGCCCGATGCGGGACTCGATCCCAGGACCCTGGGATCATGACCTGAGCCGAAGGCAGACGTTTAACCATCTGAGCCACCCAGGCGCCCTGTATATTAGAAATTTAAATAATAGTTACTTAGCCAAGAAATAATGGACATGCTATAAATGATGTGACACACTGTTTTGTACAAATAAGAATGCATTATCTGTTTTCAGACCTCATGAAATTTTTATAAATTTGATTGCATTTATTTTGAATGTTAAGCCCCCCCACACACACATATATTTGACTTGATACTTTCCCCTGTTCCTTGGGTTTAAAACCACAAACAACTACTGTTATAATACAAGGAATTATTTGTAGCCAGCCACAGTAGATACCATCAGTTCTCAAAGCTCAGGTGCTAACTTTTGAATCTTTGAACTCTCTAGAAGGAAATTCGTGGAATCTCTTCAAAGAAAAGGTATAGATTTTTTAAATGTGGTTTTATGATTTTTCTTATCAAAGTCAAACTTAACTTTAAAAATGTGTGATACATTATGTTAAAATATCTAGATTTTTAAAGAAGAAAGGGGTACAACTTACTAATAAATGTGATTCTATGCAGAATTATCACTGAGAAGTGATTTTGGTAGACATAACTTAGAATCATTCTATCATTTATTAGCTCTTTCTTGAGAAGCCATTTATATATGCAAGTTACTTTGAGGTTATGTGAGAGGCAGAGACATAAATATTTCTCTCACTAGGGGTTCGTAATGTGGAGAGGTGTATGAGCTGTATATTATGAGCTAGTTGCTAGGAGTATAATGTAGACGGTAACTGTTATACTGTGTGACTTTAAACACTGAATGTGCACTGACTTTGAATGATAACTAGGATTTGGATGAGAAGAGGTGTGTGTGGGAAGGTATATCAGAGAAACGGGCTGACAATGGAAAAATATAAGGTGTATTTAGGGAATAGTGAGCAAAGCTGTTTACTACAGAGTAGAAAAATCAAACACAGGATTAATGCTTAGCCAATAGTAGAATTTTGAAACTGTAAGAACACTATGAAATTATCCTTTTCATTGGTTTCATGTTGAGTTTCCTGGACTCTTGGTCTAGGGGTGAGAACACCCTACCAGAGGGGTTCTTGGTCTCTTCTGTTTTAACTGAAGTAGCTTGGTTCTCCTTTCCCATTTCTTTCTGTTTTCTCTTTCTAATTAAATGGAACAAATCTCCATTTAAGTCATTACCCATGCTATAAATGAATCTTCTCTTTATCCCCATGATTGTTCTCCTTTCTCTCTGACTAGTCATCTAAACTCGTCAATTCCAATGCCTAAACATTTCTTATGCATGTCTTATCCTCTCTAATCCCATTGCAGATGCTTCAGTTCAAGTCTTTATCATGTTGCAACAGCCTTACCACGACTTTTTCTGCACCTGTCTTCCTTTACGCCCTCAGGGCTCAAGAACTCTTTCTTAAGGGTTCTTGGTTAGACTTTTTTTTTTTAAAGATTTTATTTATTTATTTGACAGAGAGAGAGCGAGAGAGGGAACACAAGCAGGGGGCAGTGGGAGAGGGAGAAGCAGGCCTCCTGCTGAGCAGGGAGCCCGATGCGGGGCTCGATCCCAGGAACCTGGGATCATGACCTGAGCCGAAGGCAGACAACGACTGAGCCACCCAGGCGCCCCTCTTGGTTAGACTCTTGAATAAGCATCTCTGTCTCTCTCAGTCTCTCTCCTTCTATCTCTTTTGTATATTGCCAGTGTCAGAATCCAAAACAATCCAAAAATTTAAAAAAGTTGAAAAATGCTTATTTGATCCAACCTACTTATTTAATTAGATAGGGAACTTGGTACCCAGAGAGGTAAAGGATATGCCATAGTTTAAAAGTTGTATGAGGTTTGCGGCGCCTGGGTTGCTCAGTCGGGTAAGCGTCTGCCTTTCGGCTCAGGTCATGATCCTAGGGTCCTCTGATCGAGCCCCGCATCGGGCTCCCGGCTCAGCGGGAAGCCTGCTTCTCCCTTTCCTACTCCCACTGCTTGTGTTCCCTCTCTTGCTATCTCTCTCTCTCTCTGTCAAATAAATAAATAAAATCTTAAAAAAAAAAAAAGTTGTAGAGGTTTTGCCAGGAAAATTCAGGTTTTCCAAATATCCCCTGAGTACTTTTCAACTATCCTTGGTGAAGCTTTTGTTCTGTCTGCAATAGAGAATCATTTTTTGAGCTTATTCAAAATACAGTAAATTATATTTTAGGATGATTAATATGAGGGCATTATGTGAGAGGAACCGAAGAAAGGAAAGGACTAAAGGTAAAGACCGGGAGGAGGCTAACCTAATAGTCTTGGTATAAGCTGAAAAGCCCTCGAATTAGGGTGGCAGCAATTGAAGATGAAAATGAAGGATAAAAAAGATGAGTTGTGAGACTCAAGGAAGAGAGAAAAGTTTTGAAATTTTTAGTTAACATGACTGATGAACTGAGCTTTATGATACCATTAGCAGAAATCTTAAATTTGGAAGGAAGAACATAGAGTAAGTAGGTTCAGCTATAAGAGTGGCTTAAATAATGAGAGAATAAGGGTAAATTAAGAATTGAGGCCTGGGGATAGAAATTTGGGGAAAAATGCACACATTTAGGGGGTGATAGGAAGGAAGGTGCTAGCATTAAGACCAATGAGAGGTAAATACTTATTATCACACTGGAGAGACTCAGTTAGATAGCTTGACTGGTGTGTTCTACATAGCCCAGGAAATTTCCTGAATTGATTCACTATTTCAGGGTGCTTCCAATGTGAACTCTAGGGCAACTAGTAAAATTTGTTTGGTGTTAATGTACTATGTTGAGTTCCTAAGATATTCAAACCTGTTTATGGTTTTTGAAGCAAAACTTGAGACTCAAACTATGTCTGCCTGAATGATCTTTATAGGCCACAATTTCATTTGAGAAAGCAGTCATGTATTGTAGAGGGGAGAGAGTAGATTCAAATTTAGGAGGAAAACTAAATGGACTTAAATGATCCATGACTTCTGCTAGAAGTTTTGGAAAGTTAGATTAATAGGTAGGGAAATATCTCTATATAAGCCCTCTTTCTTCATTACAACTTTGTTTTAACAATCATGTATTGAATTGCCTGTTAAGAGCAATGTAGAAGTTTTCATACCTTGGGAGGTAAGCATATATAAAGGCTTGTAAAAATATATCATGTTCAATTTTCTAGTCTAGTGGCTTATGCTTAATTGGTACTCAATTAATATTTGATGAATGTACATTCTTCAGGCATGCTATTTCTAAACTAAGTTCCCTACCTCCGTGGGAACATTATACTACTCATATGTGATCCATTCAATATTCCCTCTTCTTGCTTTCCCTTGATTATTACCTTATCTTATGTATCACCTTATCTTATCCCTCCTATCATCATTATCCTTCCTTTGTCAGCTCTGAGATAAATACAAAAAGAGAGAATAAAGGAAAGTATTTCAGAGCTGAAGTCATATTATAATTTTTATTATGGTCAAAAGCCCAAATACATAAAGGAAGTGGAAAATCTTTAGATATTGAAAAATTACTTCTGTATTGCTTACAATAGGACACTTTAATGTTATGTGTCTTAGAAATTATGGGAATGTTTTCCTTATGCAAATTTCATCAACACATAGCCACATATACCAAACTAACTTTCTTCCTTTTTTCTCTAACCTGGAATATTCTTGCACAAGGACATTGGGAGCTTGCTGTAAATTAAATTTATAAACCTATCCTATCACAGGTCATCTATCTATATACCCTTCTTATCTTTTCCAAACCATAAATATAACCTTTGATAGTTTTTTGCCATTTTCCTTTGTCAGTTTTTCCTCCCAGAGGGCCTGCTCTTTTCTTTATGTCTAGGATTTTAATTTCATTCACTACAGAGACGTACAGGAAGTAACAGTATGGGCACTGGGAGGTTTGCAGAGAATTAGGATTCTCAACAGTATTTTCTGTTTGAAATGGAAATTACCTGGTTTTATCTCCATGTCCACATTCCCAATTATTTATTTACATTTATTTACTTGAAGCATTGTGGAGACCATGGAGTGGGTGGGGCATTTTAAGCCTCCTATTTGGGAATCATTCTTACCTAACTACTATCTTGACTAGATGAGAGCTCAAGTTCAGAAGATAGAGTTGAGCTGGCATTCCTGCTGGGTCCTTTAGAACCCGTGGTGTGCTTGGAAACCTCTCACTTTCTAAGTGGGCTTTCTTGGAGGGCACAATAAATAAGGAGGGCACTTTGGTAGCTGACCTTCAAAGGTTCTCTTCCTGGCTCTTCAACTGCCTTTTATTGCTTAGTTTTCTATTAGCTTGTCCACTTGATGGGACTTGCAGGCTAATTCTACTTTTGAGAGAAACTAGGCTTTTGTGTTTTCAATGAATGTTTGGCGTTAGTTTCTTCAGTGCCAATAAAGTTTAATGGCAGGTGTTAGTGAGGGAAGCTTTCTGCCTTTTATTACTATCTCTCTTCAGTTGCTCTTAGCCAGCTCCTGTATTTTACTGTGTCAAAGTTGTGCATCCAGTTGAATCTACTGATTCCTCTTTTCTTATCTAAGAAGATGCTGGTTTCCAGAACAAAAATGATTGCCCTTGCTCAGGGACCTTCCTGCTCCGATTGTTTCCCAGACATTGCCTGAATCAACTCTTGGGATTCTTTTCCAAATTTAAATTCTATTGAACACTGATAAACTTTAGCAGTTTCCAGCAGTGGAAAAAGATAGGCTTTCCTCTTATGTCCTTTGCAGAACAAATTGTTCAAATAAAATTCTCCCTCTTTAGTGAGGACCTTCCTAACTTTTCCAACCATAGTAAATTGTCCACCTTATGGATTTAAGATATGAGATAGGCTGTCTGTGCTCTACCTGAATTCCTTTGATTCAGATTATTAGCTTAAAATATTTTCCCTTTCTTGTTGTTTTTAAAAACTTTTAAAGTCATAGCAAGGCTGAATTAAAATGAACAAAAAAATTATGTCAGTAATTTTCTTTGAAGTAAAAAAGAGCCAGTATGATTTTTTTTTCTTATTTTAGGAAATTTCAGAAGTGATAATTATATATAGTTTTCTGTAATTTAAAGTGTATATCGTTCTCATGGGCTTTTAATATCTATCTAGAACAAAAGCAGCTGTTGCTTACCTTACTCATAGCAAAAGACCAGAATAGCAATAATGGGAGGTATTTAGGGAACTAGAGTTGATTTATTTAATTTAGATTAAAAAAAATTAGGACTTTTTTAAAGATTGAACTACAATTTCTCTAAAGCCCTTTTAATTAGTTAGTTAATTAATTAATTAATTTTTAACCAATAATAGAAGTTAATTAGAAATCTAAAGAAGGAATAATAGATCTTCTTAAATATTTGTAGAGAAAAAATCATGCATGTTTTTCCCTTGAGTAAAGTATAAGTAGATAGATACTTATTTTACTCTAGTGGTGCTGTCAAGAATAAAAATATAAGAGCTGTCTTTCTGTTGGGACGAATCAATGAATTGAGTCAGTTAATTTATAAGGTTAAATAGCAGTTCGATTTAAGGTTTTTATTTTTGTACTTTTTTTATTTAAAAAGAGGAAGGTTTTTTTTTTTTTTTTAAAGAGGATCATCTGAGGATCAGTATAAATTCTACTTAAAAAATAAGTTTCAAAAGATTTAGTTCTATATAATGAAAATTAGAGAAAGAAAGAGAATAGGAATCAGAAGATAGGACCTTGATATTTAGGAAAGTTCTGAAAGTCAGAGGTTAATTTATATATTAAACTAATGTTCTAATGAGAAAAAAAATGTAGCCCTTAATTCAAATATATAGGTAAACATTGATCAGATTTATTTAAAATACTTTGAATTCTTATGACATGAGATCTTTTTATCTCTTTAAGTGGAGAAAAAATGCTCTTTAATTAAACTAGTCCATAATATCAAAAAACAAGTAAAAAGTATATTTTTATCAGATTAAAAGACTGGAGGAGTTGCTATTAGATTATTCAGATAATATTTTCATTTTCAGTGAAAAATACAATATATTTTATAATACATTGTATGTTCAGTGATGTCATTAAAAAGATCTGATCATCAGTGCCTGTCTGTATGAAATATTTAAATTTTAAAGCAGTTGACATTTGTTTTGTATTATGAATTGAAACATTTAATTTTTAAGGCCTTTGCTGCCACTTTACCTAGAATTGAAATTATGGTAGCCTTGTGGCCAAATTGAATTTATTCAGCTTATTAAAAACATAAGCAAGACTATGCAATATGCAACCTCATGTACCATGTTTATATTTGACAGACATTTAGCTAAAGGAGTTTAATTTACCATACCTATCCCCTATGCCCAGAAAAAAAAAAAAAAATAGAAAAGAGTTTTATCTTTGGGGCAACTAATAATTTTCAGAATAAAAAAGGATAATCTGTAACTTCCTGTCTGCTAGTCATTTCCAATAATTTTAAAGACCTCTCCTCTTTTAAAGTTGTTTTTCTGATGGATTTTCCTAATGTTACTTTAATAAGATCAGTACAGAGTAAACTGCATTTTGTCAAAATTATTTGATGATGTGATAAGAATGTATCTCAACATTTAAGAATTTCTTCTCAGGTTATAAGGCAAGTGATTTACCAACCCCCCCACCCCCAGAAAAAAACAAACTTACTTTCTGCTATATCAATACACTGCAAAAACAAATGGAGATATCACAACATTTTACTCTTGACCAGTTCAACTATGAAGATTTTATATAGTAGCATCCTTCCTGTTAGGTCAATGAGCACCGTATTTCATAAGTTCTAGAAAGTCTTTTAATAAAATGCATGTGTTTTTAAACATATCTGAAATTGATATGCATCTTATAAACAACTAATAAAGTTTCATGCCATGGTCTAATTATTTGGCAGCATTTTTCCCTCTTTTTAATGATACATAAGATAATTGTGGTAATTATGAGTTTTAAGATAATGACATCTTATTGATGAATTATGATTATGGTAGATATGTAGTCTTCTCTGGACTTAGAAAATAGTAGTAAATTGTATTTTTGAAATAGTATACTCATCTGTTACACTTCTTGCTGTGTCAGTAGTATAGAGTTTAATACAACATGTTTTGGGGTGCCTGGCTAGCGCAGTTGGTAGAGCATGTGACTCTTGATCTCAGGGTCATGAGTTCCAGCCCCACATTGGGTGTAGAGCTTACTAAAAAACAAAAACAACATGTTTTTTCCTAATGTGCGATGTGGTAAATTATTTTGAATGATGGGATACATACATTTTCATTATCAATTTCTAATTTTGTGTAAATTGTAAATTGTTTGATAACATTAAGCTTTTCAGAAGGACATGCAGAGTCTTATTTGTATATGCTCATTATATATTTTTTTCAAAACAGTAGTATAGTATAATAGAGGTCACAGAGCTATTTTTATAAAATTTAATAAAAACACAGTTTTTCTCATCATAAAAGGAGAACCCAATAACAAATAATTGTCATAACTTCTAAGTTTTTTGAGAAATGATTATAGTTTTTATTGCATATGTTATTATCACTTAAGTAGAGTTGTCACTCGTTGAAGCTTCTACTATGTCCTCTTGAGCCTGATCAGTCTTTTCATGTTCATTTTAACTTTTTACGTTTTTCAAAGATGGCAAAAACATCTCTCCTCTGCCATGTTTTTTTTTTGCTTGTGACCTTGCCACTCTTCTGTCAAGAAGTGGAGTCCAATTTCCTTTCCCTTAAACCTGAGCTTACCTTAGTAACTTGCTTGTAATCAGTAGAATATGGTAGAAGTGATGCTATGTGACTTCTGAGGCTAGGTTAGAGGAAGTCTTGCATCTTCTGTGTTGGTCTCTTGGAATGCTTACTCTTCAGCTATTCCTTCTCAAGATGTTCCCTCTTGGGCGCCTGGGTGGCTCAGTTGGTTAAGCGACTGCCTTCGGCTCAGGTCATGATCCTGGAGTCCCTGGATCGAGTCCCGCATCGGGCTCCCTGCTCAGCAAGGAGCCTGCTTCTCCCTCTGACCCTCTCCCCTCTCATGTGCTCTCTCTCTCTCATTCTCTCTGTCTCAAATAAATAAATAAAATCTTAAAAAAAAAAAAAAAAAAAAAAGATGTTCCCTCTTTAAACCTCATCACCATTCTATGAGAAATACAGGCCCAGCAGTCTCTCAGTCTGCCAATCATCTGAGCCCAGGCATTAGTCATTAGCGGAGAAGCCCTTAGCTGTGAGTTTTCCCAACTGAAGTACAGATATCTGCAGGGACAGCCGCTTCCACTGCTCACTCTCCAAAGTTCTAAGCTACATAACCCATTAGCATAATAAAAGAGTTCTTACTTTATCTGCTACTGAGTTGGGGGTGGTTTGTTTTGCAGCAGTTGATAATCAGAACAGAACTTAATATATAGAAGTGGGGTGTTACTGTAACAGAAGCTACAAGTACATGGGATTGGCTGGTGGGTGGACAAGAGTTCATGAAACCTGAAATAGATTCATGGAGACTATTGGTAAGGGCTTGAAAGGGAGTGATGCTAATATTATTTGAAGCTGGAAATAAAGAATATCTTTAGGGGTGTCTGGGTGGCTCAGTTGGTTAGGTGGCTGACTCTTGATTTTTGGCTCAGGTCATGATCTCAGGGTTCTGGGATTGAGTCCTGTGTTGGGCTCCTTGCTCAGCAGGGAGTCTGCTTGAGGATTCTCCCTCTCCCTTTGCTCTTCCACCTGCTTGTGTGCGCATGCGCTCTCGCTCTCTCTCAAATAAATCATAAAATATATATATATCTTTATGATCTAATGGCAGAAAGTTTAGCAAACTGTCCACCTAAGGTAACATGGAAAATAGAAAATGTACTTAATGAACTGATAGATCTGGCAAAGGAGAATTACAGGCAGAATGTCTAAAGCGTTGTCAACTATGTCTTTTGGCTATAGCTCATGAGATATGGATGGAGAGAGATGAGTTAAAAAAAGAAATTCTTGTTTTTGAGCAGAATTTGGAGGAAATATGAAGGGCTCAGGAAGTTTTTCCAGCCTGCAAAGTATTCTCAAAGAAGAAAGGGCCTCAGAATAAAGATTAAATCCAGAGCAAAGTTAGGAAAATGTGGACTCAAGGTAAAAGTGAAAGTAAGGTGTTACTATAAAACCTTCTTTAAGACCTCAGAAAAATTTAAAGTGGCCTTTGTAGACTATCTCACGCACACACAAAAACTTCCAGGAATCTTAACAGCGCAACTCCTAGTTTTCTTCTGTTAAACAAAAGGGCTTCTAAGAATCTTCAGGACCTTGTTCCACAGCAGCCTCTCAGAGGGCCCAGGATAGAGAAGGACTTATTTCAAAGAGATCTGTGGGCATGGCTTTTGCCTGAATGGGTGGGTTTATAAAACATGTTTCCAAAAATAAGAAACCTATAAAGCTTTGTAAAAGAATTCTATCAGCCTGAAACAACATAAAATGAAGAGACTTTTGAATCCTTGAACTTATGTAGCCACAAAAAAAACCTCAGAAACATTCTCAGTTGCAAACATGGGATTCTTTTTTCTGGAGCTGGAAGCATGACTTAGGTGGTGGAACCAAGAGGCTGGAGAACAGAAGCCAGAACACCGAGAAGTACTCCCACTGAGTAGGACTGGGCCCCATCAAGGTACTAGGTTATGCGTGCCTTCTGGGCATCAGAATTAGTATGGACTAATGACATTTACATGCCTCCTATCACCGACTGCACACTGCCCCCTACATTTTTGAATGGGAATATCTATTATAATTATCCTGTCTCCAAAAACTTAGGTATTTTGCCATGTGTGGGAAGTACATAACTTGTCTCTTCATGAGTCTGCAGATTGAGAGGAATTATACCTGAGTTGCCATATCCAAGAATTATATTTGCATTTTGACCTGATTTAGATGATTAGATCCCGGACTTTGAATAGTGCTGTGATTAGGAAGAGACTTTTGGGATTGTGGGGAAGAGAGTGTTTTTTTGGACATGAATTGTTGTGACCACAGAGTAGGTTGTGCCAGATTGAGTTTTTTGTTTTTTTATTCAACTTTTTATTTTGAGATATAGATTCACACACAGTGGTAAGAGATAATACAGAGAGATCCATGTACCATTTATCTAGTTTCCCCTGATGATAACAGCTTGCAAAACTCTAGTACAACAACCTGATCTGATATCCAGAGGGTGCAGGTAACCTGTACCTTGATCAGGGCCCAGTCCTAACTAGTGGGAGTACTTTTTTATATTTTGCATGCCACCCTCTAGCTCCTTGATTCCAAAATCTTGATATAATCCGCTGATCTAATTCAGATTTCCCCAGTTTTACTTCTACTCGTTAATGTGGGTATATCTAGTTTTGTGTGTGATTTTTGTATGTGTAGGTTCATGTATCTACCACCATACTCAAGGTGGGGAACCATAAGGATTCCTCCTGTTGCTCATTTATAGCCACACCTGCTTCCCCACCCTATTCCTAATTTCTGCCAGATTGATGTCTCTTATATCATTAGCTCGCATTATAAATTAGATATGCTTTGAGAAAAATGAATATGTATTATATATAGGATTGTTTTATTAAATTGAGTCTATGAAAATTACCAACAAAGGCCTCAGTTTAGACATATTTAATGCTTGGCTTTTCCAAATTCAGAATTTATCTATTAATAAAATAAATAATTATTGTATTGATAAAGGCTATTTTAATTTAGCCTACTATTTTTCACTGCTGTCCAGAGATGGTTTAAAACCCTGATATAAATACTTCATTTGTGTGTGGTCAGTTGAATACGTAGGTTGGATAATAGTGTAATGCCTTTTGCTTTTATACTTTAAATACATATACTCTAAATGGTGCTATCTTTATTCTCTATTGTTTAGCATATTTAGTCAGAGGTAACCAAGTATGAAAAGTTACAAGAAAAGCATTTCTAAAGGAAAGAATTGCCTTTCTTTACTACTTTAATATCTATTCTACGATACTATTTTGTTGCAATGGGAATAAAAATAGGCAAAATAATTTGTAAGGAATTTAGTGTTTTTCCTTTTTAAATTCGTGATTACCAGATTATTTCTGGTTTCTCCCTCTCTTTTTCCCATTTCTCTCATATACTCCCCTGTCCCTTATAATCTTCTCCTATGATTCTGGATTATTTCTAACAGTGCCTGAATCATTATGGAACATTAGTGTGGATTTTATTTTCTAAGATTCATCTAAGATCTTTAACTCTGTAGTACCATAGTGTGTGATATGCTTTATTTGTGATCCACAGATAGAAATATCTGAAAATTACTATTGTGATTTATCTTATTTCTAGCATCTAATCTATATATTTTATTTTTAAAGAGGCAGTGAGACCATCTCAACGCCTTCTTTTTTATTTTGCTCCTTCTTTAATTAAAAGTATACTTATTGACATTGCCAGACACAGCCTGGGTGATAAAGAGATAGAAATAAAACAGAGCCCCAGTGCTTAAGGAGCTTCTGTCCAACAGGAGACATAAGTCAGTAGATGATTACAATAAAATGTGCTGTGACAGGAAAATAAACAGCACATTAGGAAACATTTGTTAGGTGGGCTTTCAACTTCGCCTGCACAGGTGAGAGGAGGCTTTCAGGAGGAGCTTAAGAAAAGATTAGAATTTGTTAGGTTTCATGAGTACAGAAAAATTGAGACCATATTCTTTTCTATATCCCCATTACCTGCCATAGTTCCTAGAAAATAGTGGGCCCCTAATGCATATTTGATGATGGCTGAAAAGCAGAGATGTCTACCTGAATTTTGACAGAGAGTTTTGGAGTGAGTTGAGTGAATAATTGAAGGAAGCAGCATGTACAGAAGTTTTTGTCCTTGGTAAAATCCTCTCCTGAGCCAGAAGGCAATCAATCAATCTGTCTGTCTGTCTTTCTCTCTCTCTATCTCCCTCCCCACCCTCCATAATATCTATAGACTGTGACCACTGTCTGTTGTTTCTAAGCAAATTGCTATGAGGTCTTTGTGATTTGTCCCAGAAGTTAGACAATAAAACATAATATTTTCAAAATCCCTGTGAAAAGGCCTTTCTGGTCTAAAAATTATGCTCGTTTGTTTTTGTTAAAGATGTTTTTATTGTAGGGGTCTCTCGGTGGCTCAGTCTGTTAAGTGACTGCCTTAGGTTCAAGTTTATGATCCCAGGGTCCTGGGATGGAGCCCCGGGTCAGGCTCCCTGCTTAGCAGAGCAGGGAGGCTTCTTCTCCCTCTGCCCTTCCCCACCCCCCATGCGTGCGCTTGCACGCACGATCTCTCTCTTTCTCAAGTAAAGAAATAAAATCTTTTTTTTGAAGATATTTTTATTGAAGAATGGGGAAAAAACAGAAACTTGCTCCTTTCAGTCTTGAAGAAAGTAAAAATGATGTAATTGGACTCCTCATAAAACATTTAACTAATGATATAAGGGACTTCTGACTGGCTAACATCTTTTTTTTTTTTTTAAAGATTTTTTATTTATTTATCTGAGAGAGAGAATGGGAGACAGAGAGCATGAGAGGGGGAGGATCAGAGGGAGAAGCAGACTCCCCGCCGAGCAGGGAGCCCGATGCGGGACTCGATCCCGGGACTCCAGGATCATGACCTGAGCCGAAGGCAGTTGCCCAACCAACTGAGCCACCCAGGCGCCCCTGACTGGCTAACATCTTTAGCCTAGAATTTTTTACCTGGGAAAAAAAGAGGTTGGGCATCCTTCAATTTTCCTTTTCTCCTCACAGTGGTCCCACTGGCAAAGCCTTGCCTTCAGGTGTCAGGTATCAGGCATTCTCTTTGCTAGACATTCCCAATTGGCAGCTCCACTGTGGAGTCCTGGATTTCTCAGATGATTTAAGACTTATTCTCCTCAGAAGAGTAAGAGCAGGGATGGTTAATACCAGGTTGTTGCTTGGTACCATACACATTTGGAGAATAAAGGCAGTCAGATTTCTTTGCATTTCTCATGGGGGAGGGGTTATAGTTTTTATGATTAAGAGTCAAAGTAGGGTTTGACCCAGAAGGAAGCATTTCTAATATTGGCAAATCATAAATCAGTACAGAAGTAAGACTAACCATGCCTATTTCAGAGATTTCTTGTAGCTTGATATGGCTAGAACAAAAGGTATGAGGAAGAACCTGAGGGATGAGACTAGATTACTAGGCAGGGACCAGATCAGAGAGGATTTTGAAGATTATTAAGTTTTGATTTTTACTGAGGGCAAATTGGAGCTGATAGGGATTTTGACTTTACAGAGATAATAACATGATCAGATTTGTGTTTTAAAAAGTCCACTCAGTTATTAGTGTGGAGGGTGTGTTGGAGAAAACAAAACTAGAGGTAGGGATGTATAGACCATTGCTTCACTTCCTGTGTCTGTGTAACAAAATTACCCCACAAAAATATTGGTGTAAAGCAATCATTTATTTTGCTGATGGATTTCTTGGTGAGCAATTTGGATAGGCTATAGTGGGGAAGGCTGGTCTGTATGTATTCCGTGATATTTGATACCTCTGTAAAAGGCATCACTCCATTATCTTCTGTATGGCAAATTATGATCAGAAGTTTGTTGTAATCCTACCGCCCCCTTTTTTTTTCTGGTTGCTGTCAGATTTTTTTTTTTTTATCATGGTATGATATTTATCCTGCTTGATGTTTTTTGAGCAGGTTGAATCTGTGTTTTGTTTTATTTTACTAATTATGAAAAATTACCAGCTATTATATCTTCACATATTTTTTCTGTACTCTTTTTTTTTTCTCTTTTCCTCATAGGTGTGTTGGACTGTTTATATTGTCACATAGCTCTTGAGTGATCTGTTCTCTTTTTTATTCTTGTGTTTTTTAAATTTTTAAAAAGTTTTTGTTTTTGTTTTTTGGTTTACTCTTTGTGTTTCACTGTGAGTGCTTTCTCTTGACTCATTTTCAGGTTGACTGATGCTTTCCTCACTGTGTTGAGTTTACTGATGAGTTTGTCAAAGGCAGTCTTTATCTCTGTTACCATGTTTTTATTTCTAGCATTTGATTTTATTTTCCTTTATGGTTTCCATCTCTCTCTTGAAATTTCCCATTTGTTCTGGCTTTTGGTCCACCTTTTCCCACTAAAACATATTAACTTATTAATCATATTTTAAATTTCCTGCCTGATAATGCCAATAACTTCTTCATATCAATGTTCATTTTTATTTTTTTATTGGTTGACAGTGTGGCCTTTTTTTTTTTTTCTTGTATGTCTTGTACTTTTTGGTTGAAAGCTAAACATTTTGTGTAGGACAATAGAAACTGAGGTAAATTTTATTTAGCTTAGAAATTGACATACCTCGGGGCGCCTGGGTGGCTCAGTCGTTAAGCGTCTGCCTTTGGCTCAGGTCATGATCCTGGAGTCCTGGGATCGAGCCCCGCATCGGGCTCCCTGCTCTGCGGGAAGCCTGCTTCTCCCTCTCCCACTCCCCCTACTTGTGTTCCTTCTCTCGCTGTGTCTCTCTGTGAAATAAATAAATAAAATCTTTAAAAAAAAAAAAAAAAAAGAAATTGACATACCTCTTTTTTGTTTTTTCGTAGTCCTTTCATGTATGGGGAGAGCAGTTAAGTTAATCTAGTCAGGGGTTTTGCTGGGCTTGGGTATCAATGCACCATGGGCTTCATATTTCTCTAGCATTACTTTGTGTTCAGGATGGAGGCTGGTTTGCTAGAGTTTTATTCAGTATCTGGTCTGCCTTCAGCTCCAAGTCTTTCATTTGTTTCTGAGCCTTAGACAGGGTCTCTTCTTACTATCTGGCATCTCCCCTAGAAATGGACTCTTTATTTGTTACTTGATAATTACCAGCCTGGCAGTATAGGACGGGGGTGACATTCTCTGTTGTTCTGATTCAGCCTAAGTGTTACACTAGGGTTGTTTCCCTGGGTCTCTAGAGTATCACATTCTGAGTAATCCTGTCTTATCCCAATGGTGGGGAACCACTAATAGTGAATTCAGGATGTTTTTCTCTTCCTCCTCCTCCAGGGATAGAGGGATTTTTTTTCTGTTCTTTTCCCTCAGCTAGGAGTCTTCACCTGTGCCCTCAGGGCTACCAGGTTTTTTGTTCTTTCATCAGTGGTTTAAGGTTTTTTGTTCCTTAGGAGAGAGGGAGTGGATGGGGCTTTGTGCTTTTTTCACAGTAGCTGCTTTTCCTCTCCTACAATAAGGAGGCTCTCTCCATTCTCTTGTTTTCCCCCAACTTTTCTTGTGAGCACCCTGTGGGGCATGTGAGGAGTCTGTGAGTAGATGAGCATTCCTCCAATGTTTCTGGCTCCCAGGGATTCTATATTCTCATGCTAGTTCACACTTTGCCTTTAGCAATTTGTTAGACATTTTAGCTAAGTTCTTAGCAGCTTGTATTCCATCTGTCATCTTCTTCAGGAAACCAAGTGCTCATGTCCTGTTTCTCCTTGGAGGTGTCTGTCTTTACTTAGATGAGCTCTCTTACAGGTTCAAGAAGATTTGTGTTTTTGTAGATTAACTGCCTTTTTCTGTTGTAAGGTTGGAAACAATACTATTTCCAGCTTTTACATCTTATGTGTAGGTCCCTCAATATATAATCACACTATTAAAATGTATCAATTATGATACTTACTAGATTCCTCATATGACCTGGAAGAGCCACAATTCCCACTTTGATTTTCCTTCTGATACATTCCTTTTAAATCTCTGGCTAGAGCCTGATAATTCTTCCTTGCAGCACTTCCTTCCCCACCCCAAACATATCTCTAAGGCCTCTTATGATACATTGCTGGGGAAAGGAAATCCCACTTTTAAGAAGTAGCGAAATCTGGGCCCTGTTGTCTGCTCTTCTTTTATTAGTTGATTCATGTAAAATCAGTCACTTCTTTTATTAGTTGAATCATCTAAAATCAATCATATTTATCAATCTAAATATTCACTTTTAAAAGGGGATGTTAAAATGTTCATTTTTCTTACAGGGTTGTTTCAAGACTCAAATGAGGTACGGTGTGTAAATAATCTCTGAAAAATGTAAAACTGTATACAAATTGTGATTTTATTTTGATCTTTTCCTATATACTTTCCACTCATGAGTGCATTTATTTTTACCAAGTGGACGAGCTATAATCTATCTGACTTCCTTTTTTTTGACTTATTTGAATAACTTTTTATTATTGGTTTAAAGATGTGGCAAAGGCCTGAATTGGTTTTTGTTTTAGCAAACTTCTAATTTGAAATTCTCATTCTCTACTTCAGAGACTTCCCTGTTCTTCTTTTGTGGTCAGAATTTTCTTATCCCAAATTATGTCTTTTTCACTTTATTTCTTTTTTGTTTCTAATAAGTTTGTTTTAATTTTTCCAGGCATCTTGTCATTAGGTGTTTTTAAGAACTTCTCTGAAAAAACTATCTCATTTATTCATAAATTTTTTGGAAAATTTGGTGACTCCATGGCTGTTATAGGAGAAAGTTGAGCTTGGTTAACGAGTATTTACCAAGTACTCATGTACTTGTACTTCGGATGTCAGTAATCGTTCTTCATAGGGAATTAGCAACTAAGATGTTCTGCACCAGTATGGTGGCAAATACAGAGAATGACTAGACTCAATATCTCCATGTACCACTACTTCCTTCTTCATAGAAATGTTGTTCCAGGTTTCCTTCTTTTCCTTCCTTTGCCCTGAACCCTTTTCCCAACTCACATTTCAGTTTGTCCTATTTCAAGCAGTATTTTTTCCTTCATATGTACATATTTACATCTTATTTAACTTTTCTTCTTTTCTAAATATGGTCTAGTTATTATGCTAAAATCTTTCTCTTTTGCTCATCCTCTTATATATAAAGAACCTCAAACAACCCTAATCAGAAATTAGAAGGCTCTGAATACCATTACTAGTTTACTTGTGTTAAGAATGAAATATTCATACATTTAATGGAAATGAGACAAAATATAGTATTAGCCTGTGGCAGGGAGTGCTAGGAACACCCCAAAATTCAATGATTTGCTAGAAAGACTCACAGAACTCAGCATATAGTCATACTCAGTGATATGATTACTACAGCAAAAGCTATTACAAAGAAAAAAAAAAGGCAGGGGAAGGATGGAGGAAAAGGGAAAAAGCTCACAGGAGGAAGTCTGGAGGAATCCAAATTTAAGCTTCCAAGAGTCCTTTCTTAGTAGAGTCACACAAGTTACACTGAATTACTCCAGCAGCTACTTGTGATAACAAATGTGAAATGTCCACCAGGGAAGCTCATCTGAGCTCAATGTCAAAGGTTGTTATGAGGGACTAGTCATGTAGGCACCCTCTGCCTAGTATATTCCAAAATTCAGACTCCTAGAAAGAAAGCAAATGTTTAGTAAAAACCATATTGTAGAAAAACAAAACAAAACAAAACAAAACAAAACAAAAACATATTGTTTGTACAGGGGCACCTGGGTGGCTCAGTTGGTTAAGCATCTGCCTTCAGCTCAGGTCATGATCTCAGGGTCCTGGGATCCAGCCCCGCATTGGGCTCCCTGCTCAGCGAGGAGCCGGCTTCTCCTGCTCCCTCTGCTGTTTCCCCTGCTCGTGCTCTCTGGCTCTCTCTCTCTCTCTCTCTCTCTTTCTCTCTCGGTCTCTGCCAAATAAATAAGTAAAATCTTAAAAAAAAAAAAAAACCCACCATATTGTTTGTACAAACAGTTTAGGCATAGTGAGCCATCATTTTGTGAATGTTGAGAACCTTCCTGAAATAAAAATTCCCAGAAACCAGCCAAAGGCCAACCTTACACACAGGATGTCAACCTCAAGTCTGCAATGTTAACTTTTTTTTTTTTTCCACACTGCAGTTAGACTTTGAGGGTCCTAGAAAGCATCCAGAAGTTCTATTCAGAATCAATACTCTATTCAGAGTCAGAACTCTGGTATGTTTCCTCATGTTCTGCTAATTGAATAGACACTAGCATTTGTTACAAGCTATTATAATATTAGGAAATAATTTTCTATTACTTTTCACCTCATAGTATTTCTATTATTATGAGTTTAGAAGGCTTTTATACAAAACCTGGAAATTTCATAACAAGTTTTTTTTTAATATAAAACTTCTAATTTTCAAACAACTGATTTGCAGATGAAATTTTAGAATAAAACCTAGTTTTAGGGTTTTCTTAATTGTAGTATGCAGAAAAGGAAAAAATTACAGTAGCTTGGATTCATTGGGGGGAAGGCTTTAAGAAGGAAATTGAAATTGAACTGAAGGGGGTGGGGGTGGGAGGACCTAGGATATGCCAGGGAACCCGAAAAGCATGACTAAGAGAAGGCTGAGGATGCAGTGGGTCGGAGAGGTAGTTGCGTACTGTTACTCTGAAGTAAACATAAACTCACAATTACTTTTTGCATCAGTCCTCTTGAGACACAGATGCCTGACCCATGTATTTTCTGTTTTTGTAGATTTAAACTATTTCTAGGATGACCTACTTTTCTTATTTAATAGTTTGTATGAAGTATAAGTATATATATTTATATATACATATATTATATATACATATATAAGTATATATAGTATATAGGTATAAGTAATATATTTTATATTTTTATATTTATAAATTTTTATATATTTTTTATATTTTTATATTTTATATTTCTTATTTCTTATATATAGTATATTATAGTATATAAGTATAAGTAATATATTTTATATTTTTATATTTTATATTTCTCTTTTGTTATATTTCATAATCTCAAACTACTTAACTCATAGGGTTGTTTTGAAGATTTAGTAAGATATGTGAAAGTATTTATAGCCATCATTTAAAAAATTGTAACTGTCTCATCCTAATGAGTTAGATTAGACATACACATAACATATAATTTTTATTATGTATAGAATTTCTGGGCAGAGTAATATTATATATCTTCCTCAGTTTCCTTTTACTTGTTCTCCTACTACCTGACTGAAGACTCATACCAGAAGGTCTTCTTGCTGCTAAATATTATAGTTTTTATTATTTTATAGTGTAGGTGTCTAGCATTTATGTATGTGTTGGTTTTAGTTTTCCTGCTTCTTCATATCATGTAGGTTCTTTGTTTGGCCTTTGTTTCTGATGTTTTCCTCTGGCACACCACTCAACTATTTGGAGAGCAACTTTTATAAAAATAAATCTTCTGTACTTCTGTTTCCTTGCAATATATATATTTTTAAGGTTTAAATAGAATTTAAAAGGGTTGTCAGTTACAGGATAACAAAGCTATATAACAAAAGTTCTTTCTTTGTGCTAATAAGAGGTAGAAAATATTTCATGAGTGCCTAGTGCCTAGCCTAAAGCTGCCTAACACATTGTAATTATGTATTAATATTTGACTTACTGTGAAAAATTGAGTATATTATCTAATGCTTTCAAACGTAAGATATATTGTAAGAACTCTTAGAAATTCAGCCAAATAATCATTGTCTAATAATACAGTAAATCTCTTGGTAAACATCTAGATGAGGCATTAAAAATTTTAGACCAAATATTTGAATATGTCACTGATCACTACAAAAAAACCACCTAGCTGTTAATGAATTGCTCAATGTTTAGCTGATTTATTCCCTTTTCTCCAGATATCTGATGTATGTAGAAATATCCTTAAAGTTCATTAAGTAATACATATTAATGTTACACTGACTAACCTGATTCAAATTACTTTTTAACCATAGAGACTGCTATGATGTAGTTATTATACTTAAAAATTCAGTATTCAAATATTATATTTAGTATCTCGTGTATTAACACTAGTTAGTAGAAAACTGCATTTGGTGAAGCTGGATGTGAAATAAGAAATTCTTAGCTAGAAAATTACTATGGGTGGAAACTTCTGGAATGACAAGGGCATTTGGTAGATAATTATGAGCAGAAATGCCATTTGTTCTGTTTAAAAGCCAAGAAATGATAGCTTAGTAATAGTTTTTATAACTATTCCCAGTAATCTTATATATTCTAAAACTCACTGGGTAGTGATAGGAAGCCATGTTTCAGATGGAAAGTGTGTCGAAGTGTCTACTTTTTAGGATGAAGGAGAAACATACATGTGGATAGCACCTATTTATGTGTTTGATTAACTAGTTTTCAGAATAGTTCCTTCATTTGTTATTTTAAAATATTATCTATATGTTAAAATAGGATGGTAATATATCTGATCATATGTGTTCACTATCAAATGTCAAAAATCATTACAAAATTTTCCTTACACTTATTTGTGTCACGTGTATATATTCTGTAAATGAGAGATGTGTGTTAGAGAATTATACTGTTTAATAGAAGTCTAATACAAAAATTGAGTACATATACATTAGGTTTAATATAAACTATTCTCAGAAGAATGCTTGCTTTTTTGAATTTAGAAGAATATATATTGAACCAAATATTTTTAAATGATTAAAATGGAAGAAGTATCCTCTTTGGTACCATAAATTGTTTAAAGTATGATTTCATCAAAAAAGAGAACTTAATTTTGTTAACTATTTGATTTTATTTTTAATATATTTTTTAAAGTTTGTAAAGAGAAAAAACTGGCAACTCATAGACCTGAACCCTAAACAAAGAGGAATACTTTTGTCTTGTGATGTTGACTTTTCTTAGACAAAACAACCAGAGCTTTAACTTAATACTTAAACAAACTGCTCTTATAGTTCAGGGGAAAATCTATTTACTTTGAGATTCAGTTTGTTAAGAAGCCCTTTGAAAAAGTGGGGAAGAGCAAAGCCTTCGCTGAGATAGAACTTGATTACTACTGATAAGGACATTTCTATATTTTTGATCTAGCAAGCTTTACATCTAAATTTCTGAATTGAAAAAATTTTGAGTTAGAATTTATAGCTAGAATAAAGTTTAAATTAATCCAGGTATTTGTTTTTGAAACAATTATATGACCTTCTCATGTTTTAGATTGCTTTTCTGTATATATCCTTGCTTGAAAGGAGCCAATCAAATGGGAAATACTGAGACACAGGGCACAGAGAAAGACTGCATTATAAGAATAAGACTACTCTTTTTAGATTTTTCTATAAAACATAAAACATACTTTATCTCCTTATGCTCATATACGTAAAAAGAAATCATTGTACTATGCTCAATTTTAGGCAACAAGTAGCTGTAAGTAATAGATTTTCCCAAACAGAAATATTTTCTTCTGTCTTCCATGGGCAAAAGTCACCATTTTTTCTCTCTACTGTTTGTTTTTTTTTTTTAAGATTTTATTTATTTATATGACAGAGAGAGACACAGCAAGAGAGGGAACACAAGCAGGGGGAGTGGGAGAGGGAGAAGCAGGCTTCCCGCGGAGCAGGGAGCCCGACGCGGGGCTTGATCCCAGGACCCTGGGATCATGACCTGAGCCAAAGGCAGACGCTTAACGACTTGAGCCACCCAGGCGCCCCTCTCTCTACTGTTTTTAAAACGCTGAAATTGAATTTTTCAACTTAGTAGTTACTCTTACTCTCGCTGGATCTTTCCTCTTGGCTCTGAAGGCTCCTATTAACATGGTACAGCCTCCACAAAATTGTAAGGTATAAAGTAACAGATTTTTAGGGCTAAAAATGACTTTTGGGGTCATCTAGTCAAACACCTTCATTTTATATTTAACCCAGATGTCAGTTCAAGCCTTCTGCCATTCTGTGGCGCCTTTGTTACACATATCCTCAAGGATTATATGCTTATGGTTACTTCCAGTTTCAAATTTTGGGCCTCAGGGACTCTTAATGTTACTTGCACTTTATTCATTAATCCTTTTCTGTTTATTATAGACCTTGGCAATAAATGCTGTGATTGAATTGTAATCAGTTGGTGCCCATCAGGTAGTAGGCCATTAATGTACCTATGAGAACCGGAGTAGTGGACTGTATATTTGACCTATAAAATCTGTATTGTTTTTTTTTTTAAGATTTTATTTATTTATTTATTTGAGAGGGAAAGAGAGAGCTCACGCAGGCATGAGTGGAGGAGCGGTAGAGGGAGAGGGAGAGAGAATCTCAAGCAGACTCTGCTGAGCATGGAGCCTGGGGTGGGGGGGCCTTGACCCCACGACCCTGAGATCATGACCTGAACTGAAACCAAGAGTGGGACGCTTAACCAACTAAGCCACCCAGGCACCCCTAAAATCTATGTTTTTACTTAATTTTCTCCTGGATTACTTGGTGTTCTAGGTAGAAAAGCAGAATATTTTGTATTTGGTCTATATTTTTTCCTTCATTTTTAGATTTAAGATATTAAGTGATATAAAGACCCCCATTATGAACATAATTGTATTGAAGATTATCTTTAATCATTTATGCCTTAAAAAAATAGGGTACTGGGATAATGGTGGAACTAGAAGCTGAGCTCTATAAAATCACCATTGGGTGTTAACATATGGTGTCATTGGTTTTTTTTTTGTTTTTGTATTTGTTTTGTTTTTTTAAGTAAAAGGTGAAAGATTCATTCAATCTGAAGAGAAACCAGAGTATAACATATGGTGTCATTGTATGTCCTTGCCTTCTATTCACAAAACACTTTCTCTCCTCACTTACACATGGGAATTTTTTTTAGGAGAATCTCAGTTAAAATATTTTGCCTTATAAATACTTTAACATTGAACAGACACATATTTGATGTAATATGCTAGGCCTGAGACTATACTTAAGATATCTATGTTGTCGTCGTCATCATCATCATCATCATCATGTCTAATAAGATATCAGTCTCTCTCATCCACAACCAATTTACCAGGGTTACATAATAATTGTTATACAAAACAGAAAAACAATAAAATGTGGGGATATGAAAATACAAGATTGGGAGACTAGACACAGTGATGCCCTTTTCCCAGTTAAAATTTAAGATTTGCAGTGTGAAATCAGAACATAGAAAACCAGTATGTGGGCGCCTGGGTGGCTCAGTCAGTTAAGCATCTGCCTTCAGTTCAGGTAATGATCCCAGGGTCAAGCCCAGCATTGGGCTCCCTGCTCTGCAGGGAGCCTGCTTTTCCCTGTCCCACTCCCCCTGCTTGTGCTCTCTCTCTTTCTGTGTCAAATAAATAAATAAATCTTAAAAACAAAACAAAACCGGTATGTATTTTGATTTTGCATTGGGTATCTTTTGGTTGAGGTGTCACCTTCTTTATCCTTCTTCCCTCCAGGTCTGGCTCAGTAGGTACTCAGTAAATGTTCATGAGCTTGAGTTGAATTTGGAGTTAACATGGCTGATGGTGTTTGACTGTCCACCTGAACAAAGCCAAGAGTATGACCTAATATACGTTCTCCACTGTTTTGGATATATTACTCTGATTCTGTTTCTTCTCCTACCAGCACAGCCTCTTTCTTTTTTTTCCCTTGTAATTGCTATACAATTACACAGATTTCTCTTAAAAAGGAAATAAACAGCTGGGGCGCCTGGGTGGCTCAGTTGGTTAAGCGACTGCCTTCAGCTCAGGTCATGATCTCAGGGTCCTGGGATCGAGCCCCACATCAGGCTCCCTGCTCAGCAGAAGCCTGCTTCTCGCTTTCCCACTCCCCCTGCTTGTGTTCCCTCTCTGGCTGTCTCTCTCTGTCAAATAAATAAATAAAATCTTAAAAAAAAAAAAAAAAAAAAGGAAATAAACAGTAGTAAACCATTTCTGTAGTTCTGCTTTAATATCTTGATTTATAGACTATAACAATAGAAATATAGGCATTTTTATTCTATGAAAAGCCTCTTAATCCAACCACATACCACCTCTTCCCCCAAAATTCAAATTTTCAAAATGAAAACCAAGAAGTAGTAATTTTTGTTTTACAGAAAATTTCTTCAAGGCGTATTGAAATAGTAAGCTTTCTTAATACATTAAATGTTATTTCTAGAACATTGACTCAACTAGAGGGCAGATAAACTGAAAACCAAGTTGTTGATTTATTGCCAAATTAAGATCAGAAATTAAGATAAAACATCTCTTAAATTAAAAAATTATACTTACAGTAAGTTCTTATGAATACATCTACAGTGCAGAAGAGGGCCATTTGTAATGTATTCTTGTTGTGAACTTAATGACTATATGTTATAATTAATTTAAAAATTGTTGCTGGCAGTTGGTCAGGACAGACACTGGCAAAACTATTCACCAGGTAGTATCTTGGTGCTGTTTGACAGCTTCCCTTCCTTATTGTGAAAGCCTTTCTCTGAGGCTCCAGGTGCTATTTTTACTCTTAGCTACTTGAAACTGTAGGGTAGAACCCATATCTTTTATAACCAGAATATGTCCACGACTATGGACGTAACAGAAACAGAAACAGCTAAGATGAGGACAGAAACAGCTAAGATTAAAATTTAAAAACATAATCAAGTTACTCATCTTTAAATCATCCTTAATGAGGTCTGTACATTTTAATGTAATGTGACTTCTCCTTTTTCCTTTGTCAATCCTCCTCTTACACCTTAACACTCAGAACTGCCGTGCTAATTTTTCTCTTTTGCCCTCATAATTGATTTTATTGTCCTCATTAGGATGACTCTCCAGTCCCTCTCAAGCTTTAACCTTACTTCTCCAGTTGGTCTGTTGGACCTTTATACTTGTATATCATTCTGCCACTTTAAACTCAATGATTTAAAAATAATTAAAATCTCCCTACACCTAGCCAAACCTAAACAGACAAAACTTTATGAAAAAACAGTAAGAAACTTGTTTGTCCCTTCTAGCATTCATAATTCTATTTCCGATGTCATCTTTCTTCTATTCTTCCAGGATTTAAAGCCAACATTTGACTCTTCCCTCTCTCTGCCAACATCCTCTAAATGATCTTTTGCCTCTTGCCACCTTCCCTGCTGCCAGACTAATAGTTCCCAAATTACTGCTTTAATCAAGTAATTCCTCTACTCAAAAATGTTTAGTGATATCTTAGTACTTTCAGGAAGACATCCAGATTTCCTTACCTGACATTAAGTTTTCTGATTATCTGCTTCTATTCTCTGCTCATTAAGTTTCTACTCCCATGTACTTCAGCCAAGTTTGCTTGCAGATTTTCCTGTGTATATACATTAAAGCTATGCTCAAACCCATTACTTTTAAAAAATCGAGCCCTTTCTCAGTCACAAGGCTTTGGAAATGTTTCCCTGATGTTTTCCCTGATATTCTCTGAACCTGTTAAACGTAATCCATCCTTTGAGCTCCTATCCTAGATACCATTTTCTTCATAAGGCCTTTCTTGATTACTTCAAAGGATATACTTTTATATAGGACTTATCTTTTACTTATGCATATATAGCAATGGCTATGAACAAAAATAAATTTTAATTATTGGCATAATTTGTTACCACTATATAGTTGTAAACTTCTAGTACCTAGCACAATGCCTAGTACATTTCATACAAGCATTTAATATATAGGGCATGATTAGTTATTTTGGTGTACTTAATTTGAGTGGAAGACAGTATAGTATAATTACCAAAAGCAGCCAGTATCTTTGGAGTCAGACAGATGGATGGATAACAGGTTTATATCTAGGTTCTACCATTTCTATGCCATGTGACTATGGAACATAAGCAGTATGTCAGTGAACCTCTCTGAGGCTCATTTCCTGATCTTTAAAATAAAAAGTGAATTTTTATTAAAGTATAGTGCATACACACACACACAGAAGTTATAAGCATGTATAAATATCTTTAATTCCTTCACCTTATTTACTTTGTGCTGATAGATTTTTTCCTGAAGATTATTTATATATTTTATCATGGAGAGCAGATTTATTTCACCAAAGTTGATTGATTGGCCCATTTTTCATTGAGGAACATGCATAGGAGAGTATGATAGCAGAGAGAAGCAGTATCGCAGAAGATAGTCTTACCTTTGGGGTCTTTCCCTTGCCAAGAAGTGATGGCAAGAAGTTCATCCCAGGTCAGTGTTACTTCTTGACTGCCTCTTTGTATCTTCTTCCTTCTGGCCAGACTGAGTGAGTGGGTCATGCATGGGAAAAATGTAAGTTGTTTTTTTTTTGTAAGATATTATGATAATAAATAATAAGAAATTAATTTTTGCCTGATATATTCTAGAGTCTATTCCTAGAGTGTTCTCAGGTAACAGTGTCTTTAGTGACCAGAGTTCTTTAAAGTTTTAATTTTTTAATTTTAATTTTAATTTTTTTTAGAGAGTGTATGCACACATGCAGGAGCAGGGTGGGGAGGGACAGAGGGAGAGGGAGAGAGAGAATCTTAAGCAGGCTCCATGCCCAGTATGGAGCACGAAGTGGAGGTCGGTCTCACGACCCTGAGATCATGACCTGAGCTGAAAGCAAGGCTGATGCTAACCAGCTGAGCCACCCAGGTGCCCTTTGTTTTGTTTTTTAACATAGCAATCTATTGACAGTTCACATAGCTGATTATTTAAATAGATTCCATTTTCATTATGTAGTACCCCTTTGATATATTAAAATTTCCCAATTTTTAAAAACTGAAGTGATGTCTAGAACCAAATTGCAATGACAGGAAGGTCATTACTGTTTTGATTTTGTGCTACAACGATTCTGGATAACTTAGGAAGGTATTCAAGCATTCTAGGTAACTAGTTTGACATAATGGATGGCTATTCTTGAGCATGTGTAAAATGAAGACTTTTTTTTTTCAAAGGGCATTTTATGTCTGTTTCCAGTTAGGTTCCTTGGACATATTTTCAACCATTCAAAAGTTAATTTATAAATATATTTATCCAGTTGTGAATCAGTGGGTTTGTCAATAGTCTTGTAAAGGCAGATTTTACTAATAATCAAATTTTCATCTGCATTAGAAAGAATCCCAGTGATATTTTTGAGGAAGCTGTAGTATCATCACACATTCTTTTAAATCTGTGAAGTAAGGTATCCTTCTGGTTGAATTTGGGTTTGTTTTAAATACTTGTGGTTAAAGCATTGTTCTTAAGTTTGTTCATAAGTAATAAATTCCAGATTTTAGAATGAATGGAGGTATCTATGTAAAGGAGTGTCAGCCCGCAAAAAGGACCAGACAGAAAAGCATCATTTTTTTTTTAAATTGAGGTATAATTGACATATAACATTATATTAGTTTTAGGTGTACAATGTAATAATTTGATATTTGTATATATTGAGAAATAATCACCACTATAAGTAGTTAACATCTGTCATCACACATAGTTACGGTATTTTTTCTTGTCATGAGAACTTTTAGGATCCACTCTCTTAGCAACTTTAAATTAAGAAAACATCATTCTTTTTTTTTGTGGTTTCATTATAACAAAAATATTGTTGGTAGGTTGGAAAGAGTTTCTAACTTTGTCAGTTGTAAGTAATATATTTAATTTTGAAAGGAAGTATGCATTCTAGTGTTACATTGCAGAAGAGCTATATAAAATGATTAATAGTATATTAAGAAAATACATTTAAGATAAAATAAAGATAAAGCAAAATACTTTTTAATATTTCATGTAACCATCTTGAATTTTAGTTTATGTACTTCATAAAGAAAAAAAAATGTTAATAGAGAAAGATCATATGAGTAAAGGAGTAGGGTACAAAATAGTAAGCACTGTCTGAATAGCTACCAAAGAAGAGAAGTCTAAAAAAAAAATAATGAGATCTATAGTAAGTAGATGCTTACAAGGAAAGAATGGTCATAGACACAGATTTTTCTCCTTTTTCTTTTCTCATTTTTGCTATCAGTATGTTTTATGATTTACTTTCAGTTGTATAAATTACTTTTGTAAATTTGCAATTTACTCTTGTAACTTACATTTTATAATCTTTCTCATTCTTAAATATTCTGCTTCTCTTTTATCTAGTTTCTTCTCTTTTCCTTTTTTTACATTTCCCCCTTCGCATTCTTTCTTTTAAATTGCTTTCCACACCTTTTTTTAAGTTTATTTATTGATTGATTTTTAGTGATCTTTACACTCAATATAGGGCTCGAACTCACAACCTCGATATCAAGAGCCCCCACATTCTTCCAGCTGAGCCAGCCAGGCATCCCACTTTCCACACCTTTAGTACTTTTTATCTTTGGCCCTTTCCTTTGTTCTTATTAAATTTGCACACATTTAAAAAAATCTAGTAGACGCCAGGCTGGTTCAATTGGAAGAACATGGGACTCTTGATTTCGGGGTTGTGAGTTCAAGCCTCACATTGGGTATAGAGATTACTTAAAAAAATCTAGAGGGGCACCTGGGTGGCTCAGTCATTGGGCATCTGCCTTCGGCTCGGGTCATGGTCCCAGGGTCCTGGGATCAAGCCTCACATCGGGCTCCCTGCTCAGCGGGGAGCCTGTTTCTCCCTCTTCTACTCCCCTTGCTTGTGCTCTTTCTCTCACTGTGTCTCTCTCTGTCAAGTAAATAAATAAAATCTTTAAAAAACAATCTAGAAACAATTTAAATTCAATCATATAGCATTTCTTTATAAGTAAAATTTATTTTCTAATTAACATAATAGGCCAGTGTGGTGTTTGTAATGGCACTCTGCTCCTTTCCAGGCACTGAAATTCTTTGGGATGTTGGAGTGGCAAGCAAGAACAATGACAAGAGTACTTCACAGAATAGTGTCAGGGTGGGTGGGACTCTTGTGCTCTGTAATTCAAGCAGCCTCGTATTCTTATTTGGAAGTAGTCAGTAATGTGGGATCTTTGACCTGTTATTTAGTCTATACAAATGTAATTGCTGAATACGGGAGAATTTAATTTAAATGAGTAATTATAAAATTATGATATGCTCTTATTTTTGAAAAGTTTGTAAGCGTACTCTTGGTCTATCTACCTGGATTTAAATCCCATTTGAATCATTTACAAACTGTCTCATTTGGGGCATGTTTCTTAATCCCTCTAAATCTTCTTTTTTTCTCTTAAATGGGGCTAATAATAATATGTATGTAATAGAGGTATTAGGATTAAATATGATAATTTATATGATGACTGTGCTTACTGTGATTAGCACAGAGTAATGTATAGAGTTGTTGAATCACTATGTTGAACACCTGAAACTAAAGTAACACTGTAGTTTATACTTCAAAAAAATATTTTAAAAATATGATTAATTCATATAATGTTTTTAGCACGATCTGGTATATAGTAAGCATTTAATAATGTTAGCTGCTACCTCTGCTATTGCTATTATAACTAATACCCTATTTTTATTAAGTTATTATATTACATTTGAAACTTAATCTCAACACGAGGCAAAAGAGGTGGAAAGGATATAATAATTTATGTAAGGCTACTATTAAACTTTTTTGGCTCAACAGGTTATGTGGAAATTGTAATTTTTATATGGGAATATATCAGATTTATTGGTTTTTCAGGACAAATGACTTTTCCCTCCTTCTTATTTTATTCTTATACTTTTTTTTTCTCTTTGCAAGCCACTACACTGGATATTTTAAGTTTATTCTTCTCAATTCTTATTTTATCTGTAAACTAGTCACCGATAGCCACTGTTTTGGTGTGATTTCAGAGCCACTTAAAAATAAATAGCATCGTGTTTTCACTATACAATGTTATTTTGAAGAAATCATATTGTATTTTCTCTCTAAATAATCTACAACTTTTAAGTAATCTTTAAATGTTGAAAATTTTTCACTTAGAGGCATATAAACATATCATCTGATTTGATAAATATTTACCAATATGAAAGTGTTATGGTAAGAAACGAAAGGAGTCTCTTTAGAGCCAGTGAGTCAATGAAAATATACAATGTTAAGCAGTACAGGAAGGGAGCTCAGATTAGTTTAGCATGGTAGTTTAACATTGGGAAACTGAACACCCTACTGATTAATGTAGCTCCAATTGAAGAGTGATGTTTTTCCTTGCTCAGCAGAGACAGGCATGTCTCCTGCACAAGTGCCAAGAGTCAGAGATAGATGAAAGATAAGAGAACTTCCAGACTCACAACAAAAGCAGAAAAAAATTAATACAAATTCAAAGTAGACTCATATAAATGGAAAAGTTTGAGGGGAAAAGTTCTAAAGTCAGTGTGCATCCAGACATCTAGACTAGGGTGGAACCCACAGCTCAAAAGGGAATCAGATAAGGCTAGGTCTAGGACTTTGCCTCTTTGCCTCAAATATTTTCTTTTTTCAGTCTAGTGTGTAGAGTTTTGTGATTGGTGGCTAGATCACAGCTTGGAGATTTGACAAGTAATTCTAAAGGGTTGTTTTTGGTTCCTCTCAGTTAATCTTGAGAAGAATTTTTTTAAAACGTCCTTCAGGTGTTCATTAGAAACACATGAATCTAGGTGGACTCCACTTAGATTTAATGTAGTTTCATTTAGAACTCTGGTTAGTATCCTGAATTAATTACCCATAGCACATCAAGTTTGTCATCAAATGCCAAACTAAAGGGTAGTAAAGAAGTTCAGGGTGCTTTTCCAAAGTGCAGCTGTCTAGTCAATGAAATGATTGCATTCAGGAAAGTATTTGAGAGAAGTTTATAGTTTAAACTTTCCTGGACTGATTTTTAAGAAAATAAGTTTAATCTCACATTACAAAAACAGAGAAACAAGAAAAACCCACTTTAATTAAGTTCCAAGAGGGTAAGCAAACTTATTAATTAAATGTTTAGGGGCGCCTGGGTAGCTCAGTCGGTTAAGCGTCTGCCTTCAGCTCAGGTCATGATCTCAGGGTCTTGGGATCAAGCCCCGAGTCAGGCTCTGTGTGCACCTTGGAGTCTCCTTGAGGATTTTCTCCCTCTCCCTTGGCCCCTCCCCCTGCTTATGTTCTCTTTCTCACTGTCTCTCTCAAATAAATAAATAAAATCTTAAAAAAAAATAAATGTTTAGTCACATTATAGCTGACATGTTAATCTTAGGTCATATTTATGATATGGCATATATAATAGTGATAACGTATTTTTATGTTTACATATAAGCCTTATATAATCAGTGTGCAGAACATATATGTATTTTTATATTAAATGTATCATGACTTTATATTGTAAGGCACTTCAAAGGTATTTTTTAAATTTTGTCACTTTTTTATTTGTATGCATTGTATTTATTATATTTATTTTGAAATTAAGACAAGGGATAGGGGGCACCTGAGTGGCTCAGTCGGTTAAGCGTCTGCCTTCGGCTCAGGTCATGATCCTAGGGTCCTGGGATCGAGCCCCAAGTCGGGCCCCCTGCTCAGTGGGGAGCTTGCTTCTCACTCTCCCTCTGCCTGCCGCTCTCTCTCTCTGTCAAATAAATAAATAAAATCTTTAAAAAAAAAAAAAAGACAAGGGATAGGAACATATTCCCTAATTATAGCTTTTTGTGTGAAAACATAATCTACTTTATGATAATGTACTTTCTAGTTCTGAACTAGGTAGAATTTGTGGTCAGTGGCTGAATTTGAGATACTCTCCCACCTGACCTCCCTGATCTCATAAGATAGAAGTTAATTTTTCACTCATATAAATGTCTGGGCTGATTTGAGGGCCCCACAGTATCAGAAAATCAGGCTTTTCCTTTCTTGTTGCTGTGCCAGCTTCAGCACCGTCTTTATCTAATGGTCCAGTTTTACTTGTATTCCAGTCAGCTAGAAAGAGGAAAGAAGGGATAGGAGAGGGCATACCCTTTTCATTGAAAGGAATGACCTAGAAGTTGTACATATCACCAATGTTTAGATCTCATTGGCCAGAACTTAGTCATATGTCATCTCTAGCTATAGGAGAGGCTGGGAAATTTAGTCTTCTTCTTCTTCTTCTTTTTCTTCTTCTTCTTCTTCTTCTTCTTCTTCTTCGAGAGAGAGAGAGAGAGAGAGAGAGAGAGAGAACATGAGAGGGGGAGAAGCAGACTCCCGCTGAGCAGGGAGCCCAACTTGGGGTTTGATCCCAGGACCCTGGGATCATGACCTGAGCTGAAGGCAGATGCTTAACCGACTGAGCCACCTAGGTGCCCCTGGGAAATGTAATCTTTAGCTACTATGAACACATGTTCAATTGAAAATTACTGTAATTTTGTAAGAGGGGAAGGGATTTGTTGGGGGGGGCGGGGACTAGAAATGACTGTTAGAAATATATTGAAGCCAAAAACAAGAACTGCTTTTAACTGTCTGGAGAGGCCTGGTGTTCATTTAATTTATCTGAGGTTGAGGGTATTAATTATATAATAAAGCTTTGCTATTAAAAATCAGGTTTTTAAAAATTAAAAAACTTGAGGTAATATTTGGTAAAATTCCTCATTTCTGTGTATTGGGAAGCAGATGTAGAAATGTGAAGTGTCTTGACAAGGTCAGACATGTGTTTTTTGGTAAAGCCTCACTAAATCCCAGTCAAGAATTTCTTTTAGTTAGTTAAAAGCATAGACTCTGAAGCCTAGGTTCAAATCCTAGCCTCACTTTATCTGTGTGGTCTTGTTACTTAATTTCTGTATGCTTTATTATATACATTGATAAAATAGGAATAATAATGATACTTATCAAAAATACTGATTATGGGGATTTAATGAGTTAATATATATGATATATAGAATAGTGCCTAACATATACTAAGTGCTACCTGTGAGTTATATACTGTACTTGTTGGTATTTTTAGGGGATTAACCTTAAATATTTCATTCGAGTATAAAAGTAGTCTAGAAAAAATAATGCATGAGAATTTTTAAGTTTTTACAGTACAGTACTGTACTGTAAAAAAATCTGTGTATAAGTGTATCCATGCAGTTCAAACCTGTGTTGTTCAAGGGACAACTGTAGTTGCATCATTAAAAAATATACTTTGGTAATTTTTGTTTTTAATCAGAGTATTTATTCTGTTTATATGTAATGTAATTACGGATATATTTGAGTTTAAATCTGCCATTTTACTATTTTCTGTTCATTTTGCCCATTTTGTTACTTGTTCTTTTTCGCTTGTTTTTATTTCAGTTTGATTATTTTTTTCTTATGTCACCTCTTCTCCTCCTTCCTATCATAAGCTTGTTTAAATCCTTACCTTTTTTTTTTCATAATTACCCAAAAGTCTACACTATCTATCTTGGATTTATTAGTGTATGATATAAAATAGTATTTTTTTAAAGATTTTATTGATTTATTTGAGAGAGAAGGAGAGAGCACGAGATGGGGGAGCAGCAGAGGGAGAAGGAGAAGCAGACTCCCCACTGAGCAGGGAGCCCGTAGCAGGGCTGAATTCCAGGACCCAGGATCTGACCTGAGCTGAAGGCAGACAATTAACCAACTGAGCCACCCAGGTGCCTTCATAAAGTCGTGTTATTACAACTTCCTGGGCTGTGAAAGAATCTTCCACCTTAATACATTTAGCAACCCCTTGCCCCAACTCAAATGCTGTTGCTGTGTATTTTAATTTAATTATATATGAGCATCATTATTACAACTGTTTAAACAGAAGACATTCCTTACTGCATCTCTGAGTTTTCTTCCTGAAGCATTTTTTTCTGCTAAGGAATACATTGTAGTTAATATATCATACTTTCTGTGGATCTACTGGTGATATATTCTTTCAGTTTTTGTTTATTTGAAGAATGTCTATTTCACCTTTTCTTTTGAAGAGTATTTTGCTGGATGTAGATTTCTAGGTTGACAGTTTTCTTTCAGTGTGTTAAAGATACCATTGTAGTATATTTTGGCTTTCATTGTTTCTCTTGAGATTTCTGCAGTCAGTCAGTATACTTGTACCTTGTTTTGTTTAATTTCTAGCTGCTTTTAAGAATTTTTTGCTTTTGTTTTCATCAGTTTTTACTATTACATGTTTAGGTATGGTTTTCTTTGTACTTATCCTGTTTGGAGTTTGTAGTGTTTTTTTAAATCTAGGGTTTAAAGTCTTGACTCAGTTTTGGAATTTTTTCAGCCACTGTGTCTTCCTGTATTGCTTCTGCCTCTATCTTTTTAATCCTATCATTCTAGGGCTCCAGATTCCTGTATGCTGGATACTTTACCATATCCTATATATCACTTTTGCTCTTTTCTTTCTTCCATATATTAGTTTGGATATTTTCTTCGCACCTAGCTTATGGTTCACTAACTTTTTTTTTTTCCCCAGCTCTACATAGTTTGCTCTTAAGTCCATCCACTAAATTCTTATTTTCAGTGATTATGTTTTTTAGTTCTGGAATTTCCACTTAGATGTTTTCATTCCTCTTTTTTTGCTGACATTCTCAATATTGTTTAATTTATTGCTTAATTTATTGGTAGTATTAAACAAAATAGTTTTTAAGCTCACCTTTGAAATCCCCCTTCTCTGATTCTCTGAGTTGATCTGGTTTCTATTTGTTTTTCTTGGCTTCCAGATACTTGGTGGTATTGTCTTCTCATATACCTGAATATTTTTTATTGTGTCCCATATGCTGTATATGAGGAAATAATAGAGATAACTTGAGAATCTCAATGATATTCCAAAGAAGATTTATTTTTGCTTGTTGCAGGCAGCAATCTAGGGGCACTAGCAATCCAGATCATTGTAAACCAACCAGTGGAGTGAAATGATTTCAAATGGCTTTATCTCCTGTGAGTGATGGTCTATATATAGACTTATACTGCCTGTAAGGGTATAACCTGAGGTCCCAACCCATACCAACCTTTGACTTCTCCTTGGTAGGCTCTGAACGTTAATTTTCATGCCCCTATACATTTATTAAAACCTCTGCTCCCCTTTTCAGCCTCTCAGCCATGCTTTTGACATTGACAAAAGCCTTGAGCACAAAATTGCCCTCAAGTGCCTCTCTGAGTTGACTTCCTTTCCTAATCATGACTTGTTTACTGTCCCAGTAGCCTCTGGGGCCTTAAAAATATATTTTTTAAAACACTTTGACTTTTTAAGGCATACTTTTGGTGGGATTGGTCTAGAGTACCTAGTTTGTTAATCTGAAAGTGCAACTCTCCAAAGAGTGTATTTTAATAATGATGATGAATGTGATAATGATAGCTAGTACTTTACTGAGCACTTATGAGCTAGGTATAGTTTTCATGCATTATTTCATTTAACCTTTATAGTACTTACTATAAAACAAGTACTATTATTATTCCCATTATTATGTATGAAGAAACAGATTTAAAGAGCAAAGGTGCACAGTTAATATATGGCAAAATAGTTTTGAACCTAAGGCTGTCTAACTCTCAAACCTGAGAGTCTGAACCAGTGCTTTATATTACAGATTACAAATGCAACTAACTAAATCCACAATAATAGTGAGTCTGTGATTTATAATTTCAGGCATATATGTGTTTATGACTAGGAATTCTAGGCTTTTTATTTTATTATTGAGTTTTTATGTAACCTTTTAGCCATTCAGTGTATATAAACCTCACTTTACATTAACACAGTGGTTCCCAAACTGTCTCAGTTCACAGATCACTTAGTATCGTGGTTATTTCTTCATGAGCCCCTTCACAAAAACAAACAAAACCATAACAGTTCTGTTTACTTAGTTAAGGTACAAACAACTAAATAAGTGTCTCTAATCTAATAATTTAATAGCCATTAAAGACATAGACATAAATTGAAAGAAAACAATTTTAATTTCTTTTTTAAATAATCATAATTACTTATAGAATCTGAGCACCTGTTAGGCACTGTACATCTTTTCAGATCTTGGAATCAGATTGGACACCATCACCTCATTTCCTTTTTCACATTGATTCATACAGTGTAACGTCAGAACTGGGAACTAGCTTAAGCTACTAGTTCACACAATATACAACATATGTTGAGTACTCCTATGTTTCCCTCAAAAATTTAAGATATTCCTTGGTGCAAGTTTGTGGGACATGGCATTGGAACATTTATGTTTAGATGCTGTACGTCTGAAAAAATCCTTAAGCCCCAGATTTTGGAGTCACTCGGGGAGTATGCATTTATCTTCTAGATGAGAATCCAAGCATTACAGGTATTGATAAAATGTTCCATCTAAGTAGGTTTTTGGTAAAGGTAATTAAATATTAAAACATTTCAAAGAATACTTTTGAAAAGAATCTTTTGATAACCTTAATGATGGCCTCCAGTACACTTGTTTACATCTGTCTGGGGATAATGAGCAAAGGCGTTTCTTTGGCTACTCCGAGCAGCCAGCGGTATGTATGCCGGGTGGATGGCCACAAAGTACAAGATTGTACTTAAAAGTTTTTTTTTTTAAATAATTAAATGATTTTATGGCACCATGATTTGTTGGGAAGTGAGAGGAAGAGGCTGTCATTATGGCTGTTTTTCTCATTCCCTATTCCTGGGGACATAGATTCAGGCTACCAAGTCATAGAGGGGACAGGGATGATAGTGGTGTATATGTTACAATCATAAACTGAAAAGCAAATATGAGGATGGCATTGTCTGGTTAGTACGGTGTTTTATATTTACTAGAGATGAGGCAAATTAAAAGAGGAAAAGTGCGTAAGTCCAATTTCCATTTATGGTTGTGGTCTCAGACAAGTCACTTTACCTCTATAAAATGAAGATGTTTCTGTATACCTTTGATATGAGCTCTGAAGTTCCTTTCCAGCTTCAAAATACATTGACCCTATGGTTCATCCGAAGCTTTTGCTGTATTCTTTACTATGATAGGCTATTCCTTTACTGCTAGAACTTACTTGTAAATCTGTAAATCTAATGTAAATTAGCTACCTTCTAAATGACCATTTAGATCTTCCCCCTAGATTTATCCACGGAGCCATAATGTTTACTGACATGCCTTCCTGTGATGTGGTTTTTAATTGGAAAGCACATCTTATAAGAGAATTATAGTCTCCAAATGGGATAATTTCCTGTGGTTTAAAAGTTGCCACAAAGGAATTCACTGGCATTAGAAACCAGAACAGATTTACTCCTCAGTTCTTGTCCCCGAGGCTCTAAAATGTTACTATAAACTCTAAACATGTCTATAGTTACCCAGATTTATTTTCAGGTGAATTGGTTATTCAATATTTTCCTGAAAACCCATTAATTAATATCCTTTATCCTTTACTTATCCTTATCCTTTACTTTAAAATACATGTGTTTTGGACCATCAAAATGATGTGAGTTGGGCTCCTGGGTGGCTCAGTTGGTTAAGCGACTGCCTTCGGCTCAGGTCATGATCCTGGAGTCCCTGGATCGAGTCCCACATCGGGCTCCCTGCTCGGCAGGGAGTCTGCTTCTCCTTCTGACCCTCCCCCCTCTCATGTGCTGTCTCTCTCATTCTCTCTCTCTCAAATAAATAAATAAAATCTTTAAAAAAAAAAAAAAGATGTGAGAAATAGAATACCCTTTTTCTTAAAATGTCTCGTGTTATACTATGTGCTGAGATTTGTAGTTGATTTTCCCAAATTGATCATTTGCTATTTCTTGGAAGTTTTTTTAAAATTGAAAACATTTAATAACTTTTTTTATTATGCAACTAATCAATTTTTTTGAGGTGGGAGAGTTAGAAAGCACAGAAAAATATAAAAGTTTACTTTTAAATAAGATGGATTGCCATGATTATTTAAAAACTAAGCTCACTATTTTTTTTTTCAAAAGCATTTTTCATTTGTAGTATCATTAAAATTTAAGTCCCTTTTAGTTTGTTAGAACTCTAGTAGGAAAAGACAGTCAGAAAAATAGGAAATACTCTACCTATAGGACTTCCTGACAGACAATATTATTGAATATTTTAGTTTATTTTATTTACCCTTATAATCTTTATTCTAATAACTAAAAAAGAAACTCTTTCATACCTAATTGAACTTACGTATTTAACTTTAAAAAAATATATAATCCAACATTAGCTAGTTATATAAATAAAACCAAGTTTGTATTTAAGTTAAAAAATGAAGGGGTGCCTGGGTGGCTCAGTCAGTTAAGCATCTGACTTCAGCTCAAGTCATGATCCCAGGGTCCTGGGATTGAGCCCCATATCGGGCTCCCTGCTCAGTGGGGAGCCTGTTTCTCCCTCTCCCTCTCCCACTCCCTCTGCTTGTGCTCTCTCCTGCTCTCTATCTCAAATAAATAAATTCTTTTAAAAAAAAGTTTAAAAATGAAATGTATACATCTAGAGACAGCAGCTGGAATGGAAAAACATAACAGTTTTCAATCATTAGAAGTTAAATACAATGTAATAGATCAGTACTGTAAGAAGGATTAGTTCCACACTAATTTGCTTTTGTTTATTTTGATTTCTTCCTGGACATGACCTTTTAAGGAGACTAGCGCAATAGCTCTAACTATTAGAGGGTTACAAAATGGGTTTTTGCTCCCTGCACTTCCACCCCAAAGCCTTGCTAAAGTCATCCCTCACAAAAAAGGAAATAAAGAAAAAAATAAAATCAACCAAGTTTGTTTAAAACTCACAAGCCAATGCCTCAAAGCTTGATTTGTGGCAGAAACCAAGTAAATGCCATCGTCTATCTTTGGCATAATTGGACAACTATTAGGGAGACAAATATAGTGTCACATAAAGGCTAAGTAGAAACTGGTATATTCGCTCTGCAAAAGAAACTTCAAGATAAGTCCCCTAGCCTGTCCTATATAGGAACTCTGGAGTAGCCACTGCCCAGAAATATGTCATATAATAATGAATTAAAGGAACTGAACTTATTTGCAATGAAGAAGAGAAAAACAGATATGACACTTGCCTCCAAAAATCCTCTAGGGCTATCATTATAAGAGCAATAATTCCAAAGGACAGAAGTTTCAGGGTGATACAATTTAGCTTGTAACATAGAACTACTTAATGGTCATGTCTGTCCATGGACATGGATAAGTCCAAATATGATGGATTTCATTAGGAGGAATTGGAAAGGCAATGACCTAAGATTAATTCTGACTTTAAGATTCTATCTGAGACTTTCCTCCAATAATACTACATTGAGATGCCTTAATGATGAGCAATGTAATACTTTTGAAAGATTTTCTGTATCTTACTTTATGTTTTCTGTGTGTTACCTGCAGCAACATGGCATAAGTAGTGAAATGGGTACAATTCCAGGCTCTTCTGCTTCCTCAGCCAGATGCCCTTGCACAGGGGACAGTGTACATACCTTGTACAGCGGTACACAGCATCTCTGTTTGGTGATCAACATGGAAATGTGGATCGTTTCTCTGTAAGCTGATTGCTGGTGGCATGTGATCTTGTTAATGTCACCAATTGCTCCTCTTATTACTGGAGTAATTTAAAAAAAATAACTAAGTATCATTACTCAAAGACTTGTTTCCTCTGAATGAAGTTAAGTTTGTTTTTCTTTTTTTTTTTTTTAGATTTTATTTATTTATTTATTTGCCAGAGAGAGAGAGAGAGACAGAGCACAAGCGGGGGGAGCAGCAGACAGAGGGAGAAACAGGCTCCCCACTGAACAAGGAGCCCAATGCGGGACTCGATCCCAAGACCCTGGGATCATGACCTGAGCTGAACGCTTAACCGACTGAGCCACCCAGGCGCCCCTGAAGTGAAGTTTCTTTTAATGAAAGTTCTAAAATTTGCTTGATTTCAGATAACTGGAAGATTTAATTTTAAAGAAACCTAGTATTAATTCAGGTCACTAATCAACCAAAAAATATTAATTGCGCTACTATGTTTTTTTTAAAATTGAACTCGTTTATTTATTTATTTATTTATTTATTTATTTTAAGTGGGGGGAGTCTAGGGAGAGGGAGAGAGAGAATCTTAAGCAGACTCCATGCCAAGCATGGAGCCACATGCAGGGCTTGATCTCACAACCCTAAGGTCATGACCTGAGCCTAAATCAAGAGAGTCCGATGCTTAACTGACTGAGCCACCCAGGGGCCCCAGGCTACTATGTTTGATTATAATATTTCTTATACCTAAATTATAGTATTAATATTAGAGGTAGCTGCAGGGATTTCCCTCTCCTTCATATATGTGTATGGGGTATGTGTGTATGGGGTATGTGTGTATGAATATATATGTGTATATTTATATTTATAAATATACTTAAATCTGCAGCTTCATTGAAGTAAAATTGATATACAAAAAAACTGCACATATTTAATATATACAGTTTGATGAGTTTGGACATATGCATACATCTTTGATTACCCACAGTTAAGGTAATAAACATATACATCACCTTCAAAAGTTTCCTTGTGTCCCTTTGTTGGTAAGAAAACCTAACATGGTAAGAAAACTTACACGTACAACACTGTATCAGTAACTATAGGCATTATATTATACAACAGATCTCTAGAATTTATACATCTTATATAGTGATAACTTTATAGAACAACTCCAATTTCCTCCCTCCGTCATCTGGCAACCACCATTCTGTTTTCTACTTCTGTATGTTTGGCTGTTTTAGATACCTCATATAAGTGGAATTGTGCATTATCTGTCCTTCTGTGACTGACTTCATTCATTTAGCATAATTTCCTCCAGCTCTATCAATTTTCCATTGTACTTATATACCACATTGTCTTTATCTCTCATCTGTCATTAGACATGTGAGTTGTTTCCATATCCTGGCTGTTTTGAGTAATGCTGCAGTGAACATGGGAGTACAGATATTTCTTTCATATCCTGATTTCAGTTCTTTTGGATATATACCCAGAAGTGGTATTGCTGTGTCACATATTAGTTCTAGTGTTAATGTTTTTAGAAACCACCATACTGTTTTCCATAGCAGCTGTTCCATTTTATATTCCAACTAATGGTATAAAAGGGTTCCCATTTCTCCACAACATTGCCAACACTTATCTTGTGATATTTTTTTTTATGATAGCCATCCTGACAGATGGAGGTGATATTTCATTATCGTTTTGATTTTCATTTCCCTGATTATGAACACCTTTTCATATGCCCATTAACCATGTCTTTGGAGAAATGTTTATTCAAGTCCTTTATATATTTTTTAATTGGCTTATTTGGGATTTTTCACTATTGAGTTGTAGAAGTTACGTATTTTGGAAGTTAACCCCTTATGAGATGTATGGCTTGCAAATACTTTCTCCTATTCCATAGGTTGTCTTGTCACTCTAATGATTATTTCCTTTGCTGAGCTGAAGCTTTTTAGTTTGATGTGGTCCCATTTGTCTATTTTTGCTTTTGTTGCCTGAACTTTTGATGTCCTATCCATGAAATCATTGTCAAGAACAATGTCATGAAGCTTTTCCCCTATGTTTTCTTCTAGTTTTACAGTTTCAGTACTTATATAAGTCTTTAATCCATTTTGAGTTGATTTTTGTGTATGGTGTAAGATGAAGGTCTAATTTCATTCTTTTGCATATAGATATCCAGTTTTCCAAGCATCAGTTGTTGAGGAGATAATTCTTTCCCCATGGTGTAATCTTGGCACCCTTGTTGAAGATCAATTGACTGTTTATAGATGAGTTTATTTCTGGTCTCTCTGTTCTATTCCATTGGTCTGTATGTCTGTCTTTATGTTAGTACTATACTGTTTTAATTACTCTAGTTTTGTAAAATATTTAAATCAGGATGTGTGATGCCTCCAGCTTTGCTATTTTTTTCCTCAAGATTGCTTTGTCTATTTGGGTTTGTGTGTGTGTGTGTGTGTGTGGTTTCATATGTATTTTAGGATTATCTTTTCTATTTCTGTAAGAAATGCCATTGGAATTTTGATGGGAATAGCATTGAATCTGTAGATCACTGGGTTTTTATGGACATTTTAACAATATTAAGTCTTTGGGATGTTTTCCAATTTATTTGTGTCTTCTTTAATTTCTTTTATCATTATATTGTAGTGTAAATGTACAAGTCTTTCACAAGCCACTTGGTTAAGTTTATTTCTAAATATTTTATTCTTTATGAAGCTATCATAAAGAGAATTATCTTAATTTCCTTTCTGGATAATTCCTTTTTAGTATACAGAAATACAATTTATTTTTGTATGTTGATCTTGTATCCTGCAACTTTACTGAATTGTTTTATTAGTTCTAGCAGTTTTTTTGGTAGAGTCTTTAAGGTTTGCTATACATAATCATGTCATTTACAAACATAATTTTACTCCATCCTTTCCAATTTGTATGACTTTTATTTCATTTTCTTGTCTGATTGCTCTAGCTAGGACTTTCAGTACTATGTTGAATAAAAGTGGTGAGAGTGGGTATCTTTGTCTTGATTTTAACCTTGAAGGAAAAGCTTTAAGTTTTTCACCATTAAGTATGATGTGAGCTGTTGGCTTGTCAAATATTGCATTTATTATGTTGAGGTACATTCCTTCTTTACATAGTTTGTTAAGCTTGTTTTTATCCTGAAAGAGTATTGAATTTTATTAATTGCTCTTCTGTATCTACTGAGATGATCATGTGATTTTCTTTCCTTCATTCTGTTAATGTAGTATATCACACATTGATTTGCATATGTGGAACCATCCTTATATCCCATGGAATAATCCCATTTGATCATGGTGTATGATTCTTTTAGTGTGTTGTTAAATTTGGTTTGCTAGTATTTTGTTGAGGATTTTTGCACCTAAGTTTATCAGGAATATTGCCCTGTGGTTTTCTTTTCTTGTGGTATGGCATTGGTATCAGGGTATTGCTGGACTTATAAAAAGTTTGGAAGTGTTCCCTTCAATTAAATTTCTTGGAAAACATGAGAAAGATTAGTATTAATTCTTCTTTAAATATTTAGTAGACTTCACCAGTGAAGCCATCTGTTTCTGGGGTTTTCTTTGTTGAGAGAGTTTTAATTACTGAGATTCAAACTCCTTACCAGACCTATTGGTATGTTCAGATTTTCTATTTCTTCATGATTCAGTCTTGGGAGATTGTATGTTTCAAGGAATTTCTTCTTGATTATCCAATTTATTTGCATATAATTGTTCATAGTAGCCTCTTATGATTCTTTTATTTCTGTGGCATCTGTTGTAATGTGTCCTCTTTCATTTCTAATTTTATTTGAGTCTTCTCTCTTTTTTTCTTAGTTTGGGTAAAGCTTTGTCAATTTTGTTTATCTTTTCAAAAAACCAACTCATAATTTTGCTGATTTTTAAAATTGTCTTTGTAATCTCTATTTCATTTATTTCTGCTCTAATCCTTATTATTTCATTTCTTCTGCTAATTTTGGGCTTGGTTTGTCCTTTTTCCACTTCCTTGGAGTGTAATATTAAGTTGTTTGAGATATTTTTTTTCTTAATGTAGGTATTTATTGCTATGGAATTCTCTCTTAGAACTGCTTTTGCTGCATCCCATAAATTTTGATACATTTTATTTTCATTTTATTTGTCTCAAGATATTTCTTGATTTCCCTTCGAATTCTTCTTTGGTTGTTCAAGAGTGAATTGTTTAATTTTTACATATTTGTGATTTTTCCAATTTTCCTCTTGTTGTTGATTCTAGTTTCATACCATTGTGAATGGAAATGATACTTGATATGATTTCAGTCTTAAAATTTGTTAATACTTGTTTTCTAGCCCAGTATCCTGGAGAATGGTCCATGTGCACTTGAGAGGAATGTGTATTCTGATGCTGTTGGATAGATTGTTTTGTATATGTTTATTAGGTCTATTTGATTTACAGTGTTATTCATGTCTGCTGTTTCCTTATTGATTCTCTGTCTGGATGATCTATCCATTGATGAAAGTGGGATATTGAAGTTCCTTTCTATTATTGTATTGCTGTCTATTTCTTTTTTCACTTTTATTAATATTTGCTTTATATATTTTTGCTCCAGTGTTCAGTGCATATATATTTACAATGTTATATCCTATTGATGAATTGACCTATTTTTCATTACACAGTGACCTTCTTTGTTTTTTTTTTTAATTGAAGTATAATTGACATATAGTATCCTGTTAGTTTCAGGTGTATATCATAGTGATTCAACATTTTATATATCACAAATGATCCCCACAATAAGTCTAGTTGCCAAACAAAGTTATTACAATATTATTCTATTCCGTATGCTGTAGGTTACATCCTTGTGACATGTATTTTATAATTGGAAGTTTGTATGTTTTAATCTTTTTCACCTATTTTGTCTGTCCCCACAGTCCCTCCCCTTTTTGGTAACCAATGGTTAGTTGCCTATACCCATGATTTGTTTCTGTTTTGTTTGGTTTGTTCATTTGTTTTTGTTTTGGTTTTGTTTTTTAGATTTCATATATAAGTGAAATCATACAGTATGTGCCTTTTTCTTTCTAACGTATTTCACTTAACATAATACCCTCTAGGTCCACCCAGACTGTCACAAATGGTAAGATTTCATTATTTTTATGGCTGAGTAATTTACCAGTGTGTGTGTGTATGTGTGTGTGTGTGTGTGTGTGTGCATGTGTGTAGCATAGCTTCTTTATTTATTCATCTATCAATGGATATAGGTTGCTTCCATATGTTGGCCATTGTAAATCATGCTGCAATGAACATAGAGGTTTATATATCTCTTTGCCTTGGTGTTTTCATTCTTTTTCAGGTAAGTACCCAGAGTGGAACTGTTGGATTATATGGTAGTTCTTTTTTTTTAATTTTTTTGAGGAAACTTCATACTGTTTTCCATGGTGGCTGTACCAATTTACATTCCTACCAACAGTTTATGAGGATTCCCTTTTCTCTAGATTCTTGCCAACACTTGTTATTTCTGGTCTTTTTGATTCTAGCCAATCCGACCAGTGTGAGATGGTATCTCGTTGTGGTTTTGATTTGTATTTCTCTGATGCTTGGTGATATTGAGCATGTTTTCCTGTGCCTGTTGGCCATCTGAATGTCTTCTTTGTAAAAAATGCCTATTCAACTCTTCTGCCCATTTTTTGATTGGCTTGGTTTTTTTTATATTAAGTTGTATAAGTTCTTTGTATATTTTGAATGTTAACCCCTTATTGGATGTATGATGAGCAAATATCTTCTCTCATTCAGTAGGTTGCCTTTTCATTTTACTGATGGTTTCCTTCTCTGTGTAGAAAATTTTTAGTTTGATGTAATCCCGTTTGCTTATTTTAGTTCTGTCTTTATTTCTTGTGACCGATTTTGACTGAAAGTTTATTTTGTCTGGTATTAGTATTGCCAAACCTGCTCTATTTTGGCTACAATTAGCAAAATATCTTTTACCATCCCTTTGCTTTCAGTGTGTGTGTGTGTGTGTGTGTGTAAGTCTGTGTGTATTTTTAAAGTCAACGTGAATCTCTTGTACATAGCAAATTGTTTGATCCTGCTTTTTTTTTTTATCTATTATTCCACACCCTGTCTTTTTTTGTTTTTTAAGATTTTATTTTATTTGACAGAGAGAGACACAACAAGAGGGGGAACACAAGCAGGGGGAGTGGGAGAGGGAGAAGCAAGCTTCCTGTGGAGCAGGGAGCCCGATGCAGGCTTCAATCCCAGGACCCTGGGATCATGACCTGAGCCGAAGGCAGACACTTAATGACTGAGCCACCCAGGCGCCCCTCACACCCTGTCTTTTGATTGGAAAATTTAATCCCTTTTCATTTAAAGTAATTACTGATAAAAACTTACTATTGCCATTCTGTTAATTATTCTCTGGTTGTTCTGCCATTCTTTTGTTCCTGTCTTCCTCTCTTGCTGTCTTCCTTTGTAATTTGTTGAATTTTTATATTGGCATGCTTTGATTCCTTTCTCTATCTTTTGTGTGTCTATAAGAGATTTCTTTGTAGATTTTTCAGTTCAGTTATTCTCTACTTCAGCATCAGTATTTGTTTGGTTCTCTTTTATAGTTTCTGTTTTTGCTCATATTCTCATTTTTTTTCATGTATCATTTTTGCAGTTTTGTTATCTGTGTTTTCTTGTATCTCACTGAGCTTTTTTTTAATTATTATTTTATTTATTTGTTTATTTTATTATGTTATCTAAGTCACCATATAGTATATCATTAGTTTTTTTTTTTTTTTAAAGATTTTTTATTTATTTATCTGAGAGAGAGAATGGGAGACAGAGAGCATGAGAGGGGGAGGATCAGAGGGAGAAGCAGACCCCCCGCTGAGCAGGGAGTCCGATGCGGGACTTGATCCCGGGACTCCAGGATCATGACCTGAGCCGAAGGCAGTTGCTTAACCAACTGAGCCACCCAGGCGCCCCTATCATTAGTTTTTTGATGTAGTGTTCCATGCTTCATTGTTTGCATATAACACCCAGTGCTCCATTCAGTACGTGCCCTCCTTAATACCCATCACCTGGCTAACCCATGTCCCCTCCCCCCCCAAAACCCTCAGTTTGTTTCTCAGAGTCCATAGTCTCTCATGGTTCATCTCCCCCTCCGGTTCCCCCCCCCCGCTTCATTTTTCTCTTCCTTCTCCTAATGTCCTCCATGCTATTCCTTATGTTCCACAAATAAGTGAAACCATATGATAATTGACTTTATCTGCTTTACTTATTTCACTTAGCATAATCTCCTCCAGTCCCATCCATGTTGATGTAAAAGTTGGGTATTCATCCTTTCTGATGGCTAAGTAATATTCCATTGTATCTATGGACCACATCTTCTTTATCCATTCATCTCTTGAAGGGCATCTCAGCTCTTTCCACAGTTTGGCTATTGTGGACATTGCTGCTATGAACATTGGGTCGTACGGCCCTTCTTTTCACTACATCTGTATCTTTGGGGTATATACCCAGTAGTGCAATTGCTGGGTCATAGGGTAGCTCTATTTTTAATTTTTTGAGGAACCTCCACACTGTTTTCCAAAGTGGCTGTATCAATTTGCATTCCCACCAACAGTGTAAGAGGGTTCCCCTTTCTCCACAACCTCTCCAACATTTGTTGTTTCTTGCTCACTGAGCTTTAAGATAATTATCTCTTGGTCAGGCAATCCATAGATTTGCATTTCTTTAGGGTTTGTTATTGGAAATTTATTTTGTTCCTTTGCTAGTATTGCATTTCCCTTATTATTGTGTCCTTTATAAGCTTTACACTGGCATCTCCACATTTGAAGAAACAGCCACTTCTTTCAGTCTTCATAGAATGGTTTGGCTGGGAAAGATCTTCACCATCAGTATAGCTAGAAATTCTGGGAGTCTCTCCAACCTTTTTTTTTTTTTTTAAGATTTATTTATTTATTTTAGAGAGAGAGGGTGAGAATGTGAGCAGGGGCAGGGGCAGAGGGAGAGAAGCAGACTCACTGCTGAGCACAGAGCCTGGCATGCGGCTCAATCCCATGACCCTGAGATCATGACCTGAGCCAACATCAAGAGTTAGATGCTCACCCAACTGAACCACCCAGGCGCCTCTCTCCAACCTTTTTTTATGAATATGTATATTCCACTCTTCTTCCTCTCTCCTGGAAGATATTTCCCAGTATTTTACACTTTCTTTCAATCCCACAGAGTCATTGTTGGCACAGAGAGCCACCTGCCCCTTTCTCCTGGGACAGTGCATGGAGATACTGGGATGTTAGATGCAAGTTCCACCTTTCTCTCCTCTCCCTCTTCCCTGAGAAGTCTTAGGATTGTGTACCTTCTCTGAATCTCACAGAGTCAAGTGAGTTGCTGAGATCTACTCTGGATTTCTACCATCCACTGAGACCCCCACCCCCTACCCCCGCCACTGGCTGCTGAGATCTTTGCCTGCTGTTGTGGTTCACACTGGTTGCTGAGGTCTGTGCTATGTGCTGCCATCCATGCCAGCCACTGGAGGCCTTGGAGTCTATTGAGAGCCACTTATCCCTCTGTCTTGTTCTTAGCTGCCCTGAGGCATTCTAACTATGCTGGATCTTTCACTACTCTCTGAATGAGGCAAGATAGGAACAGTTCTCTTGGGCATTGCCTGAAGGGCTGGAAATGTTGAATTCAACCCTGGCTTTCTCTTTCCCAGTGAGAGAAACAGCATGTTGAAGGTATTTTTTCGGCATTGATCTCTGCTGACATGGAGGAGGGAAGACACAGGTCAAGTGAAAGTGCTGTTTTTACCCATTTCAATGCAGTTGCTCTTGGTTTTGTGCTCTTCTAGGATGCTGCATCTTCTTAACTGGATTCTGGGGTTCTCATAAAAATATACCAGTCTGTATGTGGTTAGTAAATCAGTGTTTCTGTGTCGGGAAGAGGACTGGGATTTCCTATTCCTCCATCTTGCTGATGTCACTCTGTATATTATTTTAACTGAGGGAAATTTAAGAAAACTGTAAACTTAGGTACCTAGCCTCTGAAAAGACACTTACCCCTTTCATTCCTCTGTTGTAAGACAAGTAGTGTATCATTTAAATGGAAGGATATCTTGTTAATTTTTTACCTGTTTATGGAATGTCTTTTTTAAAAAAATCAAAGTTTTAAACATTTTAAGTCATGATGGTTTTATCTTAAAGTAAGATTTGAGTCTAGCTGGAATCAATAGTGACATAATTGAAATTATATCTGAAGACGCAGACTTTAGGTTTTCCTAAACCACTTTACACTGCCATGATTATTACCATAGCAGGCTTTAATTTGGTGTCACTTTGAATTTAGGCCATGATGTCAAACTGTGCTAAAAGAAATTCTCCAGTGACTAGAACTATTCAGTAACAGCTGTTGCTCTACCTGTGAGAGGATTTTTTAAAACTTGCCAGCAAAAGAGCAGTTTGATATGCCTTTTAAATTATTACTGTATATTGGGGCACCTGGGTGGCTCAGTCCATTAAGCATCTGCCTTTGGCTCAGATCATTGATCTTGGGTCCTGGGATCGAGCCCCACATCGGGCTCCCTGATCAGCGGGAAGTCTTCTTCTCCCTCTCCTTCTGCCCTTCTCCATCCCTGCCACTGCTTGTACTCTCTCCCTCGCTGTCTCTCTCTCTCTTTCAAATAAGTAAAATCTTTTAAAAAGATTATTACTGTATCAGTTGTTTATGTATGTAGAGGATGACTTTAGTTGTGGATTTTTTTTTTGGATATCAGTTATTTAATTCTTTTGAACAAAGTAGATTTTGTATGACTGTAACCACAGTGGAGGCTCTCAGTATTGGGAGAGCAGTCAGATTTTAGAGAAAATCATCAGTCTGATTTTGTATTTTATTTTGCTTTGTAACATCATGGAGGCATGAAGGATTTCTTCTGGGATATAAATGTATCTCTTGTATAAATGATTTTTAAGAGTTTAACTAAAAGTAGTTATCTCCCCACTCTCTAGGCTACCTTTGTTAAACTTTTAAGATAGTTGTTATAGGATGATAATCGACAGATATTAACTTCTGATTAAGAGGCCAGTTTCAGATATTGTGCTCCATAATTGGACTGCTTGAGGAAAAAAAATTTCCAACTTTTTTATTTGCAAATATATTCTGGAAGAAATTGAATAACTTAATAAAATTTTCATATTATATGGTAAAGAATCATTAAGCATCATATATAGAAAGAGATATTGAGAGGAGTAGATACACAGAAAACTGTACATAATACTTTATCATCTTGCAAAGCTCACTTTGATTGGGGTAGGTGTGGGAATCATAGGAATTGGTTCTTTTCAGCTACCGTGGTATTGCTTTTGAAATTTTAAGTAAACAAGGAACACAAAAGTGGAAGTATGTAGAGTTTTGCTTCTTTGACAGCAGCTAGCCAGATGTTTCTAGAACTAATTTGCTTGAAATGAAAGAATCTGGTGAGGTGATGTTTGGCATTAGAAGGAGCAGGAGGGGCGCCTGGGTGGCTCAGTCAGATAAACATCTGCCTTCGGCTCAGGTCATGATCCCAGGCCCTGGGATCGAGCCCCGCTTCGGGCTCCCTGCTCAGCAGGAAGCCTGCTTCTCCCTCTCCCACTCCCCCTGCTTGTGTTCCCTTCCTCGCTGTCTCTCTCTCTGTCAAATAAATAAAATCTTTATAAATAAATAAATAACTTATTATTTAAAAAAAAAAAAAAGGAATGAGCAGGAAACCAGGACAGCACTTTTGAATACCAAAGCTTATAAATGACTGGCCCATTCTTGGGTCCAGCTTTCTCTTGATTTCTGATAACTGATAACCTTATTTTGCATGAGTCTTTGCCTTTCTAAGATGCTTACTACAACCCTAACTCTGCATGACTTTCTTGCTAGAGAATCAACCATTGTCTGTATGAGTACAGATAACTTGGCTCATAATCTTGAGAGAATCTGATGGGTAGTCTGCTTTCAATCAAATATTTCCTTTGAGACAATCAGTTACATATAGTCTTTAGGGATGACAATCTCAGCAGAATGTTTTTCTTAAAGTGGTTAAGGTTAGAACAAGCAATGAAACATGTTTAATACACAATTTTAAGAAGAGAATTGCATTAAAGGACTCACAAACTGAATAAAGAACTGAAACTAAAAAACTGTCAGGTACCAAGGCAGCTCTAAGCTCTAGCCTCTTTCTCTCTCATCACTCAGCCATTTCAGTGTAGGTGCTCTCATGGCTGTGTGTTCTCTCCACACACATACTCACCCCTTTCCCCTGCATGCCCGTCATCATTCACACTCCTCTTGTCTCTTCCTTTTGCTGCGGATTAGCCAGTTTTCTTTTGTTTATGTCTGAGAATATTCATTCTAACTGCCTAAACAAGTTACCATCACTTTTTCTAAGCAGAGCTCTTTAAGCCTGCCCACTTACTTCACAGATCACCAATTAGCCTAAAGATTAGCTACCCTTGAGACAGTAACTACTCCGATAATAATGGATCAGTGGTGCATCGCCAATTGAGGGTTGTGGCAAGACAAGTGAGATGGGGAAGCTGGTGAAACTAATTCATGTGGATTTTCTAAATGAGAACACTATTCTTTTGAGAAGCAGTTACTTTACATTCTTAGGTCTGATACTTTTAGAAAAACTTTGGCTTTCAGGAAGGAGAAGGAAGAAAGGAGGGAATATTCATAGAATATTTAGAAGCCAGATGATGATCTAGGTGCTTTTTTATTACTTCTTGCATAATCAGCCAAGGTAATTTAAGTGACATTCCTAATTTTAAGTGAGTAGCATAAATAAGATTTGAAGTTAGACCTGTTTATCTTTCTGTCCCCAGAGTCCATGATTTTTCCCCAAGCACACCATAGTGTCTTATTACTTCAATTATACATTGGTGACATATCTTGCTTTGTGTTGTTGCTTTAAGTAGGGAGGAATTTAATATATGAGATGAGATGGTCTTGATAATAGAGAGCATGCATGTTCTATTCACTCTTGAATAAAACCTGTATATACAATAGTTTCTCAGTTTTTAAATTTTATTATTTTAAATGTTGTTTCACCTACTAAATGATAGAATATTGCCTTATGGTAATAAAATCTTATACAGTATCCAGGACTAGTTGAAATTTGAGATCAGGTATTTAAACCTACATTCATAATACTACTTGAAATTTGAGATCATGTTTTTAACTTACGTTCATAATTATTAATCATAATTCATAACCTACATTCAGTTGAATATTTTTCATTGCCTTTTTATGGTGGGTTTTTTTTTCTACTTTTTATATTAATGCATGATAGTAAAATTCACCCTTTTTGGTGTGCTACTCTGAGTTTTGACAAACACATAAAGTAACACAATCACTACCCTAATGATGATACAGAACAATTTCATCACCTAAGAAAATTTCCCCCAGCCCTTTGTAGTTAATTCCTCCCCCTACCTCCAGCCACTGGTAATCACTGATTTATTTTCTGTCCCTATAGTTCTACCGTTCTAAAACGTCATATAAATTGGACCATACATTATGTAGCCTTTTGAGGCTAGCTTCAATCACTTAGCATAATGTATTTGAGATTAATCCATGGTGTAGCATGTGTTAGTAATTTGTCCTTTTTACTGCTAGGCAGTATTCCACTGTATGAATATACCACAATTTGTTTATCCATTCCTCACTTGAGAGACATTTGGGGTGTTCCACAGTTTGGAACAATTATGAATATAAACATCCTCAAACAAGTTTTCATGTAACCATAGGATTGTTGTGGTGGGGTTTTGTTTTGTTTGTTTTCATTTGGAAAAATACATAGGATTAGGATTGTTGTGTCATAGGGTGCTGTGTTTGACTTTACAGGAAACTACCAAGGGGCACCAGGGTGGCTCAGTTGGTTAAGCACCCGACTCTTGGTTTCGGCTCAGGTCATGATATCAGGGTCATGGGATCGAACCCAGCGTCGGCTCCCTGCTCAGCGGGGAGTCTGCTTGTGATTCTCTTTCTCTCTCTCCCCCTCCCACTATGTGTGTGCTCTCTCTCAAATAAAAATCTTAAAAAAAAAAAAAGGAAATTATCAAACTAATGATGGTGAGCATTTTTTTATGTGCTTATTTGTCATCCCTATATTACTTCGGTAAGGTGTCTATTAAGATCTTTTACTCATTTTTAAAATTAGGTTGTTTGTTTTCTTAAGTTTTGAGAATTCTTTATGTAGTCAGGATATAAGAATTTTATCAGAAATACGATTTTCATATATTTTTTCCCTGCCGTGGCTTTTCTTTTCATTTTCTTAATAGTGTACATCAAAGAACAGAACTTACTTTTTTTAAGGTTTTCTGTTTTTTATATTTACTAATTAATTAATTAATTTTTTCAGAGGATTTTACTTTTGATGAAGTCCAATTTATCAGTTTTTTCTTTTGGTGATGTATCTAAGGAATTTTTTTTCCTATGTTTCTCCTAGAAGTTTTATAGTTTCAGGTTTTACATTTCATTCTGTGATCCATTTTGAGTTGATTTTTATATGTGCTCCAAGGTTTGGATTAAGGTTCTTATTTTTTATCTTTATTTTTACTTTATTCATTCATTTTTTTTTTTTTAAGATTTATTTACTTATTTGAGAGAGAGGGAGAGTGTATGAGTGAGAGGGGCAGAGGGAGAGGGAGAGAGACTCTAAAGCAGACTCTGTGCTGAGGGCAGAGCCCGTCACTGGGCTCCATCTCAGGACCCTGAGATCACGAACTGAGAGGCTTAACCAACTGTGCCACCAAGGTGCCCCTATTTTTATTTTTTGGTATATTGATATCCAGTTATTCCAGCACCCTTTGTTAAAAAGACTCTCCTTTCTCCATTGAATTGCATTTGCATCTTGGTCAAAGTCATCATGTGTGTGTGGATCCTCTGTCCTTTTTCCATTACCATGTTGTCATTGCTGTGCTTTGTAGTCAGTCTTGAAATCAAATAGCATAAGACCTCTAACTTTGCTTTCTATTATCAAAGTTGATTTGCCTATTTGAATTCTTTACCTTTCTATATAAATTTTACAGTCAGCTTTTGATTTCTATAAAACAGACCTGTTGGGATATTGGTTGGAATTGTGTTGAGTTTATAGATAGATTGAAGAGAATTGAAATAGTAACAATATTGTCTTCCCATTCTTGAGCACTATATATCGTTCCATTTGTTTAAGTAATTTTTAATTTCTCTTGTTAGTGATTTGTAGTTTTCAGTGCACATATTTCTGTTAAATTTATAGAAAAATACTTTTGTGATTTTTTTGGTATAATAAATAGTACTTTTGAAATTTCAGTACCTAATTGTTATTAGCCCATATATAGAATATTGATTTTCTACCTTGCTAAGCAACTAAATTTTAGTTTCAGTAGCTTTTTTTGTAGTTTGCTTTAACGTTTGTATGTGAGCAATGATATCTGTTTAGGAATCCAAAAGAGTACTTTTTGTTTGTTTTATTCACGATATCCTTAGGAAATGGGATGCTTGTTCTGATATTGATAAATATATATATATATATATATACCATATGGTTAGGTAATTCTATGGTTTTTTTTTTTCCTGCTTCATTGTTTTTAGTGTCAATAATTTGGTTATCAGAAACCAATTGAACCAGTTATCTCATATAAAATGCCATATTCTTATATAGTTATGGTATGTGTTTGAATATAAAGTAACATAGGGCAGTGCATGTTTCTTACAGTCTTCTCTGTTAATGGGGTTTGAAAGAATATGTATCTTACTTGGTGTAGGCAACTTAGATAAAATAACAAAAATGGAAAATACCTTCTTGCTACGGTGGTACTTCTTTTTGCACTGCTTAGTCATCATTGTTATATAAATATAAAAAGGTCTAAGCATTTTAATCATGTTCAAGACCGCCATCATATTTTACATGATTTTAAAAAAAGAGTTGTGACATTGCTTTAGTGAGTTCTCAAGGCCTTAAAAATGAATCTTTAATTTGAGCAGATTATGATTAATGAGAGGCATTTACAGTGTACAGTGACTGTCTAGATGCAATTCTACTCTGTAGTGTTTTATTGATTTCTTACCTTCTGCATTGCCACAACTCAGGATTTCTTCTCAGTATTGTAGGGTCACTGAAAAAAAATGCAATTCATTCTGATTGTTTTGTCCCTCCTCAATCCAAAGATTTTCTTATGTTTAGTATTTAGTAGAAGAGTTTTATCTAATAATTTTGCTTGCTCATTTATTTATCCATTCATTCATTACCTGCTTTTTTATTTAATAGACATATTTGTTTGTGGGCATATATCCTAAGCCAACTGGTTTGGACTAGAAATTATTAAACAGAATTATTCTTTTAGGATTGATAAAAGGAAAAGAATGGACCATCTTTTTCAGAAAACTATATTGCCATCTCTTATTTCCCCAAATAAGAGATAAGACTTTTAAAGATACTTTCAGTCATGATTTAGAAAAAATAGTCATTGTTATTTTCTAGGCTTGAAGAGACTGTTAGCAAAATTACTGCTTTTTTTTTTTTTCTATTCTCAATCTGTTATTTTCCTTGTCCAGTATCATAGGATGGTCTTATACTAAAGCAGAAAAGAAACATTCTTGGGGAAGGATTTTCCACAGGATTATATTATTTGGTGTGATATTTTATTCTAGCACTTTTAGATGTTTATCTGTAGCAGTTGTAGTGGTGCTTAAAAGCCCTAAAATTTCTTAAACACATTCTTCTCTAAATACTGTTACTCCTTGGAATACCTAATGAAAATACAACTTATTTATGAAACATAATTTCATAGTCAAGTCTGCTAAAACGTATCTTTAGCAAATCTAAGAATTCTTAGGCTTTCCAATGCTACTTCTCTTTGGATGAAGTGTGATGAGAGTAAGGGGTAGGGGTAGAAAAATATGCACTGTGGTAGCTTTCTATTCATAACTAGCTAGAGTAATACTTACGCTACCTGCATAGCCAAAACACTTTCTCTGTCTACAAGTTGATTTTGAAGTTCTTTCAAAGAGCTATTTTCCTTTGTTTTGGCAGGAAAAGCTTAAACTCTGGCTGCATCTCACTTACCCCACCCCTCAAACCCTTTGGCGGTTAAGAGTTTATGGTCGCGTCTTTGTTCCTATCTAAACAGGGAGCAAGGCAGTGAAATAAAAGGTTTTCTCACTATTAATTTTGGGGATTGATGTTTTAAAACCCCATAAAATTATTGATACTCTTGAAATTTAACACAACCTTGAAAAAAAGGGAAATAATATAAGAATCTAGTAGCAACATGACTCTTGTTTCTAACTAAATAGTAGGTGTTATGCATTTAACCATGGCACACAGTAAAAGGTTCACTCGATGTTCCATTGTATTCTGTTATTTACTATAGTTTATTAAAGTTTTATTTTTCAGGGAAAATAATCTTTTTTTTCAGGTCCTGATTATGGAATTTATATTGTATGTGTTGAAATCACAAAATAATTGAAAGAAGTTGAATGTTAGTGTAATCAAGATAATTTTGCTTTCTTTTAAAAAGCAGATTAAAAGGTTATTTAAGAATTTTAGGTTAGCTATGGGCAAATAAAACTAGACTTTGGATACCTTATATAATACTCTGTCAGAATAGATTGTTTTTTTTGTGAGGAAACTTTAGGATTTTGATAATTGCTTTGTGTAAAAACATTTTTTATGTATGTACAGACTTGACTATACAAAAGGTTTCATTATTACTAAAGTGATATGTATTAAAATGAAGGATCCATTTTAGAAATGTGGTTAAGTGAAATTTTGATAAGAAGGCAAATTGATTATTTAAGGCAGAAATCATTAGTAGTTTGCAGTTCATTTCCATTGTTTCTTAGAACATTATAAATACATTTTTAAAAACATCTTCCTAAGCATCCTGAATTTCCTCTTTGTTGTTCTGATAATTCTAGGCATCATTACACTGTTTTAGAGACCAGATGTCCAGTCCTGACAAGCCACAGTAAATATAGTTAGTACTACCACTTTGTAGAATAAATCTTTCGTTTTGACCATTATTTTGGTCTGAAACTTTGGTCAAAGAGATAAGACAGGAAGTAAAAGTATCTTGAAAGAGAGGGAAAGTAAAATACAAGTTGAGACAAGCTTTTACATTCAAATATGCAGGTGGTTATGATTTCCTAAGGAACAAAAGTATACTACTATGTTTAGAAAGTCATGTCAATTAGAGAAAGGATAGTTCAGTATTAAACCATGGATTCCTGATACAAATTTAGTTTAAACATGTAAAATTTTGTATTTTGTCAATATACTCGCATGAATGTTCTTATGTGTTCAACTAACATCTACTGTGCCAGGTGTTAGGAACACAAAATATGCATTGCTTAAATATGAACTTAAAAAACTACAGTGTAGAGAAAAAGCTACATAATGAAAAGACAACCAGATAAGCAATTTCAATGAAGTGTGGAGGTCCTTTATTTAAGAAAAAGTACAAGGTGCTATAGAAACACATGGCAGAAAGAATGCAAAACCTCATAATTCACAGGCCATTCATTGTGTAAACCTACGGAAAAGGGCCTTGCTACAGTAGTGAGGAATAATTATTCCTAGACTATCTGCTACTTTAGTCCCACTTACGTTATTTTAAAAGCGAGAATCTAGCACTCTGTACTCTGTGACAATATCTTTCAAAAACAAAGGCAAAGTAGCGACTTTTTGAGATATATGAAAGCTGAAAGAATTAATCACTAGCAGACTTGTCTAAGAGAAATATTAAAGGAAGTGCTTCAGGCAGAAAGAAAATGACACCAAAAGGAAGTATGGATCTACACAAAGGAATAAAGAAAATCAGAAATTGTAACAATATGAATAAATATACATATTATTATTCAAATCTCATTAAAAGGTAAATGACTTTAAACAAAATGATAACAGTGTTGCTGTAGTTTTTAACATATGTCAGATATACAATATATGACAAGGTGTATAACACAAAGGCTGGGGGGAGAGAAATGGAAATATACTGTTTTAATGTTCTTTATGCCATGCATGAAATGGTAAAGTATTCTTAAAGATAGACTATGAAAAGTTAAATATGTATGCTATATAAGTATGTATACTATCAACCCTTGAGCAACCACTAAAATAAGAAAACAGTTATTTAATAACCGATCAAAACAGATAAAAAAGAAATCATTTAAAAACTTTCAATTAATCCAGAAGAGAACATCAAAGAGGAAAAAGGGTACAAGGAATAGATGTGACAGATAGCAAGGTGATAGAGTTAAACCTAACCATTTTAAGTGTCACATTAAATATAAAAGATTTTAAAAGCAGAGATTGTCAGATTGGATGAAAAAGCAATATCCAACTATATGCCACCTATAAAATCCCATATTAAACATAGAGAAACAAATAGATTAAAAATAAAATGAATGGAGAATACTATTCAGAACAAAGTTGGAGTGGCTATAATAATGTCAGAAAAAGATTTCAGAGCAAAAAAATATAACCTGGGACATAGAAGTTTATTTCATAATAAGTGTTTATTTCATAAAAAATGCCCCCTTTATCCTGCTACCAAAATGAGATGACATTCCAATAAAGAAAACTAAGGATCAGTATTCCAAACGAATATAGATCCAAATTTTTTTTAAAGATTTTATTTATTTATTTGAGAGAGAATGAGATAGAGAGAGAGCATGAGAGGGGGGAGGGTCAGAGGGAGAAGCAGACTCCCTGCTGAGCAGGGAGACTGATGCGGGACTTGATCCTGGGACTCCAGGATCATGACCTGAGCCGAAGACAGTTGCTTAACCAACTGAGCCACCCAGGCGCCCCTAGATGCAAAAATTCTTAACAAAATTCAAGCAAACAGAATCCAACAGTAAAAAAAAAAAAAAAGGACATATACTGTGAGCAAGTGGGGTTTATCCCAAGAATTTTAAGATTGGTTTAACATTTGAAAGTTAGTCAATGCAGTTTGTCATCTCAGCACACACAGCAAAAGCATTTGACAAAATCCAACATTCTTTCTTTATCACTCATAGAAAACTGAGAATAAAAGGAACTACCTCAATTTGATAAAATCCTGCCACTGACATATTATTTCATGGTAAAATACTGAATGTTTCCCCTCTATGATCAACAATAAAGCAAAGGTGTCAGCTTTTACTACTTCTGTTTGTCATACTGGAGGTTCTAGCCAGTGCAGTCTGACAAGAGAAAGGGGAAAGCAAACAGAAATGAAGTGATAAATTGTAGATGACATCATTAAATAGAAAACCTAAAGTGGGTTGAGGGTGGAGATGTGATGTGAGACTCGAAAGGTAACTAAGGGGCAGGCCATGAAGGCTTTTTAAATCCACATTACGGAGTGCCAGAATTTGATAAGGACAGTGTATAACCAATAAACTGTTTTATTTCTACATTAATCAGCTTGTAATTAGAGCGTATATTTTGATTGCGTTGTAGAGCATGACTCTGGGCAGAGACTTCAGTTAGAAACTTATAGAAATAATGTAGATGAAAAAAAGAAGAAATAATGTAGATGAAAGATAATAGTTGCCTAGACTAAGGTAGTAACAGTAGGGATGGAGAGATGTGAACAGATTTGATAACTATTTAAAAATGGAATTGATGGGACCTTTACTACATGTGGAAGATGGTGCATGATGAAGAATCCAGGACAGCTCACATATTTCAGACTTGGCAAACTGGCTGGATAGCAGTACTCTTCACTGAGCTAGGTACCATGGGAGAAGAAATAAGATTGGGGTAGGAGGTGAGAAGTTGCGGTAGGTTTTAGATATGTGTAACCTGAGTACTTTTTGATAGCTAAGTAATGATGTGCTAGAGCCAGTTTATACAGATGTCTGGAAAAGGAAGAGAGTTTTGATGGGAGATAATAGATTAGAAGATGCCACATGGTCACTCAAGCCATGGGAATGGAAGAGATTGCCTGCGGAGAGGATAGAATATGAGTAGGAAAGTGGGCTTGGGTGAGAATTGGCTTATAAAGGAAGAAGGACATGAAAGTGAGATTAGGAAGAATGAATCAAAGGGTCAAGGAGAAAACCTAGGTAATGTTTTATGGATAGAGATGCTTTCAGAAAGCAGAGATTGGGTAATTGTGTCAAATACTGCTAACTAGCATCTATATAGAGGTTACTAGGGACCAAGCACTGTTATAAACAGTTTTGCATGCATTAATTATTTACATTTTCACAATGGTCTTTTGAGCTAGATATTATTATATCCCAGTTTTGCAGAGGTGAAAATGAGGGTACAGAGAAGTTAAGTGACTTGCCCAAGAAAATGTATAGCTAGTAAGTGATAGAATCAAGATTTGAACTCAAGCAATTTGTGTAATTTGTACTCTTGACCAGCAAGATAAAAGATGAAGTTACAGATGAATGTAACAATAAAGATTTTACTGATAACTTTAGTCAGTTTTAGTGGATCAATGGGGCAAAGCCTGATTGAAGTGAAATGAGGAATAAACAAGAAAAGGGAAGTGTAGACAATGCTTTCATGAAACTTGGGTATGAAAAAGAAGAGCAGAACAGTAGGAGAGTACTATTTCAAATTTAGGAAGGGGCTTTCTTAAGATAGGCAAATCCTAAATCAGTTTAAATACTGATGAGAACAAGCAAGTAGAGGGAGAGGGGTGGAAGACACATGACAGGGGGAGAGAGGAATAAAACGAGAGAGGTTCTGAACTATGGTAAAAAGGCAGTAGGGAATTGAATCCATAGCAAATAAAAATATAGGGGCCCTAGGAGGAGAAAGACCCCTTTTGTTGTCACAGTGGGGAAGGAGGAGAGCATGGATTGTGGATGCATATAAACGTACAGGTTTCCTGCTGTTCCAACTCCTTCAATATCAATTTCTCTCTCTTTCATAGATTTGAAACAGGGATGAAAATTCTCTGTGTCAGCAAGTTACTACCCATTTAACTTGGACTTCTGTTGGCTAAAGGGGAGAGGGAAGAGCATCCTTCTACTTTGCTATTGAAATACAGGTTTCTAAGACACAGACTGAGCTGGGGAAGTCTTTCGGGTACCGTTCCAGCATGGAGGATTTTCTGCCACTTTTGAAGAATCACATTTGCAAATTACCACAGGAAATGAACATACTCCTTGGGATTGTGTGCTGGGGTAAATCTGTATTGATAGAAAAAGTCGAGTATAAAGATAATCTGTAAAATACTCAGTTAGAAGTGACAGTAATCATGATATGCAATTTTTTTATGAACAATTGTCTAGAATATTGGGTTAGCAAACTACAGCCCACTGTCTGTCTTTGTAATTAAAATTTTATTTGAAAAAAATTTGATTTGTAAATTTGTTGGGACATAGCCACATCGATTCTTGATGTCTGTCTGTGGCTGCTTTTGCACTCCAATATTGGAATTAAATGGTTGCAACAGACATTACATGGCCTGCAAAGCCTGAAATACTTACTGTTTTGCCCTTTTCAGAAAAAGTTTGCTGACCTCTTATTTAGAATAATAAAGCAGTTAAAGACTTGGAAAAATTTTTTTGAGAAAGAGAAATTAAGATACTAAAAATGTGAAGGGAATTAGGAAAGTAGAAGGTATTTAGGATATATTGCTAAATGAAAATATCACTTTACAAACCTATATAGATTATACCTTACCCTCACTTTTATTTCAAAAGTTTTTGTTAAAATGTTAACAGTAGTTGTTTCTGAATAGTGAGATTTTACTTGATTTTTATTTTCTTGTTGGTTCTTATATGTTTTCTGATTATTTTTTTACAATGCACCTGTGTTCCTTTGTTAATAATAAAACCAACTATTAGTAGACTGGGATGAGAACATAGAATTCAAAGCAAATTAGAACATGAAGAATGGGAAATTTGGCAAGGTCAGGCAAAGATGAGACATCCTAGAATATGCATAAAGAAAATCTTTCCTGTTGATTACCAAGAAAGTTGGAAAAATTTTTTGATAAATTCCTTATATTTAACCAGTATCTGATATGAGTGCTGTCCAAAAACATAGTTTCCCACCAAAAAAAAAAAAAAAAAGAGTTATATAAGTTATAACTTACATTTAGGCTTTGTTCCTCATTTCCAAAGATACAAATTTTTAAAGTTTATGGAGATTTTAAAAATTTTTGTGACTTGTAGATAATGCTTTGTATTAGTGACTTAGTTTTAATTAAAAAAATTAAATTCAGTTATTTAGCTGTAAATAAAACCAATACTTTAATATATGATAGAAGTTGTAGCTTTGTTTTATTAAGAAGCCCCAATTATGCCTTAAAAAAAAAAAAGGTGAACAGCTTTTATTTGGGCAAAAATAAGCCAGAAATTGCAGAAAGTAATCTTTTCAATGAAGTACTGTTATTAACCAGACGAGTCTTGAAGTAGTTTTACTGTGGTATTCTATTCCAACATCTGTACTGTGGCAGTACCCAGATGCTCACTATAAAGTTCAAGGGATCCTGACAAGCATTAAGGTGATTTCAGTGTCTGTACTACGTTAGGAGTCATTGCAACAGAAGAGAAACCAGTTTTTACCAAGTCTTATCTCTTAAGTCAACATATTTTTTTATTTAAATTGTCACTATGAATGGTATTTATTATCTCTATGATGACCAAATCAGTTGTTTAGAGGAATCCCAAGATTGAAGCTTAGGATACAAATTACTTACTTGCCAATAAATTGCCATGTAAAAAAACCCAGAAAACCAAAGCAAAAATCAAACCAAAAAACTTGTTCTATTTGTCCTTTAAATATGAATTAAATATCAGTCTCATAAATATGAATTAAATAGGTTGGTGATTCATTAGCTATAAAATGTAACTTGTAAGAGGAATTTTTATGTAACCTTGTTTAAAAGAAAAAACATTAAATCAGTAGAGAATGAATCTCAAAATATGTGAATATACATAGCATCTTTATGTAAAATGTAAAATTTGAGCCCATGTGTCAAATATGTAAATAATTATATAAAATTAAATAAATTCAGTATATACTTATAATCAAACACATACAGACATGTGTATATGTGTATATATGTATATGTGTATGTATGTGTATAATTATATCCATCCGTTACACCGACTACTATGACAATGAATAATGGAATGATTTTGAATGAAAAATTTCAGTAATATTTAAAAGAAATTTCCTGTTAATGAAATTTATTATGTTATGGAATTATCATAAAGGGAAGTAATAGAAGTCCCACTGCTTGTTATTTAACATTGCACTGAAAAAATGCACATAATTGTTAGGAGCAAGCGTCTCTGGCCATAGATATGCAAGATGTCCTGATAGATCTTATCCATATCAGACATTTATTATTCAAGCTGATTTTAATCATAATGTAGACCGGAAACTGTTTTCATTGCTTATGCAAGCACCCTCTGGTTTTTTTTGTTTTGTTTTTAATTAATGTGTTTCTCATTTATTCAGGAAGTTTCTAATGGCATTTGGGGGAGGGGAAACTTATTAGCTTCCTCCCTGAGTAATGCAGTTTTTATTTCTTGTTGAAATTATGGGTTCAGCCAGAAACGAATATTGGATGGATGGAAGGAGTAAGGAAAGAAGGGTGGCAGTTAGGGAGGGATGATGGGAGGAAGGGATAGGAAAAAAAGAAGAAAAAACAAAAAAGGAAGGGCGCCTGGGTAGCTCAGTCAGTTAAGCATCTGCCTTTGGCTCAGGTCATGATCCCAGGGTACTGGGATCGAGCCCCCCATGTAGGGATCCCTGCTAAGTGGGGAGTTTGCTTCTCCCTCTGCCCCTCCCCCAACTTGTGCACGTGCTCTCCCTCCCCCTCTCTCTCGCTCTCTCAAATAAATAAAATCTCTTAAAAAAAACAAAAAAGGAAAACAAGAAAGTTAGCTATGTAAACATTTAGTTCACTTGTATAAAAATAAATAAGAAATCGTAAAATGTTTTGCTAAAACAGCAGGATCCTGTCATTGTCTCATTTCTACTCCCTGCTGCTCTGATGATATAATTTTATTCGTATATAAATAAATGAAGCAACAAGTATATTTTTGGTGATGATGTTGCTGTTACTGAATTTCTAAGTAATTGAAACATAAAGGAGAGTTGTTCTGGTTATACTTTCTTTCTGAATTTTCATATGACTAGTGGAAAATAGCTAGGAATCGCGCAGAGCTTTCTAAGTTTACTTCAGTAATGTTATTTATTAATGTTCTGAGTAAAGAAAATATCCTGCCCAAATCTGGGATTTGGAGGTTGGTTCATAGGAGTGAGTGGAAAGGTGCAGGGGGGTAATGTATCAAAATCTGGTTGGGGAAAGAGTGTAGGCAGTTGAAAATACATATTTGATATAACTGTTTTTATATTAAAAGCTATAGAAGGTAAAATTTAACAAATACTCATAGCTGGTAGGGATATACAAAAGATAGAGTGAAAAGGTCCTGTAGGAGATAGATTTTGAAAGGCTGACAAGCACTACCCTGAGGCAATAAAGAGACACTTTCTCCGTCATTCTTAGAGTTTTCAAAGGTAACTATTTGAGTAGTCTTTCCAAATTATTATAATGCTACAAGTTTTAGGTTGCATTACACTCTTGTTCATGAGAGAGCAAGTGTCTGGTCCATTCCCACTGCTTTTCTTTCAAGCTTTGTTCCACATGAAGTGAGGAAAAAGTAAAACCAGTATTTTGGAGGGTTTTTCTCCTCCTTTTCCTTCTAAAATAAATCTTTTTCCTGAAAGATTCTTATTATTTTAGAACTAATCTCTCAGCCTCTGTGATTTATGTAAATCTACAAGTTGTCTTAGAGGAAATAAAACCTAAAAAGTCGCTACAAAGACTAGTGTCATGAGTAAAGGGATATGGATTACATTCACATTTCATCATGTTCTGTGACCTTATGGTACATTTTGCAAAGAAAGTAAACTCAGTGTTGCTGTTAATCAAATCACTGAGAGTTTAAGTGACTCACCCAAGGCCACACAGAAAATGGGTGATTGCGCTGGAGTGAGAATTGAAGCCTTCTTGTCTGATGCTCCGCAGTAATGCAGTCTCATTATCGTTGTCGTTTCTCGAATGCCTGCTGGGCTTGTAGTTCTGGCAGTTTGTATCCTCCATCAGAAGCTGTGACCTATTTTTAAAGTTGCCTTTTCAAGTGAAGAGACAATATTGCATGCTGTGTTTTATACATGGCTGTGAAAAATGGATGAAGTCAATTTTACAAATTCTGAATCTACTTGGCATTTTTATGCGCTTTATAATGACTGAAGTCTATCATCATTTGAGTCATAAGTTAACTAAAAAAATTAAACTATCCCAAACTGTATTTTGTTCTGCTCCCTCCTCTAAACATGCACACCTTTACATTATTTTCTGTAAATCTTGTTTTACTTTATTTTGACTGTATAAGTCTCTGGTTTTTTTCATACAGTTTCTATTATTAAATATGTGGTTTATCCTGCTTCTTAAATATGGATATTTATTCTAAAAATGTACTGTGTGAAACCAACTGAATCATAAGGAGGTGACAACTAGTGCTAAACATACTCTGTAGACTCGTAGTTGCTTATGTATCTCTCAATACAGAATTAACACAAATATTCACACCTTGAAGGACTTACCCTGCTAATGTTATTAGCTTCATGCTACAAAACAAAATAAATCTGTATCCAAATTTTTCCTACTCCCAAATGAGTATAATGGGAAAAGGAATGTGAGAGAGATCACAAATATTTCTAATAGGTGCTTAGTAAAATGTGAGTTGACAACTTACATCTTTTAATAATTAATTAATTATTTTCTTAAAGTAACCTGTTCCAAGTTCTTAGAAATTCCCTGAAATGTATAACTAGCACAAAAAGTTCAATTACTTTAGAAATAATTTATAGGTATCAACATTTTAAAAAATAGTTTGTAGGTATTTTAAAAAGTACATATGACATCAGAAAGGACAATGACATAAAAATAAGCAGAAATTCTATCAGTTTCTATATTTGATAAAATACATTTAATTCTAGAAAATTTAATTTTATACTGTTTTCAGTACTGAAATATAACTATTAAATTATTTCCTTGATGGTCAGTCATCACAAAATTTAAGTAAGATTCAAGTTGAGAGCTTCCCTGGAGGAAATTTATCACATTCCTTGATGTAAAAAAAATATTTTCAATAAACAGTAGATAAAAGTAGAAAATTTCCATTAGAGAGTCATTTGTTGTTCAGGCTTTCCCACTGAGAAGGACTGATTCTACACTTCCAGAATTTTATAGGTTAACTGTATAAAGCCAGCATTTGCATTTCTAAAAGTTTTAAAATTATGAGTATAATAAAACTCCAGAAATGGATACCTAAGACATTCTTTCACTTCACTTGAAATACTGTTAATTAGGAAACCTATGTTTATGCATGTGTTAAATATCTTCTGAATACAGAATTATCAAATTCATTGTTACAAAGCAGATACATATTCTTAAGAAAAATAAGGTCTTATTTTTCTAATTCTTAAAACCAAATGTATTTTATAATGTAATGAAATAATACAGAAGAAGAAGAATCTTCGAGGCTAGTTAATTAACTGTTTTAACAATAAAATGAAATAGATTCTTCATTAATCGCAATAACAACGTGAGTTTTCTTTTTTCTATCATTATTATACTTCTCTCTCTCTTTTTTTAAAGATTTTATTTATTTATTTATTTGCAAGAGAGACATAGCGAGAGAGGGAACATGAGCAGGGGGAGCGGGAGAGGGAGAAGCAGGCCTCTAGCCGAGCAGGGAGCCCGATGCGGGGCTCGATCCCAGAACCCTGGGATCATGACCTGAGCTGAAGGCAGACGCTTAACGACTGAGCCACCCAGTCACCCCTCTTATACTTCTCTTATAGTAAAATATGATGCCTGTGCTTTGGGAGCTCAGAACTAGCTTGATAAGTTCTTATCCATGATTCCATATAAATAAGAAGCCAATCCTGGAATTATATCTATGTGGTTAAGTCAAGTAGAGATTTGTTGATCATGTTAGATTTATGTAGAGAATCAAATTGTCCTATGCAGCTCAGTCAAAACCAATTAAAGGTTATTTTGAAGTTTTAGACCATTTGTGAAAATTCAAAGTGAAGATTAATAAATCAATGTGATTTTTTTCATCCCCCTCTTTTTAAAATCTTTTAGCTGTTGCTTTTCATTTTCTCGTTAATAAAATTATTTTGATAAAAATTGGGGGGTAATTTCATATGTTTTTGTAATACTATTTATTGAACACCTAAGTTTTAAATGTAAGGTGCTGAATGATGTTTCATTAGATAATAAGAGACTACAAGGCATTATTGTGGTCTTCAAGGAGTTTTAAATTTAGATGGAAAGTCAAGACCCAAACACATGAAAGGTTAAATAAACAAATAAATGAATGTTAGACAATATCAGAGAGAAAAATAGTATCAGGAATATTGTTATGCTTTTCAAATATCAGAAAGTAGATTTGGAGTATAAAATATAGGTAAGTACTAATTAATGTTCAAATACAGCAACATAGGCTAACATTCAGTTACATTGAAGTTTAATCAATTCATTAGCAAGCAGGAGTATATATATAGAGATACTCTTATTTCTTTGATCTGTGAATCTGGACATCTGTCTTTAAGATTAGGGATGGGAGGGAGAATATGGGGAAGTATAACATAAAAAAAAAAAAGAAGGGGATATGATGTCCTCTGGAGAGAAGACTGGTACTTAGGAAAAAAGGGCACAGAAAGAGAGGATGGATAAAACCAAAACCCAATTGACCTTAAGAATTCTTATGATACTTTAAAATATCATAATGCCATATTAACAATTGATCAGTATTCAGTAAAATTACTGTCATAATTAAAACTCTTTAATTGAGATAATTTTTGTAGGAACAATTCAGTCTTTCAAATGGGTATGATCATACCCCATTGTATATGGAGAATACTCTGGTAGGCACTGTTCTTCCTTCCAAGGTGCTTACATTGTTAGCTTGGTGAAACAGATGCATTTAAATACACAGAACTAACATAATATAGGATACATGTAGGAAGGTAGTGGAAATAAAGCCTGGAAACCCAGTTCATCTTCAGAGCATAGAGGGTTTTATTATAAAGTTAAGAAATGTAGAATTAGTTTAGGTAAATGGAACTCATGGAAGATATTTGAATATATCAATGACATGATTGGGGCAGAAAGATTTGACAGTGTGGTCTGACATTGTCAGAACAAAATGAGGGGCTGATTGATGAAGAGAAAGATCAAATGCTATTTTATTTCAGTGGTATAGTTAAAGTATGATAATGACTGAACAAGCGCTTTAATTTTATAGATTAAAAGGAGAAAGATGATCTTGAAAAATTTGAAAATTCAGATTTGTTTAAGCCTTTAAGCTAGGTAGTAGCTCATCAGTTAGAAACTTACTTGGATAATTTTTAAAAATTTTAAATGCTTATTAAAAATTTAGGTTGCTCTTAGATAAAAATAAATTCATGTAATGCTAATTAAATATGTACAGAATTTCAATTTATAAAAAATTAAACTACCTTCCTAATAGTATATATATATTTTTTTTATTTAAAAAAAATTTTTTTTAAGATTTTATTTATTTTTGTGTGAGAGAGAGTGAGCATGAGTGGGGTGGAGGGACAGAGGGAGAAGCAAACTCCCCACTGAGCTGGGAGCCTGATGCGGGACTCAATCTCAGGACCCCGGGATCATGACCCGAGCTGCAGGCAGACTCCCAACTGACTGAACCACCCAGGCGCCCTAGTATACATTTTAAAACATTTCATGGACCCCCCCGTAGTAAATCCAATGGAGAAAGAAACTGCAAGGACTATTTTTCACTCATTTCCCTTTAGTTCATGCAAAGATCATGAACTACCAATTTGGACAAAAGTATTATACATTAGATCCATAGTTAAAACATTTCCTTAAGAGCTCTAAGCCTGATACAGTGCTGTGGGAACATGTATTTTTTAATAGACCCCATTTACTTTTTTTGGTCAAGATTTGCCCTTTACTCTAAAAGCCCAAACTGTGAGTCTAGCTGAAATCTCCTACCAATCATTATTCCAATAAATTCCAAGAGAATTCTTTGTGAGTGATTTTTGACAAAAGATACATACTCAGACTCCTGAATTTATTGTGACATTTCAAATTTTATGTTCATAAAATTGGCATTGTGTTAGCAGGCAAATTTCTTTTGAAAAGTCATTTTTATAGAAATAGTTAACCAATAAGTCTGCTGATTTTGTTTGCCAGTAGCCTACCCAACAGTTAGTTACAGTGGATTCATAATATTTACTAAAATTAATGGAAAGGAGAAAATTAAATGACAGTTGTTCTAAGAAAATCAAGGTCTTTTAAACAAAAAGATTAGTGGTTTTATCTTTGGACATATATGAAGAATTCTGTTAATAAAGAATTTTATCCTTTAGACCTCAAAGACCTATTATTATAATTTAAGCATAAAAGGACTAAAGCTCTTGAAAGTTAAGTTTCATGACACTGAGAAAGTATTCATATATCTTGTGGTAGCAGCATTCTTTCTCCACTTAGGAATGGAAAAAGACATAGGAAAAAGACATTTTCAAATTTTACCTAAATATTGACTTCTATATCAGTATACCAACTCAAACTGTACAACATGAATTAAAGACTTGGTTGGGTTGAGGTATAGACTAATCAGTCTGAAAACGATTATTATGCAGCATAGCTTAGAGATGAAGAACACAAGCTTTGAAATCAGAAATGAATTTAGACTTCTGACAAGGGACCTAGACAAAGTAGGTAGTGAATTTGTGCCATAGCAAGTACAAAAGATGCTATTTATGGTTACTGTAATGATTAAATGAGATCACATAAAGAACTACAATATCTATCACCCAGTAGTAGGTTCTCAATAAGTGGTAGACATTGTTCTTGTTTTTAATAAGGTCAACTAGGCTTCTACTTTTTTTTTTTAAGATTTTATTTATTTGAGAGAGACAGACAGATATAGCGAAAGAGAGCACAAGCAGGGAGGAGAGAAGAGGAGGCTCCCTGCTGTGCAAGGGAGCCCATCGTGAGGCTCAGTCCCAGGACCCTGGGATCATGACCTGAGCCAAAGGCAGACTCTTAATCGACTGAGCCACCCCGGTGACCCAAACTAGGCTTATACTTAAACATTCCCTTTAAAACTCTTAAAGGAAGGGGCATCTAGGTGGCTCAGTCGGTTAAGCATCAGACTCTTGGTTTTGGCTCAGGTCATGATCTCAGGGTCTTGAAATCAAGCCCTGCTTCAGGTTCTGCACTCAGCACAAGGTCTGCCTGAGACTCCCTTTCCCTTTGCCCCTGTCCCCGCTTGTGCACTCTCTCTTTCTCCCTCTCTTTAAAATAAATAAACAAAAACCATTAAGGGCAAAAGGAAGGGAATTTCATTTGCTAATTGGCCAAAAATGGAATGGGCATTAGATTCTGGGAACATAAATTTATGAGAAGTTAAAAAGAAAATATCTCTGCCTTCATACAAGTCAGTTTTTCTCATCTTGACACTTTGGTAATACCTTTTATGGTATCCCAATTAAAGATTTTGTATTAACACTGTTTTCCCTCCTAATTTGTCATGTACTGCTGTTTGCATTATACAAGGGTTATTTTAACACTTGTATAAGCTGCCCTGTTGTGTCCCTGAAAGTGCAAAATGTGTCTTATTATTATATATCCCAGAGTACATCACACGTAATACATACTCAATAAGTATCGTAAATAAATTTCTTTTTTTTTTTCTTTTTTATTTATTTATTTATTTATTTGACAGAGAGAGGCACAGCGAGAGAGGGAACACAAGCAGGGGGAGTGGGAGAGGGAGAAGCAGGCTTCCCGCCAAGCAGGGAGCCCGATGTGGGGCTCGATCCCAGGACCCTGAGATCATGACCTGAGCCGAAGGCAGATGCCCAACGACTGAGCCACCCAGGCGCCCCCGTAAATAAATTTCTTGGATCTCCATTATTTCATATACTGTGTCTGAGAGTTAGAGATACTTGGTTCTTTATCAGCTTAACCACAATAACTATGTGGTGATATTTTCAAACCTCATTCACAAATCTAATTAATTCTATGACTATTATTGGTGTTATTGCTACTAATTATTTCTACTACAATTCCTTAAAATATTTTTATGTTTTATACTAGTCAAGGTAGGCAAATAGTTGTAAAAATAATCCAAAATCTCAGTGCCTTAATACAATAAACATTTCTTACCTATGTCCATCTAGTGTGGCTAGGATTGCCAGATAAAATATAGGATGCCCATGGAGAGTGATATTAACATCATGGCAGTGTAAGACAACTCTTGTTTTTGTCCCCTCCACCCCTTCAGCAACGAAAATTTGGCATCCATCCACAAATAAAAATTTCTTTGTGGGTGTTGTGGAACCTAGTCGCATATGCCAAGGGATCTGAGAGGAGCCTCAACCACTAGTTCATTAGGTAATAGGCAAATGGACATAGGTACTGGCTACAGAACCTACTGTGAACTGATTCTGGCTCCTCTCATCTGTGTTTCTGGAGCACCTGCAGAACAGTAACTTGAGTAGTCACCTTTGGATGAGAGAGCCTTTGTAGAAGTGCAGTTTTCCAGAGAAGAAGTTCTAGTACTCCACTGGAGAAGGGGGGGCGGGTGGGGAACCAAGTTTGGACACAGTAAAGTGGGTAAGAGGAACAGCTTGCTTTTGCTGGCATCATCCCTCCTCCAACACGGCACAGTTTAGGGCTAAATTAGAGAATCTGATTTCTTCTTTGGGGGAAAGGAAGAGTCAGTGAGTGAACCCCTGGCTTCCCCAGCCATGTGTCCCAAGGAGACTCATTACTCTCTCACAACATCTAGACCATTGAAGAGGGAGCTCCATGACTAGGGGAAGGGAGCAGAAATTTTATTAAAATTTTATTTTGCAATATTTGTTCACAGCATACTGAATTTAATCAGTTTTTGTATATTGTCCTATATCCTTTGATCATGCTAATTCATTTATTACTTCTAGGTACTTTTTTGAAGATTCCTATGCATGTAATCATATTTTTTGTGAATGAAGAGAGTTTTACTTCTTCCTTTACAATCTCTATGCCTTTAATTTCTTTATCTTGCCATATTGCACTGGCTAGGACTGCCTATAAAATGTCAAATGGAAATGGTAATGATGGACATCTTTGCTTTGTTCTTTACCTTAAGGGGAAAGCATTTAGTCTTTCATCATTAAATATGACTCTGGCTATAGGTTTTCATATTAGAACTTTATTGGATTTAGGACGTTCCTTTCTGTTTTTATTTTGCTGAGAGTTTCTTTTTTCATTATGAATAGGTGTTGAATTTTGTCAAATGCAAATGCTTTTTTATAATTGATATTTGGTTTTATACCTTTATTCTGTTAGTATTAATTTTTAAATATTGACCCAATCTTGCATTTATGGAAAAAAATCTCAGTTATATTTATTATCCTTTTTATATGTTGGTAAGATATTAATGTGTACACTTATGAGAGATATTGATTGGTCTGTGTTTTCTGGTATTTTCTTTGCCTGTTTTTGATGTCAGAATAATACAGACCTCATAAAATGAGTTTTAAAGTTTTATTCGGGCCAGGAATTTTGTGGTGGGAAAGTTTTTATTAAGAATTCAACTTATTTGTTAAACATGGAGATATTTAGATTTTCTATTTCTTTTAAGGCTAGCTATGGTCATTGTTTTTTCTCTCAAGGTATTTGTTCATTTCTTCTGTTATCAATGTCATTGGCATACAATTATTCATAATATTCTCTTTTCACATCAATAGGATAGCTATTACTATCACCTTGTGATTTATATCTTCTATCTTTTCTTGAGTCTGGTTTATCAATTTTATTGAATTTTCAAAGAATCTGCTTTCTGGTTATATATTTCTTTTCAATTTTCTACTCTTTTAATTTCTGCTTTTATTTTTATTGTCTCCTTCCTTCTGCTTACTTAAGCATTAATTTTCTCTTCTTTTTCTAGCTTTTTAACATGGAAGTTTTGGTTATTGATTTTAAATCTTCTTTTCTTATGTAAAATTTAGTGCTGTACATTTTCCCTATAGCACCGCTTTAGCTACTTCCCACAAATTTTGATATATTTTTATTTTCATTCAGTATAAAATATTTTTTTTAGTATAAAATCCTTTCTAATTTTGCATGCAATCACTTCTTTTAGTCATATTATTTAGGAGAATATTGTTTAATTTCCAAATGTATGGAGATTTTTAAAATATCTTTTTAATTACTAATTTAATTTTATTGTGTTCAGGTAACATATGTTGTATTTTGTCTTCTAAAATTTATTGAGACTTGTTTTATGGCCCAGCACGTGGTCTGTTTTGGTGAATGTTTCAAAAATACACATTAAAAGAATGTGTATTTTGCTATTGTTGTTTAGTGTTTTATAAATTCAATTAGATCTAGTTAATTTATAGATTTATTCTAGTCTTTTATATCCCTACTGATGTTCTATGTATTTATTCTATCAATTAATTAAGAGAGAAGTGTTAAAATCTCTACCTATAATTGTGAACTTGTCTATTTCTCTTCAGTTCTGACAGTCTTTGTTTCATGTACTTTGAAGCTCATTAATTAGGTGTATATCATTTAGGATTGTTTTGTCTTTTTGATCCATTGACTCTTTTATTATTATAAAACTGTCCTTCTTTATCTCTGATATTCCTTGTCCTGAAGTCTAATTCATCTGATATTTATATAGGTACTCCAGCTTTCTTACAATAATATTTATAGGTATGTCCTTTTCAATGCCTTTGCATTTAACTTATATATATCTTTGTATATAAAATATGTTTCTTGAGGCAGCATGTTCTGGATCTTGTTTTATTATCTGAAATCTATGTCTTTTTATTGCTGTGTTTTGATTGCTTATATATTTAGTGTAGTGATCTGTGTTTTGGGGTTGTCTTACATATTGTTTCTGTTTGTGTCATTTAATCTTTGTCCTTTTTCTTTAATTTGACCTTTTTTCTGATCTTTTAATATTTGATTTTTGATATTCCACTTTATCTCCACTACTCCACTGTTAGGTATACTTCTTTCTTTTTTCCTTTCCTTTCCTTTCCTTTCCTTTCCTTTCCTTTCCTTTCCTTTCCTTTCCTTTTTTTCTTTCCTTTTGATGCTATAAAGGTTACAATATCTACAATATACTTTGTATATTCAAAGTATATTAGAAAATTATTGCTGATGTCAACTATGTGCATCATTGATTAATTAATTACCAAAATTTTAAACTAATGAGGTTGTAGTTTGAAGGTGGTAGCTTTAAAGCAAAAATTAATGAGCACTACTTTATAAAGTTCCCCATTAATCTTTCAGATTTGGCTTTGATTGTATTACCACTAGTTTCCTTGTATTAAGGAACATTCTTTTTATCAAATAGACTTTGTCCTAAAGGTGTACTTTCTCAAGAGAAACTTGGCCCTGTACACACTTGGCAATACTACCCTTCACTCATTAGTTGATAGTTTACTTTTCATAGCAACTGTTTCAAATACCTCCTTTCTGAATGCTCTCAATTTCAGTTCTTCTCAATAACAGCTGATAACTTCATATCCTTTTTGACAGAGAAGAGTGAGACCATCTGGAATGAGCTGCATGACAGACTGCTTTCACCTCAACTAATTTCTATTTTCTTTAACAGAAAGTGATGATAATCCCATCTTTCCTTGCAGTCTCAGAAGAGATGCCTTTCTTCCCTTCTTAGACTGTGCCCTGAATGTAATTTCTTTGTCTCTTAGAGACCCTACTCTCATATATTATCATCATCTTGAACTCCTTCCCCATCTGAACAAAACCTCCACTTGGCTGCCTTGTTCTTTTTAACTACTTTTTAATTTCTATTCTTTCTTAGCCAATGCTTTTAAATGAGTAGTCTGTAGCTACTACTTCTATTTCTTAACAACTCCCATCCTTCTTCATATCTTGTAATCTAGCTTCCACACTATAACCTCACTGTAATTATATTTCTTGGCCTGGTGAATGCTTACTACTTCAACACTAAGTTCCAGAGTAATCATTTCCAAGAAGCCTTTTCCAGATAACCAGGATGGACTCCTTATGAATATCTTTTTTTTATTACTTTGTGTATCTAGTTCCCACTTTATACTATATTTACTCCTTTAGATCCATGATCATGTCTTATGTCTCAAATAATCATAATAAGTTATACATTACACTATGATGAGTAACCTGGGCTTTCTCCTATAGGAAGTGAGATGTCTTCATTTATTTTAGTTTTCATGTAAAGAAGTGATGTGAGCACATTTGTGCTTATAAAAAGTTAGTGACAGCCTAAAATATGGACCTGAGGGGAAAGAGATGTGAGAGAAACAGGGGACTGTTGTAACAGTCTTTTGTAAAAGATGATGAAAGACTGGATTATGACAATGGCAATGGGATGGAGATGGGGAAAATACCAAAAATATTTATTCTTATATTGTCTTTTAATCCATGTTTTATTTGTGTGCTTTCCCACTGGACTCTCAGACATCTCTACTTGTATATCAACTCAAACTAGAAATAAATAATGATAGTAATAATAGCTAATATTTATTGACTCCTAACTTTGTGCCAGACATCATTCTAATTGCTTTATCTAAGTTAACTCAGTATTCCTCCAACAACTCTAAAAGGTAAGTACTATTATTACACACATTTATTAAAGAAGGAACCATTGCACAGAGTTTCAGCAACTGACTAATGTCACATAGGATCCATATTCTTCTGTTTTTTGGTGTTTTTTTTTTAACCCATATTGCTATATTGTCTGAAACCTGAATGGATTGTTTCTTAAGTTCTCTTCTAAATGCTTTAATTTCTCTGTATCACTATTTCTGCCATCCACTTTTCCAGCCTGAAATCCTGAATTATTTTAAATGCTTGTATCTCTGCTTTCAATTTTTCCTTGTTCTTCCTTCTTCTTTCTACTGTGGGAGAAATATCAATATCATCCCATTATTAAGTTGTTTCCTATCTTGGAGACATAAAATAACTTCCTATCATCATTGAATAAAATCTATATTGGTGTTCAAGAATTCCCAGCACCTGTTCTTATCTTATATATACAATTCCTTAGTCCCCTGATGACCAAGGAGGAAATAGTTTCCTATCTTCTGTAGTTCCTTTGTAATTCATTGTTTCCTTTGTGCATTTTCCCATGTTCTTATTCTAGTCCGAATTATTTTTGTTATTATTATTCCTTTCCATCATATTAGCTTTTCTCTAAAATTCAGCTCAACCAAGACTGTCTTTTGTGAAGATAACCCCAATGTTAGGTTGTTTTCCTCTTTGTGTGAGTTCCTATAGAACTTACAGTATGCTATGTTCTGAATAACCTGTGTCTTTGGTGAGGTGCTGGTCTGCTGGGTATTGCAGAGAGGGATAAGGATACTCTGGGGATCAACTTAACATGAACTGTATCAGGAGTTAGTGTGTGGAGGATAGGTGACAATGCCTCTGCTTAGCATAAACAGCCGAATTTTTCACAAACATATGAAGAATAGGTAATATTTTTACCAAGGCAATGCAATGCACTACAATTTATGATAACTTTTCTCCCAACATAAATGGCATTTGTTTCCTTCCAAGATATTTCTCTTTACTTTTCACTTTAATGCAATTTCAGAGGTTAGAAACCACACAGTATGGTTGGTTTTACCCCATAGCTATGTTTTTACCATTCTCTATTATACTTGAATAGTATGTATTACCTTACAGTATGAAATAGTCATTTCTCTCTTTTTCTGTTTAACAATAAACTTAAGAATAGAATCTTATATTCCACTTCATTCAACTGTATCTGGCAAGTGCCAAGTCCAAGTTAGAAACATAATATGTATGTAAATTTTATTTTTTAAAAAGATTTATTTATTTGAGAGAGAGAGTGGGGAGAGTAGTAGAAGGGCAGAGGAGAGGGAGAGAGAGAATCCTCAAGCAGACTACCCGCTGAGTGTGGAGCCCAGTGCAGGGCTCAATCCCAGGACCCTGAGACCATGACGTGAGCAGAATCCAAGAGTTGGCCGCTTAACTGACTGAGCCACCCAGGTACCCCTGTTTGTAAATGTCAAATGGAGCACAAACAGTAAGCTCCCTACATTTATTACTGTTCAGGGATACATCCAGAGCATCTAATTTTTCTAGCCTTTCCATCACCTAATATACACATTTAAGCTATGCACTTTCTCTAAGTACTGCTTTAGCTATACCTTACAAATTTTGATACAGAAGATTTTTGTAGTTCAAATCTAAATAATTTTCTGTTGTGATTTTATATATTTAGAAAAATGTATTTTTAGTTTCTGAAAGTATACAGTTTTGAAATAAAAGTTTTATTAATTTCTGATTTTATTGCTTTATATTCAAAGAATATAATCCATAAATATCTATTCTTGGCTATTTTTGATGCCTTTTTTATGGCCTACTTTGATCTATTTTTTATGAATATTCTAAGAGGGTTTGAAAAAATGTATATATTCTATTTGTGGGTACTGGGTCTTTTAAGTGTCTTTTAAATCAAACTTATTAATTGTGGCCGAATCTAATTTTTTTTAGTCTGTTCAATGTATGAGTTTTTGAGAAGTCTCTTAATCTCTCGCTGTGGTTATGGGTTTGTCCATTTCTCTTTGAAATTTTGTCAGTTTTGCTATATGTATTTTAAAGTTATACTGTTGGGTGCATTAAGGATGCATTATAACTTGCTTGTTGTAAATTGTTCTTTTTATTATTAAGTGAAGACCTTTGTATCTGCCAAGGCTTTTTGCCTTAAATTTTACTTTGTTAGACAAAACATCTAGTCTTATCTAGTTGAATAATCACTGATAGTGATTTCACAGTGAAAGAAATGATTATTTTATGGCTCCATTTAAAAAGGGTGTTTAAAATGAAGTTAACTTAATGGCTATATGTGATTGGCAACCATATATTAGAATTTGATCTTGAAAATGAATTATGTGGTCATCTTATAGTAGTCAAATTACTGTTCAGATGAAATGATACTAAAAATAATTGACATTTCTTTTTTAATAGCACCATTGATTCACCTACAGTGAATGCTCACATGCAGATTATGTAATTTATTCTACTTTAATGTCCTTTAAAACTATCCAAGCCTATTTAGAAAATAGTAAAGCAAGAATCAGCTACATTGACTTCTGTCAATTTGTCTTCTAGGAACTTGATATGCTTACTTGACATAAAACAGGCTACTTTAGATTTAAGATACTAATTTTATAAATGACATAACATGTATTTTAGCCAGAAACAAAACACGTCCTCATAATAGCATTGATTCAATCCAGCCAGTTTTTAGTGACCACATTCCAGGCACTACTAAATGCTGCATATACAAAGGAGGAAAAGAGGCCTGGCCCTTTAAGGCTAAGTATTTTCAGTCTGAACAGAGAAAATCTCATCATAAAATGGTTGGTCCTACAATAGAATTTATACAAGAGTTACAGAAACCATAAATTCCTATTCATCTTTTGCTGATGAAGGTATATATTGCTAAAATTACATACCTAAAGTGTGGTCAGTTGTTTTCTCTGTAATGTAGGAAAACTAGAAAAGAAGGACTTAAATGAAAAGAAATGGTTTTAAAATATAAGGTCAGTAAGATGGTTAGATAAGTTAGGGGGTGTGGAATTTCCTTTCTGAAATACTAAGAAGTGAATTGTTACTAAACGTTTTTAATGTTTCATGCATTCTAAAGTGAATTTATGCTTTTCCCTTCTTCCACTCCTTCTACACTTGATGTGCATTCAGTGTTAGCAGTCTCACTGCATTGGAGCAATGCTTATGCTGGAAATCTGGAAGTCATCCATGACCTGCCCTTCTTCCTTACTCACTTGGGATTTGCCTTCATTAATCCTGGCAGTTTTAAACTTTGAAACTTTTTTTTTTTTTTAAGATTTTATTTTTAAGTAATCTCTACACCCAGTGTGGGACTCAAACTCACAACCCCAAGATCAAGAGTCCCATGCTTGACCGACTGAGCCAGCTGGGCGCCCCTGAAACATATTTTTTATCCATCCACATTTCTTCTCCACTGCTGCCCAAGCAGCTCAGTCTATCACTCTGCAACTTCAGAAGGCATCTTCCCTTGCCCCCTTTATTTCCTTTTCTCAGAGAGCTACCACACTTATCTGTTTAAAACAATAGATCTGATGATCATGTGCTTTTTCCTCAAAACCTTTTAATCAGGGACGCCTGGGTGGCTCAGTAGGTTAAGCATCTGCCTTCGGCTCAGGTCATGATCCTGGGGTCCTGGGATCGAGCCCGACATCGGGCTCCCTCCTCCACGGGAAGCCTGCTTCTCCCTCTCCCTCTGCCTACCAATTTTCCCTTGCTTGTGCTCTCTCTGACAAATAAATAAATAAAATCTTAAAAAAGAAAACAAACCCAACCAATTCTTTAATCTTCATATTGATCCTCTGAGAAAGTTAAAATCATCTAATGCCACACTTTAGAATCACTGTGATTCAGCCATACTGACCTTTCTTTTTTTTTTCTTATACTCTTGTCACTCTCTTGGTCACTGTAGGGTCTTTACTTTTTAATTCTTCTAGTTTATAATATTTTAGTTTTGTTGCCTCACTTTTTTTTTTGCCCTTTTATCACTAACTCTTTCTTTAGCTTCTCAGCCTAAGTTTTACTTCTAGGAAACGTTCTGTAACCCTCCAAATTACATTTTCTCTCTTTTTATTTTTTATTCTAGCATTTATCACATTGGTAAATAAATATATGTGTAATTATGTTTCATCCTCTAAGATTATAAACTCTTGGCAACAAAAATAAGGTTTACTTGGTGTGATATCAGATGTATAGTAGGCACAAGTATTTGTTGGATTAAAAAAATGTACTCATGAATGAAAATTATGAAGTAAAAAATTGATTTAAAAATATATAAAAACTTGGGGTGCCTGGCTGGCTTGGTTGGTGGAACGTGCGACTCTTGATCTAAGGGGGTGTGAGTATGAGCCCCATCTTGGGTGTAGAGATTACTTAAAATCTTTTAAAAATATAAAATAAATTTAAAAATAAATAAAAAAATAAAAACCTAAAACATTTCAATCAGGTTGTCACTTTAAAGACATCAAATTTTTGAAATTGAATTTCTTTTTTTTTCTTTTTTGTTTTTACAGAGAGAGTACATGAGTGAGCAAGATGGGGAGAGGGGCAAAGGGAGAAGGAGGGAATCTTTTTTTTAATTTTTAAAATTTAAATTCAATTAATTAACATATAATATATTATTAGTTTCAGAGGTAGATGTCAGTGATTCATCAATCTTATATAATACCCAGTGCTTATTACATCACATGCTGAGAGGGAGAGAATCTTAAGCAGGCCTCACGCCCAGAGTGGAGCCAGACATGGAGCTCTATCTCACGACCCCAAGATCGTGACCTGAGCCAAAATCGAGTCAGATGCCTAACCAACTGAGCCACCCAGGTGCCCCTGTAGTTGAATTTCAAGCCACTTTATATGAAAAGGCTCTCCTGTTAAAATTTTTTTTAATTTGGGGCGCCTGGGTGGCTCAGTCGTTAAGCGTCTGCCTTCAGCTCAGGTCATGATCCCAGAGTCCTGGGATCGAGCCCCACATCGGGCTCCCTGCTCGGCGGGAAGCCTGCTTCTCCCTCTCCCACTCCCCCTGCTTGTGTTCCCTCTCTCGCTGTCTCTCTCTCTGTCAAATAAATAAAATCTTTAAAAAAAAAAAAATTTTTTTTTAATTTGAAATCTTTTTATCTTTCTTTAAAATCCACTATACCAAATGAATTTTGCCTGCTTCCAAAAAGCAAATTGACTGTTTAAAGATAAAGATTTCTTACCTTAAGAATACCAAAAAGAATGTGGTACAGTGTCTGAAGGCAGATAGTTGCAAAAGAGGAATTCCAGGTGTTTTGAGGAGTGTTGCCATACTCTAGAGCCCAGTACCCCTTAAGACTTGGTATATTTGTTTAAAAAAAAGTCACATTAACTCTTTATGTTGAAACTGTAGTTAACCATCTTTCTCTGATGACTAAATATGTTACAGATTTCAGATCAGTGGACATCAGTGATTATTGTAGAGCAGGTAGTTGGAGAGAAGAAATGGTGGATGAAGTTTGGCCAAATGTGTCTCAACCAATGTCTCATGAGATTTATTACTATTTTTTTATTTTTAAAGCATTTTTCTAGCATGATTGTCTTTACTTTTGCCTCTCTGTTCTAATGGAGAGTACCAGTTATTTGCTGCATTTCTCATTTTTTAATCTAATTAACTGTATTTTTATAGGTACTATCTTTGGGATCTTTGTTAAGACATTTTTTAGATTACCTCTCCACCAAAACATTACACAGATGTAAAAGCATCCTTTGCAGGTATCCCTTCATCTGTATGTTTATATGTGCTAATATATAGTAATGTTTTGCTTTGCTTTGCCTTGTGGCAGCAATTAAATAATTAAATTAAATAATTTCAGACCCAGAATTAAGCAGAGGCATATTCTATATTAATAAAAAAAGATTTAAAAAGCTAGCCCCTGTTTCCAATTTGGAGCCTATGTAAACAAGTATTTCCATTTAATATTTTACTTTTATTTTCATTTTGTACTTTTTTATAATTCATCTGTTATGCCACTTTTAAGAAAACAGTAACTCATATCTTTTAAAACCAAACAGTAGTATTTCTGCTCAAATCACTATCAAGTTTTCTTTTTATTCATATGAGCTTTGGGGGAATATGAGATATTTTAAATAACTGAAGACAAAGTTTGAAGTTTTAAAAATTAATCTTAGTATGGATATCATCCAAAAATATTCTGATGTCATAAAAGAACTTGAAACTTATTTTTTTAAACCTATTAAAATTCTGCTTAAGTATATTTAGCTATTTGTTCTAGATAAAATTTAAGAACTTTTGGAAATTTGTTATACTCGATGCATGTTGTTTCAGGTCCATGCCAATAATGCTATTAAAAGAAAAAACTGAGAATTATTGACTTCAAATTTCTTCCTACCAAAGCTGTAAATTTCAAAAGCAATAATATATTTCAGAGAGATATGCCTTTTTGCAAAACTTTTTAAGTGACTTACAAGTGATAGGACTTTTTAAAAGATGAGTATATAATGATTACCTTCTTCTGGAAAAATCAAACACACAACCAAAAATTAAAATGATTCATATTATTAATACAGAGCTGTACCTCCATGACTGTAATCTGTACTGTGACAAAGATTTTTTAAAGGACTTAAAAATAGAGGTTCTGTAGTCATGTGATCAAAACACATGTGCCTTGGAATCTAAAACAAGGCCCTTTAGGATGACAGAGGAAGCAACTGAGAGAGGTCCTACAGCAGACCATTGAGAGGAAGTCAAGAAAGGTTAGTAGATCTGCCTGGGAGATCTTGGAGGCTGGTAGCAGGCAACACATAGTGGTATGTGCAAGTGGTCATCACTAGGTTGGTACGGAATGAGTAATGGAAATGCTCTGCAGGTAGCAAACGCTATGCACCAGGGGTGCGTGGCAAGAAATAATGGGTGGAAATCTAAGCAGGTGAACTATCTGTATCTAGGGAATGCAACTGCAAATAGTGAGGACTCAGCTGTGGAAGTGAAGTTCAGTGGCAGAACATACTCTTTTCGAATTAATATGAGGAAAGAACTCAGCAGAATGTTTTGTTCTAGTCTCTGAGACATTGAGCTGCTAGTTAAATGGGAACTGAGCTGGAAACCCTGCAAATGGAAGTAAGAAATGGACCTTTTGCCACAAGGATGGAGGCCAGATCCACGTTTACTTTGCATCAGGGTCAGAACAGGCATCATGGTGAACCCTAAACTCTGGATTCAGTTGTCTTTATGTTTTCTCTACCTAAGAGCTAGTGTGGCGACAGTCTAGATGGGATTGGGGGAACCTGCAGTTAACAGTTAAGGAGCCATTTCTTTGTAGAGTAGAGGAAGGCGGAGTTGGAGCCTGGCAGGCAATTATAACTGCAAAAGAGGTACCGCTTTTGACGTTCTTCTCCTTGCTCTGCTTCCCTACTGGCGAGGGGAAAAAAAACGATTCACATGGACATGCTTCAAAGCCACTAAAAGAACTGTGAGACCCAGGAAAACCACAAAACCTAACCTAGGGAATGTTTGTGTGTGTGTGTGTGTGTGTGTGTGTGTGTGTGTGTTGTATAAATATATATATATATGTGAAATTTATTATCAAAGTATGGTTGACATACAATGTTTGATATTTGTTTCAGGTGTACAGCATAGTAATTCAGCAATTCTATACATTACTAGGTGCTTACCATGATAAATGTAGTTGCCATCTGTCATCATACAAAGTTATTACAATATTATTGACTATATTATCTATGCTGTACTTTTCAACCCTGTGACTTATTTGCTTTCTAATGAATTTTGTACCTCTTAATCCCCTTTACCTATTTTGCCCATCCCCCTAGCCACCTCCCCTCTGGCAACCACCTGTTTCGTTCTATTGTTTATTTTTAATCAGGAAGGTTGATTTAATCAAAATGTAGCATTAGCACATACATACTGTGCAACAGGTCAAGTACAATAACCTCTAAGGATCTTTAGAGTTCCCCAATTTATAGATGCCCCATGAAAAATGTTCTTCAAAATGAAATAGTCATTTTGGGGGATAGGTGTATTATTTTTCTATTGCTGATGTAACAAATTGCCACAAATTTAGCATCTTAAAACAACATAAGTTTATTATCTCATAGTTCTGTAGGTCAGGAGTCTGGGTTGAGTAGGCTAGTTTCTCTACTCCAGGTCTCAAAAGGCTGAAATCAAGGTGTGGGCCTGCTGAGCTCTACCCAGGAGCCTCTGGGAAGTATCCACTCTCAAGCTTATGTAGACTGTTTATAGAATTCAGTTTCTTGTGGTTGATGGAGTCAGCCAAGAGCTGCTCTTAGCTTGTAGAAGCTGCTGCATTCACAGGCCCTGGGCATTAGAGCATGGGTATCTTCGGGGGGGCCATTCTGTCTACCACAGAGGGAATTATTTTTTTCAAGGGGTAACTCTGATAATTCAATTTCCCTTACGAGGTGCTAGTAGAAACCGTTAAAATACCTAGATTCTCAGACAAGTAGAAGCCCAGGGATTTTTATACTCAATCAATAGTAAAAAAAGGGAGACAAAGGCTTTCATCTTTAAGGTCAAAAGGAAAATTAGGGTAATCTACTAGAATCTATAATGGTTAAAAACTTGTGAAAGAGGGTACAACATTAATATTTCTAACATCTTTTCCTTGTGTTTGTCTTTAAACTATGGTATTTTGAAATACTGCTGAAGGTTACGTTATTTTTTTTTTTTAAAGATTTTATTTATTCATTTGACAGAGAGAGAGAGAGACAGCGAGAGAGGGAACACAAGCAGGGGGAGTGGGAGAAGGAGAAACAGGCTTCCTGCTGAGCAGAGAGCCCGATGCGGGACTCGATCCCAGGACCCTGATATCATGACCTGAGCCAAAGGCAGATGCTCAACCACTGAGCCACACAGGCGCCCCGAAGTTTACATTATTAAGTGACTAAAATGTTTGTGGGTGGGGAGGGGGGTGTTTAATGGGAAAGTTCACAGTTAGGCCTACAGTTAGGCCATGTGGTCATAATGCAGGCTTATTGCTTTAATAATAACTTACCCAACCTCTGACATTCATTTGAAGACAATACTTCTCAAGGGCTGATCTTATATGAATGCTAAACATGTTCGTCATAAATATCTTCATTTTGTTTTAAACAAAAATTTTTATATGCTATTTATATAAGTTTTCTTAACTCATAATTATCATTTTGAGGGGTAATCACACCAAGTTCAAAATTTTGTATGACCAGAAGGAATCTGTGAATCTTCGAATAGCCCCAGGCACCTAATGAGCACCTAGTATTTGGGATGCACATACAGATGTAAAGGTACCGCCTAGAACTTAATTATCTCAAAACAGATCTCTTACGTCAGCTCTTTTTTCTTATAATCTACCTTTGCTAATAAGGCTGAATACAGAATTCCAGGAACCGGATTTCTGAGACAAGGCTGCTATTCTGAAAATTAGCCACTAAATTAAAGGCTGCCTCCTGAAAGTATCCTTTAGAAATGATACAATTTTTGTGTTTATCAGCGTCGTTTCGCACTTCTCTTGCACTTAAAACATTTTTTAGCACCAGTAGCTCCTTCCCTTCTGTTGCCTATTTTATTTCCCATGCTTCTTGGCTTTCATATAAAAAAGTTAGCATTTTGTAGAAATTACCAACCAATTAAACACTCTTTTTCTTCTGTATGGCAAACACCAGCTATATTTATTTTGCCAACTCTTCATTACTTTCTGTGTTTCTAGATGTCAGAGTCCAGGGTCCACTTCGTCACTGATGTTTGGTTTTTGTTACTTGATTTTGGTTTTTTTTTTTTAAAGATTTTATTTATTTGACAGAGAGAGACACAGCGAAAGAGGGAACACAAGCAGGGGGAGCGGGAGAGGAAGAAACAGGCTTCCCGCGGAGCGGGGAGCCCGAAGTGGGGCTCGATGTGGGGCTCGATCCCAGGACCCTGGGATCATGACCTGAGCCGAAGGCAGACGCTTAACGACTGAGCCACCCAGGCGCCCCACTTGATTTTGTTTTTAATGCTGTTTCTGAGTCTGACCCTCTTTTGGAAGCCAAAGGGGTTGTAATATTATTCTTTGGATAATTAAGGTTTTTTGAAAGCAACATATAAAATTTTTATGATTTAAAAACAGGCCTAAAAAGTAGCACAACAGTCAATGATCCTGGTTCCCCAGACTCTAAGAGGGTGACTGAGGGGGGTTGACTGGGGTTGAGTATATACTGCTAAAAATGGACTTGTGTAATCAATGCAAACAAATGCCCAGATATAATGTTAAGTGATTTTTAGATTATTGCTAGGCTCTAACTTTCCAAAACAGAAAAACGTGTACTTCATAGTATTAAAATTAAAATGTTTTATATTTTATTTTATTTAAGTAAGAGTTCTTGTTTAAGTTAGAAATGTCCTAATATTTTTTAACCTTAAGTTTTAGGGATTAGGTTTGCTTTAAGTAAAGTTAGCATTTGGTCCCATTATATAGCTATTGACAAAACTGGCAGTGTCTATGTTTAAACTATAATAATTTTCCTTTATGTTATAAATAGAAATAAAATGACATTTCAGAAAGTTTGTGGAAAACAATGAATCATGGAACACTACATCAAAAACTAATGATGTATGGTGATTAACATAATAAAAAAAGGAAAAAAAAGAAATATATCTCATTATAGATAATAAACATTATACAAAGCTTTTCTCCTGAAAAAAAAATCATTTATATAATTTTAACAGTTAACTTTATGTATCTACCCACTGTCTTTCATAGATTATTTTTTATCATTTGCATAAATATAGTATATATATTCTACACTCAATTCTATATTTGGCATGTTTCACAAAGCATTATATCATAAACAAATTCTTATGTTTCCCAAATAATTCCATTTGTAACCATTATTTTTATTAGTTGAATCATGTTTTGTCACTTAGGTGTACTACAGTTTATTTAAGCATTACATAATTGCTGAAGTTATAGGTTACTCTGAGTATTTCTTACTATAAATATATGACAGTGAACATATTTTATGTGTACTATTTTTTCTCATAGTTCAGAATTTATATTTGAATAGTATCTGAAAAGAAGGATCAGTTAGTCAAAATTTATTCATTTTTTATAGCACATGATATATACATGTAAAGTGCTTACTAAGTGTACCAATTTCCCATGCCACCAATAACTTAGAAAAATCCTTTCCTGGCAAGATTCCTAAGCATATTTCCCTAGTTATCAATAATATCTTAACTGTTTACTTAGTTACTAATAACATTTGCAAAGAATGACCCTTTGAGGTTTGTCAGATCTTTCCTTTATACATGTTAACTGAAAAGATTTTCTCCCCACCAGCTTTCTAGCATTTGAAAAAATAACTCAGGAATGATCACTGAAGAGGTTCACATCATTTTAGGCAAGTAATTTAGAAATCAGTACCTAGGTACAGAATTGAGGCATTTGGGAATTATAAATATCAAGAAAACATCCTCCAAATATCTAGAAGAGAAAAACAGATTACATCCCTAGGAACAAAAATCAGGATAGGATCAGATTTCTGCAACACTAAATACCAGCCAACAGTGGTATCTCTAGTTTTGATGAGAGTCAACAAAGACATTTGCATATATAAGGGTTTGGAAAATGATATTTCTATATCCTCTGGCCACCCTAGAAATGTATACAAATTGAAAGTCCTGGGTAGCAAATGTTATGTTATTTTTAAGAAACTGATAGCGGGGCAGGGAGCCTGGGTGGCTCAGTCGGTTAAGCGTCTGCCTTCAGCTCAGGTCATGATCCCACGGTCCTGGGATTGAGCCCCATATCGGGCTCCCTGCTCAGCGGGGAGTCTGCTTCTCCCTCTCCCCCCTGCTCGTGCTTTCTCTCTCACTATCTTGCTCTCTCTCTCAAATAAGTAAATAAAATCTTTAAAAAAAAAAGAAAAGAAACTGATAGGGAAAACAATAGATAAAATTGGAGTTCTTTATTTTTGAAGCTGAAAGTATGGTTACAAAACTGAATGGAGAGGCCAAAAGTTATTACTGAAAGAAGAGATGATGGAAATAAAATGTGTATGCCCAAACCTCCAGATGTTTATAGTAAGAATTAGGAAATGGAAGAGGGAGATATAGAATAGGAAGTGTAAGCTAGCTTCCTTTTTCATCAGGAAAGGGTAAATGATATTTTTTGTCTTAATTTTAATATCTTTAAAACTTAGGATAAAGACAATTTGGTTTTTTTTTTTCCAATTTTAAAGGACATCTCATTAGATGCATATTAGAGGACTTTTCTTGCTTACAAGTGAAACAAATATAGCATAAAGTTTCAAAATAAATGGATGGGAGATGTAAAATAAACACACAAGGAAAGAAGAGCTTGCAATATTAATTTCAGACAAAGTAGATTCGAGGCAGTGATTATTAAACATGGAAAATAAGGGAGAAATGGACAAGCAAGAATAGTAGGGTATTATATATATTTGAAAGAGCAAGGGGACAAAAAATAGAGACAATATGAAGATATTATACAAATGGATAAAAACGTAGACTATAGATATTTTACTAAATATCCATGGGAACTTATGAAAATTGATCATTGGTTAGACCACAAAAAAAATTGTTCAACAAATTTCTAAATATAGAAATTGTATACTACATCTTATCTAGACGCAGTTGGGAAAGCTAGAAATTAAAAAAAAAAAAAAAGCCTCCAACCATTTGTAAATTAAAGTGTATCTTTGCTTATATTGACAAGGTTTGATGTTGCTGTTCTCATCTTTTTTTTTTTTTGCTAAATCATCTAATCAGTATAATTTTGGTTTCCAGTTATATCCAGTAATCAAAATTATACTGATTAGATGATTTAGGGAAAAAATCATGAACATCAACATCAAACCTTACAGATTCAATCAAAGGTAAATTCAGAGCCAAACCTTATAGTTTTATATTCTTTGTATTTAAAAAAAATAAATTATTTACTAATTTAATTGAGAAGTTTGAAAATAAATAATAAAGCCTTTTTTTAAAAAAGCATGAGAATAGAGATAATAAAAAAAAGCAAAAGAAGTAAACAGTTTCTGGCAAAGATAATGACAATGCTAATTCAGTTTAGGAGACAGAAAATAAATCTCCATCATCTGTTTCAGGGCCAGCAGTTTGGTAAGGTGGTCCAGGGCAGGTGAGTGGCTCTGCTCCAGGAAGTCATCCAGAGACTGAGACTGAGGCTAGCAGCGTGACAGCAATTAGGTCTCTAATTAAAAATAAGTAGGATGGGGTGCCTGGCTGGCTTAGTCAGTAGAGCATGCAACTCTTGATCTGGAGGTTGTAGGTTCAAGCCCCACATTGGGTGTAGAGATTACTCAAAAATAAAATCTTAAAAAAAAAAATTAGGTAAGCTACATTCCAAACTCTTAAGACCAAAGCCTGGATATGGTGTATACGTCTTCTGCTCACATTCCATTAGTAAGAACTTTAATTCTTGGTGAGAAAAAGGGAGACAGAAATATGATGTCGTTGGGCTGCTGTGTGCTTGGCTACAGTTCTATTACCATGGAAGAAGGGAAAAACAGATGTTTGTGGTTGACTAGTAGTCTCACAGCTGCTGCAGAGGACTTTTTTTAAGTATGTGAAAGTAGTGTGAATATGGATAAAACTAAAAATCTCAATGAAATGAAGTGTTCTGGGAAAAATGTAAATGAACAGAATTGAAGCAAATAGAAGTTTAGAAAATATAAAAAGAATAATGACCATAATTATTTCCAAAATTGCCTTTGTATTCAGGCAGTTTTACTGCTGCATATTTTTTAACTTTCAAAAAGCAGATAAACACTGTATTATAAAACTTCTTCAGAGCATTATAAAAGATAGTTTGCCATCCAATTCATTTTGAGAAGGTAAAATTATCTGGATGTTCAAGTTTGAAAGATATAATACAGCAAGGAACATTCTAAACCGGTCTCATTTAGAATATAGATGTAAAGATCCTGAATAAAATATTAACAAATATAATTCATTAGCCTATTAAAAGGATCACCCATGATGATCAAGCATGGCTTATCTCAGAAATACAATGATGCTTTAAGTTTAAAAAAAACTATCAATATATGATTACTTATATCATGCTTCCCAAAAGGAAAACCAAAGTCTCAATCAAATATAAAAAGGCAAAGCATCTTTTTTAATTTCTGATTTCTTTGAAAATTGTTTTTAGAATACTAGGCATAGAAAGATTTCTTAGTATGATAAAGAATATGTCTTCAACCAACAGACAAATATTTAATTGTGCTTTGCATTAAAATTGTAAAGACGAGATATTATCACCATTTTAAATGTTTCTCAAAAAACTTCCTGCATATGGCTTAAAAATAGCACAGATAGCTTAATACTAAAAATCAACTCCCTGCCCAATTTCTTCCTACTCACCCTTGCCTTTAATCAAGACTTCCTATTTCTGATAATCGTGTCACTATTTTAGTTCTTCTGTTATTACCTTAACAATTTTATATATACTTAAAATATTTTTTCTATTGCACCAAGTACAGACTTTATATCTTGATTCCCTGATGTATAATTAGGCAACTGGTTCTCTAACATCCTTAGTAAATAAAACTGTTAGTTATTTAACGTGTAGAATCTTGATAAATGCTAATTTAGTAATCAATTGTATCCTAATTTTATTTTTAAGCAAAATTTTATTATATGCCTGTTGTTTTGAAACCTCCATGCAGAAGTATATACAATTTTTTTCTATCAGAGGCCACTAGTGACAATAACTAAGATTAAAATAAGAATTCTTTTCATTTCTATTACAGATTTTTATTTAAGAAGATAAAATATAAAATAGTGTATCTCTCTTCTTTAAATTCAGAAATAGGGAATTAGAGGGAGAATAAAAATATTTATTAAATGCAGTTATATAATAGCACTTAAGAGAAAGGAGAAAATGGGAAATGGTGCTAGACATCTATATATACAAAGGAAAAACAAACAACACAAAAAGAAAGAAAGGGCACAGATTGACTTACGCCTTCTTAAAGGGTAGAATTATATAAGTATAGGAAGTCCAAGAGAGGAAAATGGCCACACAGACTTAAGCAAAGATAAATATATAACAACATGTAAAGATTTCATGGTGACTCTTTAAAGTTCATTTTACTGTGTCCTTGGGAAAGCAAACAATTCACCAAATTTAATATATTGCATATATAAAAAGTAGATAAAATTATGTTAGTGACTTGGGGAAATAAAAAAGAAAAATTAAAGTTGTCACTCTCAAAAACCCTTGAAATTTATTTTTTTAAAAGGTTTTTATTTATTTATTTGACAGAGCGAGAGAGCACAAGCAGGGGGAGCAGTAAGAGGAGAGGGAGAAGCAGGCTCCCCGCCGAGCAGGGAGCCCGAAGTGAGGTTCAATCCCAGGACCCTGGGATCATGACCTGAGCTGAATAACCGTCTGAGCCACCCAGGTGCCCCAAAAACCCTTGAAATTTAAGACTATGACAAAGTAAATGATTTAAGAGCAGATAGAAAATACCTATCTGAACATATATATCGAAAGCATACAAATTAATCCAGTAGAGAGACAAAACACTTTTAATGATAATTAATATTTTCACATTTGCCCTGAAGTCTTATGTATTCAATTTAGTTAGAAGAAATATTTTAAAGCCATAATATTTACAGGATTTTCTTTTTATGAGAGAGAGAAAATAAAAAGTCAACCCTAATCATGCACATATTACATAATAAAGGATTTTCATGGTATTCTAATGGGAATTCACACAAATCCAGTGAAACTAATGCTTTCTAGTAGTTCTTAATATAATTAAACTACTTGCTCTTCTTTTATGATTTAGTCACAACCGTCCAGAATAATACAGACTTTATAAATTAGAGCCAACAATTTTCTGTCAATCCTTAAGAGATAAATTTCTCATAAGTTGGAAGTAAACTTGAAACAAGTCCCAGAAATTGTAGCAATGACAGTTCGTGATCTCAGGGTCATGAGATCAAGCCCCACAGTTGGCTTCCTACTGGGTGTGGAGCCTGCTTGATATTCTCTCTCTCTCCCCCTCTCCCTCGGCTCCCCCACCCGTTAGCCCATTCTTTCTCTAAGAAAAAAAATAAATAAATAAATTGTAGCAATGAAATCCAAGAAATTTTGTACTTCTTTTTTTTTTTCAAGATTTTATTTATTTATTCATAAGAGACAGAGAGAGAGAGGCAGAGGGAGAAGCAGGCTCCCAAGGAGCAGGGAGCCCGATGCAGGACTCGATCCCAGGACTCTGGGATCATGACCTGAGCCGAAGGCAGACGCTTAACCATCTGAGCCACCCAGGCGACCCTGTACTTATGTACTTTCTTCTACATAAATCCCTATTCCCAAAAACTTGATTCTCATTTGCTTACAGTTTCAAAGCATATATTATTTATATTGCTACTGTATATAAATGAGCAAGTTAAATGATTTGAGAAATATACTCTTTCACAATGCTTGCAGTGCAATTTGGTGTACCTCTGGAGTATTTATTATCAGACTAGTATTTGTTAATGGTTAACACAGTGTACCAAATTGTACCCTAAGCTTGTGTCCACACAGTACAATAAAGGGTGAGTTATCCCTTGTCAATAAATCCTAGAGGAATGGATGAATGATTTAGCTCAAAAATGTGGTCCACAGAGTGAAGTTTGGGCTGAAATGCTCTGATGTAGTGCTTTGTACTGGGTAAACAAACTGGATAATTACTAAGATTCTGTTCATTTCACTTTGTGTCCTTGGGCCAAGGCTAGAAATTACTATCACACCAGAAAACTACATCATCATGTTCTAAATCATAAATCATCTAGCTATAAAACTCTTTTCTATTTTCAAGAAACAGTTTGCTGTTTCTATTCTGTTTTTTTCACTTCTATTCTTTTCAAGAATACTATTTGCCCAAAGTACGATTATCAAGAAAGAAAAATTCCCACAAAATTCTTGTGCCACTGTGAGGGAATAGGTGCAAACTGCAGGAATTTGGTACCTCTTGAAATGTAGGGAGGCAGTCTCAACAACAGAGTAAGAGGCATATTTAAATCAGTTAGTCATCATAACGTGATCCATTAGTTTGTATGATTTATTCATTCATTCCTGACTATTCTATTTAAAGTTATAATCCCTACACCCTTTATTGGGAATTCCCTGTTCCCTGTTCTTTTTTTCTCCATAGAACTTATCATTATCTTTCTTCTCGCACTAGCATGTTAAATTCCAAATGGCAAGGATTTTAAGGATTTTTTTTCCTATTGTGTTAACTGCTCTGTTGCAGAGCGTAAAAGAGTTCTTTGACAATATATATTTTGATTGAATTTGTTCAATAATTTTGAAGTCATGAAATGAACATTCAAAAGCCATTTTTAAAGATTTAATTGTTTAAATCTTCATCTGAATCATACATTTTGTTTCACTTTTAAATAATAGCTGAAAATTACCATAGGAAGCATATATAATGAAGAACTTTGAAGAAAAAGCTAGCATATTATATACCTTTAAGCTCTGTGGTCCCCAAAAAAGAAAAAAATAAAGGAGCCAATGATGACCCAGCATTTTTGTTGCATTTTAATTTAGATGCAAACAAACTTTTTCTTCTCCTTCAGGGAGGCAGAAGGTTTTTTTTGTTTTTTGCTTTGAAATGTTTTTAATTTTATTATTTTTTTAATTTAAATTCAATTAGCCAACATATAGTACATCATTCGTGTCAGATGTAGAGTTCAATAATTCATCAGTTGTGTAGAACACCCAGTGCTTATCACATCACATGCTAGGCAACTACAATTGAGGGAGAAATAACATCTTGGAATTACACTAAGAAGCTGCAGTAATTCACTGAATTCTATTTTGTTTTTATAAAACTGCTCAAAGTTGTAGTACACATATCTGTAAAAGTATAGGTGAGGATGGTTTACAAACTTGTCTCAAAATGATTCTATCGGGGCACCTTGGTGGCTCAGTCAGATAAGCATCTGCTTTCGGCTCAGGTCATGATCTCAGGGTCCTGGGATTGAGCCCCGTTTTGGGCTCCCTGCTCAGCAGGGAACCTGCTTTTCTCCCTCTCCTCCCCACTTATTCTCTCTCTCTCTTGCTCTCTTTCTCTCTTGCTCTCTAACTCTCTCTGTCTCTCTCTCTCAAATAAATAAATACATCTTAAAAAAAAAAGTTTCTATCCTGCAATTAATTAGAACAATAGTGACATCCTATGTCTAGCTCTTAGTACTGAGAGCAGCTTCCCCATGACAGTAATTGACTGTTAAAGGACCTCGATCAAATCTTTTTTCCTGGATCTAGCTGTAATCATATTTAAACTAAAAGAGGATAAATATTTGGTGGTAAATTTTCCTCTTACTGTAACACTGTATGTTAAAATTTTACACCAGTTTACTTAAAATGAAAAAAAAATGTGCCTTTCATTTTTAAAAAACATGAATGTTGATACATAAAGCAAAATAGGACAGTATCTGGCAAATGGTAGGTATTCAATTAATGTACACTAATTAAATTGCATGTTTTTGCTTCAAATAGAATAACATGGGTGCCTGGGTGGCTCAGTTGGTTAAACGTCTGACTCTTGATCTCTGCTCAAGTCTTCATCTCAGGGTTGTGAGTCCAAGCCCTGCATTGGGCTCCATGCTGGACGTGGAGCCTACTTAAAAAAGTAATAATAATAAAATAAAATAGAATAGAATAACAGATTAATGTTTCATCTTAATATCTAAGAAATATTATTTGTCCTTTCATATGCTTTATCAGAAGTTTAGAATTTTGGCATTCATAGGTAAGCAACATTTTAGATAACCACATTTAAATCTAGATTTCCTCAGGAAATACTAAAATCATTGGTCTTCATTATTAAAAACTGCTAGCATTATAGAATAAACATGTTTTAGTATTTTTATCAATTTATATACCAGGAAATGTAGGCTACAAATATATTGATTTTTCATTCTCTAATGGAATATTAATGTATGAATGAATACACTGATACATGGACAAGGACAGTGCAACAGACATACTAGATCCAGTATTTGTTTTGAGGTCTTTTCATAGCAGAACTGTTGTATTCATACTGATCTTTCTTCAGCACATTTCTGGTCCCTTTGTGACTGTTCTTAGTATTTATAATATGTCTAACTAGGTAGAAGGATGAAATGAAACCCATGGTTGTGGAATAGTGAGTGATATGTATTACTGTTGTATGTAATAATTAAATCTAAAACCTCGATTTGATTACAAAGAGTCTAACTCAGAATTTTTAGTACTCCTATTTCATGAAGTTCTAGGGTTCCATAAAATAATTTGTAAGTGAAATAGACTGAGTTTTTCAAACTGTTTCTTTCATAATCTGTTTATATGAGACTAATCTCTCTAAATCTAATTCTTTTATTCAGTCTCCTAATTACTTTTTCATCCTCACCACCCTGTTTTTGCTATCAATTATATTTTGGCTTCCGGTTGTAGTATATCAGAAATTGAATAATGTGTTACCACCTATAGGCAGAAAATTAATTGTTCTTGTTTACGACACAGAAAAGCATAATCTAAAAAAAGAGTTCTTTTTTCCAACTTTTGTACCCACCGTTTTCAAACTTACTACCTACACATATACATCTTTGTTATTGATGTTACCATTTCAGATGCTGTGCCTTCAATAAAGCATTTACTTAAACTTTTATCTTTTTGTCATGTTATTATTCACCTTTTATATATCATTCAAATATACCATCTTATTAAAATCCTATGATTCAAACAGTTTTAAAAGACTTGTTTAAACCAAATAACTTAGTCGTATACAAAACTAACTGCTGTACCTTAGTTTACCTCTGGAGTGGGGGAAATTACCAATAGTTATTCCTGGGAATGAAAAGCTCCCCTTCCTACAATCTGTGATCGTTAGTCTCTGGTTTTGTGCCTTCGCTGTAATGATGTAGGTTTGTTTCTCCTTTATTCTTTGCAGAGCGCTGCAGCAGCTCCCAGCCCAGTGCTAGGAAACGTCCCCCCAGGAGATGGCATGCCAGTAGGTCCTGTGCCACCAGGGTTCTTTCAGGTACTCAGAGAAACGCTGACTAGGGGTGTTAAGGCGTAGGAGCTCCTGTCTGGTTTTATTTAAAGACATGAAGGAGAATGAGGCTGTTTTAATTCTTAAGGTAAACAAAATGTGTGCAGCCAACTCTTGATACTCAGAGACGGGTTATCTAGTGTATAGATTAGCCCTTCCTTCCTATGTCTTATTTGTTGTCAAATTTTTATTCATGTATTTATTTTGCCATTTCCTTGTTCAAGTAAGCAAGAAAGGGAGTGGAAATGCAAACTGGCCCATTAAGTTAACTGTGGTAAAGATGTGGTGGGAGGAGAGGCTAAAGATGAAGTTCTGGAATGATAGATGGATTTTAACTACCCTAACTGTCCAGATCTCCACGGACCAAAGATAATCAAGATTTGGCTGTACTTTTAAAATATGGCTAAATCATAACCTTTTCATTTATCAGAATGATAGGCTTTATCAAAAATATTTTGATAATCATCTCTTTGGCTTTTAAGCTGGAATTGTTATTATTATATGACATTTTAAAATCGGATTTTAAAATACATATGCTGGTATTTTAAAATCTCAACAAGACCATTTATTTTAGCAACGATGATAATGATTTTAGAATTACATCACTTTTTTAAAATTTTTTTATTAACATATAATGTATTATTTGTTTCAGGGGTATAGGTCTATGATCAGTCTTAACACAATTCACAGCGCTCAACATAGTACATATCCTACCCAATGTCCATCACCCAGCCACCCCATCCCTCCTACCCCCCACCACTCCAGCAACCCTCAGTTTGTTTCCTGAGATTAAGAGTCTCTTATGGTTTGTCTCCCTCTCTGGTTTCGTCTTGTTTCATTTTTCCCTCCCTTCCCCTGTGATCCTCTGTCTTGTTTCTCAAATTCTTCATATCTGTGAGATTATATGATAATTGTCTTTCTCTGATTGACTTATTTCGCTTAGCATAATACCCTCTAGTTCTATCCACGTCGTTGCAAATGGCAAGATTTCATTTTTTGATGGCTGCATAATATTCCATTGTGTGTGTGTGTGTGTGTGTGTGTGTGTGTGTACCACATCTTCTTTATCCATTCATCTGTTGATGGACATCTAGGCTCTTTCCGTAGTTTGGGTATTGTGGACACTGCTACTATAAACATTGGGGTGCATGTGCCCCTTTGGATCACTACATTTGTATCTTTGGGGTAAATACCCAGTATTGAAATTGCTGGGTCGTAGGGTAGCTCTATTTTCAACTTTTTGAGGAACCTCCATACTGTTTTCCAGAGTGGCTGCACCAGCTTGCATTCCCACCAACAGTGTAGGAGTGTTCCCCTTTCTCTGCATCCTCACCTGTAATACATCACTTTTAAATTTTATTGGATCTACATTTAATTCTGACAGTTTTCTAACCCAAACTAATACAGATTCTGAAGTTTATTTTTTTTTTACTACATAGTAAATTTTATAACATCCTTTGAGAAAATTAACAAGAACTTAGGAGTTAAGAACTAGAATTGGAAGGCATTATGGGAATTAATGTAGTATGCTATATTGTTAGTGAATTACATTAGGTACTTACACTGATTTGTCACTTTAGTGTTTTTGTATTTTCAAAGTCCTTGACAGTCACTTGTTAGTTAATCCATACCATCATTACAGGGTAGATCAGAGTACTTATAAATGTGAAAATAGAGAAATAAAATCTTCCAGAGTTACAGCAATTAAACACAAAGGTCTTAATTAGAACCTAGTACCAACTCTGAAATGTAAAGTCCTTTAGGACATGCTTATTCGTATCACTACTCTATATTAATACTCAACTGGTCTAGAGTATTCAGAACTCTTTTAGAACTCATATTCTGTCTTGAGGGTCCTTTCCTATAATCTAGCAACATACTATAACTCTTATTTATTAAACAATCTCGATTTAAGATAATAATAGCTAACACTTATTAACTGCTACTGTATGTCGTGCTTTGTTCTAAATGTTTTACATATATAAAGTCTGAATTCCAACAATAACCCTAGGTACGACGCATGTATTATTGCAGTTCTTATTGCACAGATGGAAAAACGAAGGCTTGAGAGATAAGTGGTTTGCACAAAGTCAGGAAGTGACAGGGTTGGGATTCAAATCAAGGCTTTCTGGACTTCTGCCATAGAATTGACCTTTTAAAATTCATAATTGATCATTATTCATAAAATATTTTTAGCTCATTTAATTTTTTTTCTCTCATGCTTTATTTCTCTTGCCAACAATGAATTAGAGTTAGAGAGTAAATCAAAAGGGTTTATTTACATATAAGAGTTAGTAGAAGCTCTCTAAATGGCACTTTTAAAAAGAGGGGTGGGTCAGGAAAGAAGCTGAATACTTCTAGGGTTAAGCAAAGATGTATAAACCCATACATTTTCATCTTCACATTTTGTAAAATGACCCATTTTCATCTTACCTGTCTTTTGCCTAATTCTTGGTAGGAGTAGTTGAAACAGAGTTAACTTTGTTTTAATTATTCTGGTGGGTACATAATGAAGAACTACTACATACCAGGCACTGTGGTAGGCATCTAAAAATGAGTATGTTAATATGTACCTTCCTGGCACTCACTGTCTAGCCAAGGGACATTATTAAAAATAAGTAACTGTAATGTAGCAAGCTATGTGTTGTAACAGAATGAAGTGTAGTTCTGTGATGACCTAGAAGAAGAGCTGGTAAGTCTACCTGAATTGAAGCTGGGAGTAGTTCGGAAAAAGTTTTCCAGGGAAAAAAGCAGGGGAATGATATTCCAGAAACTGGGAACAATGGAAGCAAAAGTATAGAGGCCCTCAAAAAACATACATTGTGGTTAAGGAGAGAGAGACAGGCAATTAGAGTAGAGAAAGAAAATGGCTGTATTAAGTGAGTAGAGTGTGCTCTTAGGGCAAATCAGAAGGCCACCAAACCGAATCTTGGGAGGTCATTGTCAAGGAAATATTGTCAAAATAGTAAATGAAATCCAAATTGGCATCCAAAGATGAGTTAAGCAAAGAAGCAGGGAGCAAGGGAAAGAATATTCCAGGAAGAGGGAAAAGAATTTCCAAAGGCCCAGAGGGAGAGGAGAGAAACTAAATATTTAAAAAAAACAATGGAGAGTGGCTGGTGATGAGGCTCCAGAGGAACCTCGAAGAGCTTGTAGGTCAGGTAAGAGTTTGAATGAACTTGATCTTAAGGGCAGTAATAAGCTATTGAAGGATTTCAAGCAGGAGAGAGGCATATTAATATTTGTACTTTTAGAAAAATCACTCTAATGTAGCCAGGATTGCAGAGGGACAGGTCTGAAGGTAGGGAGACTATTTAGGAGGCTGCTACAATGATCCAAATGAGATTTGATGATGGCCTGAACTAAGATAGTGGCAGTGGGTGTGGGGAGAGATGAACAGATTTAAGAGACAAATAAATGCACAGGGTGTGAGTAAAAGAATTCAAGAATAATATTCTGGTTTCTGTCTCAACCTGGGCAGATGGGGGTTTTATTTTCCAAGATAGAGACCACAAAATTAGGTGGGACAGATGAGGTTCCTGTGGGACCTCCAGTTAGAGATATCCTTTAGACTAGTGAACATGGGCTTGAAGCCTAAGGCAGTGATTGATCAGGCTAGAGATAAAAATTGCAGGATTATCATCATATTAAGAGCACTTGAGTCCACAGGGGTAGATTAATTATCTAGCGAGAAAGTACAGAAGGAGAGAGTAAGAGGGTATGCAACTGAACTCCAAAAATACAACACTTGAAAGATAAAGAACTTGTTAAAGAGAATAGATGCGAGGGAATCAGTCAGTTGACTAGTGTAAGTAGCCCAAGGAAGAGACTTTGTGGACCTATCGAAGAGTAGTGGCATTAAGATTGGAAAGGAAGAAGCAATTCATAGTTGTTTGATAGGCTTTAGTTGATTAACCAAATCAGGGTTAGAAAAGAAAGAGTTGGAAGAATCAAGGATCATTCTGAGGTTCTTACTTTGGACCTCTGGAAAGTTTTAATGTCTTTATCTGAGTTAGGAAAGATAGAAGATAGAAAAAGATATGTTTGAGTTTGATACATGTCATTCCTCTTTATCCAGGAAGACCATTCTAGCTAATCCCAAATGCTCTTTTTCCCTATTCAACAAGCTTAATATCCAGTCTCCCTAGAAATACCTCTTTGAAATACTGAACAACTCATACTATCAAACTTTTAAAAAAAGAAATAGGATCTTATTATCTTTTGGTACATATAATGATGGGATTAGTCTGCTCAAGAATTTCCTAAATATCAGCATTGGTTTCCTACAGGGATTGGTCTATACTTCAGCATAATTCTGGCCATAATGCCTGTTGTTAATGAAGAGTAGCTAGCTGACTTATATGAGTAGAAATAGCAGGAGACAATCATAATTCAAGTCTGAACACCAGTTTCTAATTCAATTCCAAAAGGGATATTAACCTCCAAGAATTATCCAAAGTATGAGAATAGTTTTGAATTCCTATTCTTAGTGAGGAAATGTAAAGCTTATTTGGGGTCAGCTGCAATGGGATGAGGCCAGGAAAGGATTGAGCCTATCAGAATGTAATAATAAAAAAAAAAAAAAAAGAAACTAAAGAAAGAAGAGTTTGTAATTAGCACATAAAACACCGGCTTCAGTAATTCTGAGTCCTACTCACTATGTGATCATATTGTAAAATTTAGATTAGTGTCTATTTGTGACAGATATTAACATTGTTCATACTTAAACTTTGACATTTTTATTGAAATGGAAGAGCTTCTGTTGTTGATAGTAGTCCAATTAAGTAAAATCAATGGGAATAGTGGGTCATGCAAAAGGAGGTATCAGTTTAGTAAAATAAAGCCATTTAAAGTAAAACACATGTTTATTTACTTGGAGTCTTTTATCAAAAGAGTAATTTGTATACAAAACCCTATAAATTCTCAAAGTGACCTACCTACCATGGAACTGGTGAATGATGTTAGAGCAGCTTTCTTTAATTGGGAAGTCTTGCTACTGGGTCACGGGGAAGCAAAGTGGCCACTGATCTAACTAGTTTGGCAGTTTTAGAGGAGGAAAATGCATTCTTGTGGTTGGTGTGAATACACATAGTAGGCAATCAAAACAGTCTATACTCTGAGTCTCCTGTCCCTGTGCTAGAATCGTATGCAAAATTTCATTGTATGCTAAGAAATATGAATTATGTATTAAAAGCATCAATGTGCTATTTATTCATTTTCATAGCATTCTTATCTAAAAAACAGGCAAAGTTTGATTTCTGCAATTTATTAAATAGGTAGCAGTGTTCCTTGAACCAATTAGATTTTCTTCTCACTTATGTATAACAATCAAAATGGTTTAGTAAAATGCATAAAATAAAACAAAGTTCTTCCTTTGTGTTTAAAAAAATTAGACTATTTGTCACCTTATGAAGTTCTGTAATTTTATAGATTTGAGTAACAAGAAAGCTTCTCTTGTGAATGTACTATACTGCATTGAAGAAACGGACATTTTTTATTTCAACCAAGAAAACTTGTCAGGAGTGAAAATACTATATTTTTCCCTCCTTTCTGGTCTTTCCCACAAGAAAACTTTTTTTTTTCCCCACAAGAAAACTTTTAAGTAGAAAACTCTGTCTTGTTTTTTGTCACTGTAACTAAACATATCCATATCTTTTATTAAAAAAATAATCTTTTTAATAAGTGCTAATGTAGATGCCTTTGAGTATATAACTAATGTGGGCTATGCTTATAAATATCTAATTTGAACCCTGTGTAGCCTTTGGTTCATTTTTACTGTGTGTTATGTTTTGTTTTGATTTTTATCTTGATAAATTTGCTGTCCTCTACTCACTCGATCTTTAGTTTTCTTAACTGAAATTGTTGAAAACTAATAATACATTGATGTTGGATTATAAATTTAAGACTTTGACATCAGTGGGATTATAAATATTTGTAGAAGATAGAGCATACCAAGCAATTTAGTTTCAGACTGAGGTGGTCATCCATATTTTAAAGTCTGAATGGATAGAAACTGACACTGTAGAAAACACGTTGCAGCAGGTTTGTATAAGTCATGGTTTGCTTGCAGGCCTAATGTTAGCAATAGGAAAGCTGCTTTGCCATCTAGTGGTGGTTTGTAGATGTCTCTACTTATTCAGGGTGTATTTTCCATAGGTTCTATTTTTAGCAAGACTGTACTGTAGCGAGCTGACCTAATGCTTTGACATAATAATCATGCAATAAGAAGAACAAAAAATAGAAAGAAATCTTCCCTTTTCTCCATGGTGTTGTTATTGACCAGAAAAAGCTCTGTATAAATGACATTCATTAAGCAATGAAGACAAAAACAAAGCTCAGGGTAGTATAATATTCTCGATAGTTTAAAAGAAAAAGAATCAAAATGAATCAAAAAATAAGAAAAAATAATTATTTAATTTAACAATCAAATGATCTTGAAAATGAAAAAACAAAAACAAAAAAAAAAGGAAAAAACATTTACAAGCTGTGGTTAAATGTTTCTTGAGGTGGTATTTAATTTATTTCTGGAAATAATTCCTACATTTTGAAGATACCTTCATAACTCAGTATACTCATCTGCTCTGCTATTCCTTTTTTTTTTTTAAGATTTATATATTTATTAGAGAGAGCATGTTTGTGGGAAAGGTAGATGGGGAGAGGGAGAGAGAAAAAGAGGAGACTCCAGCAGACTCCTGCTGAGTGTGGAGCCTGATGCAGGGCTCCATCTCATGACCCTGAGATTATGATGGGAGCCGAAATCAAGAGTGGGATGCTTAACTGAGTGAGCCACCCAGGCACCCCTGCTCTGCTATTCCTATTTAAACTTTTATGCAACTATTCTATAATCAGTTACAGCCTTTTTACCCTGTTATTTATACATATAGTTAAATAGTCTACATGCTTTCTCAGTTCCCTTTTATTATTAATCTTCATATTGCCTCTACTCCCATTGGTTTTCCTTTCCTCTTACCCTTCTTGACCATGGCTGTTGCAGAGTTAGTTTTAGGAAATACTCTAAGCCAGAAGAAACTTCCTTTCCCTCTCCCTGGAAGTTGTAGATAGCATCTCTAAACATAGATAATGAGCCAAAAAATTAGTTAGTATGTCTTTCCTTAGTTTGAATGAGTAGGGTACTGAAAATCTCGAGTAGACTTGATGTACTGAACGATAACATTATCAGTTTAAAAATCCAGACATTAAAAATGAGCGTTTTTCAGAATTAAATACACCAGGGGCGCCTGGGTGGCTCAGTTGGTTAAGCGACTGCCTTCGGCTCAGGTCATGATCCTGGAGTCCCTGGATCGAGTCCTGCATCGGGCTCCCTGCTCGGCAGGGAGTCTGCTTCGCCCTCTGACCCTATCCCCTCTCATGTGTTCTCTCTCTCTCATTCTCTCTCTCTCAAATAAATAAATAAATAAATCTTAAAAAAAAAAAAAAAAAGAATTAAATACACCAGGATTTGGAGAGTGGAGGTGGGGAAGGTTGCTTATTTATCAAAGTTCAAGACATAAAAATTAAGTTTAATTTTCTTCAAAATGTAATTTTGAAGCTTTAAGGAACAGAGATTCTAAATATCAAAAATAGAACAAGTTTTTCTCTACTACAAAGATAAAAGCAGTCTAAAAAAAAAAATAAAGGTGCCTGACAGCTGCTGGCTTTGATAATGCTTTCCTGCAGATGGGGTAATAGTTTTTCTGGCCTCAACTATTAGAACAAATTAAAACTGCTCAGCTTGAGTAACTAAGTAAGCTTTTTTAAAAATTGCAGTTTCAAACAACTGAAGATCCTACAGCAGTAAATAGATGGACAGAGAGCAAAGAAGAGAGTATCAGGGCCTCAGAGCCTTTACATGGGTTTCCCGGTAGCATGGAATGAGATAATTTTCTGTTAGAAAACCCTACTTTATTTGTTTATTTATCAAAATGAATATTTCAGAAAAAGTTAACTTGGCCACCCAGACCAATACTGGTTTTCCTTTTACTTTAATGCTACTCCTGCTAGCTAAAGATGTTAGGATATTTAGTATGAAGCAATAAAATATCATATTTTAAAATTAAATCTGTGATAAGGGTTTATCTATTTTTCAGCTAATTTGAAATTACAGTTTCTTTTGAAAAGATCTTATTTTGAAAATTCTTCCCAAGTGCTTCAGTTTTTATTATAGCTACTTGGGGTGGGGGGATGTATAGAAAATTGCAAATATACAAAGGCAATTTATAACAATTTTAGTTTTATTTAATGTTGGTTACAGAAACAAAATGGTCACCATTCTTTGGGGAATTAAAGATGAGGATGGGTGGAGCATTTGGCTGGCTGAGTTGGTAGAACATGCCACTCTTGATCTCGGGGTCGTGAGTTCAAACCCCAGGTTGGGTGCAGAGATTACTTAAATAAATAAAAAACTTTAAAAAAAGAATAAAGATAAGGATGGGTTATTACGTATATTACAAATGCCCTATATGGGTGGGATAGATTTGTCTTAAGTATACATTAGGATATCTTCAGCCTTTTTTTTTTTTAAGATTTTATTTATTTATTTGACAGAGGGACAGCACAAGCAGGGGGAGCTGCAGAGAGAGAGAGAGGGAGAAGCAGACTCCCTGCTAAGCAGGGAGCCTGATGCAGAACTCGATCCCAGGACCCTGGGATCATGACCTGAGCCGAAGGCAGAATTTTAACCCCTTGAGCCACCCAGGCGCCCCTGTCTTCAGCTTTTTTAAAAGGTAGCTTATCACTAGGTGGTGTTCAGAAATAATGTATCTTGTATCTATATGAGGAGTTGACAAAATTTTTCTGTAAAAAGCCAGATAGTAAATATTTTAGGCTTTGGAGGCTTTGAAGTTACAACTACTCGACTCTGTTGTTGTAGTGTCCTTGTAGTGTAAAAGCAGCCTCGGATACTATGCAGCAAAACTCTTCCAGGGAAACTTTATCTACAAAAGCAAATGGTAGGCCACACTTAGTGGGTGAGCCATAATTTGCTCACCACTAGATAGCTTCTAAGAAATCTAAATGGTAAAGACTAAGAACAATGTTCCTCCAAGTTTGTTTTGTGCAGTACTGACATGAGGGTCCTGGGCGTCAACCAACTTCCAGTATGTCACAATTCTTGGGGTGGGGAGTGAGGCAGAAATCTTTTGTGTTTTTGTTGTTGTCATTTTGTTTTGTTTTTAACAGATGAGTCTTACAAACTAAAATTTGAGAACCATTGGCAAAGATTGCTGATGACATACAACAACAAATATTTACTGCAACAGAAGGAGGTGGGTGGGGTAGGGGATGAAGGTTGAAGGAGTAAGCCTATAAGCATGTAGCTTGGTGAAAGTCAGGTTCCTGGAGATATGACTGGGGCCTATGAGGTGGGGTGCCATCCTAGGGCAGGTTGCCTAGCCCTGACCTTGGGCCACCTGTGCTCCCTATGAATTTAAAAAAAAAAAAAAAAAGATAAATAGAAATCCCTGCCCACATGGAATTAAGGGAGATAGTAACAAAATAAATATGATATATTAGATTGTGATAAGGACTAGGGAGGAAAATGAAACCTAAAAGGAAAATAGGCATTATTGCCAAAGTTTTAGATAGGGTGGCCAGAGAAGGACTCATCAAGAAGATGTCATGTTTGTAAAGACCTGAAGAAAGTGAGGGAACAAGCACATGATATCTGGGGAAAGTGTTAGAGGCTGAGGGACAAGCAAGTGTAAAGCCCCTGAGTTCAAAGCATGACTGGCATTTTCCAAGGACAACAGAAGGTCCAGGTAGCTAAAGTGTAGTGTCCGCTGGGGAGAATAGTTCAATATGAAGTCCTAGATAATAGAAAGTCAGGTGAAGTAGAACTTTGTAGGTCACTGTAGGAATTTTGGGTTTTACTCTTGAGTGGAGTGTTTTAACAGTCTTATTATGGCTGCTTGTTGAGATTAGTCTATAGGAGGGAAGGGTGGAAATAGGGAGACCAGTTTGGATGTTGTTGCAAAATTTTGACAAGAGATTGTTACATCCTGGACTAAGGTAGTAAGAGTAGTGAGAAGTGGTTGGATTCTAGATATATTGTGAAGTTCAAGCCAACAGATACTGGTGATGGTCTGGATATGTGTTGTGAGAGAAAAAGACAAATCAAGGGTGACTGCAAGGCTTTTGACTTATTCAGCTGGAAGAACGGAGTTGACATTTACTGATGTAGGTCAAACTTCCAGGAGGAGGTATGAGGGGGAGTACCAGAAGCTTAATTTTGAACTTGGTAAGATTAAGACAGCTATTAGATATTCAGGAGATATTGAGTAGGGAACAGACTATCTGTCTGCAGTTCTGTGGTTCAGACTTGGGCCAGAGTCATTTGGGAATTATTAGCATGTGGATAATATTTAAAGCTATACGACTGGATGAGAACATCAAGATAGTGAGTACTGATAGAGACAGAAAGCTCTGCAATGGAACTACTACACTCTAATGTCAAGAAATCAGGGAGATGAGGAGGCACCACTGAAGAAGAATGAGAGAGAGCAGTCCAAGTGATAAGAAGAAAGCCAGGCACTGTGGTATCCTGGAAGCCACATGGAGAAAATGTTTCAAGGAGAGGAATAATCAGCCGTGTCAAATGCTACTGATAGTTCACATTAGTTGAGGACTGACAGTTGACCATTGGATTTAACAAGGATTTAATTTGTGGCCTTGATCAGGCCAGTTTCCGTGGAGTGATGGGCATGGAAGCTGAATAAAAGTAGGGAAGAGAGAAATTGGAGACAATAAGTGTGCCCAACTCAGAGTTCTGCTCTAAAGGGAAAGCAAGAGATGAGGCAGTGGCTGGAGGGGGAGGGGGGCAAAGATATGTTGCTGGGAGTGAAGTGTTGGTTACTATCAACTGTTCATTCCTGCCGAGGAACAGAGAAAACAGCTCTGCTGGTTCCTTTAAGAAGAGCATATAGGCTATTGCCAGGGATGGTCCATTATACCCTGCAAGCAGGTATAATCTTAAGTAGAAGATATAATGCCAGGGCATAGAGTAATCGGAACAGTAGGATGCTTTTCAAGAAAGAGTAAAATAGAATTAATTACTTCAAGTGCTTGCAAATGTGAATACTACCTGTTTTCTGTCATTTTTGTATTCTACACATTACCCTGACATCCATAAATATGTTTTCCATTTGAATTTGTCTTATCAATTTTGTGTACATATATCTATTTAGGACTTGTATATCAAAATGTTTATTTTAAATTGGAGATGGAGAAATAACTTCACTTTGTGCAATTTGAGTTTTCTCATTATGTTTTTTTATATACATTCTAGCATTAGTCAAATTAGTAAGCTCTAGTTTCAAAACAGACTTTTTGGTGCATTACCAATTGCTATAAAAACCTGTTCTGTAGAAAGATTATTCTATAAAGTTTAGGCATGAGTTGTGTAACTTTAAATATAGATTTTATGTATTTAGGTAAGTAACCAAGTGAATATGAGAGTATCGTTTCATTTTTAAAGAAAGTAAATATATATATAATCTGCCACTTGTATTAGAAGACCATGACCATAGGCCAGTTTGTTTAACGTTCTTACTGCTATTTGAGAATTTGAAAAGACTATTCCTTAATCAGTAGAATCTTCTCTACCATATTATCAGAAGGATAAGAAAAAAGTAGCATGCTTTCCTTCCTTCCTTCCTGCCTTCCTTCTTTCCTTCCTTCCTGTCTCTCTCTCTTTCTTCCTTCTTTCTTTCTTTTTTTCCAATGGTACATTTAGGTAAATTAAAATACGTCTCTCCTATACTCTCATCTGGGGCACATTTATATGGAAGTATGAATATAAAATAGGGAAAAGGAAGAATGGAATACTTTTGCATTCTTGAATGAAAAAATAAGAGTGCTTTTGAAAAATGATTGTTATAGCTTCTTTTATAAATCCCAAATATGTATTTTCATACCCATAATGTAATTTTTTTAATACATTAAGATAGGTTGATCTGGCTGTGACTTCAGTCAGTAGTGGGAGGCAGCGTAGAGCCAGGTTCAGCTCATGTAGGACTCCAGCTACTTGCCTCACAGACAACAACAACAGAATGTGTCTATATGTATTTGTGAATATAAATTGATCTAAAACAAATTATTAAAGCTTTTTATAGAATGTTATTAAACTTTTATACCTTATTAGACCAGCAGACAGCGTGGTCCCGATTCACAATCCAGAAGTCCATTGCCACACACCCCTAATATATGTAATGAAGGTTTGAGAAATAGTGTCATCTTCTTGAAAAGGCCCATAATGTGAGTGAGCAATTTTGATGCTTAGACTAAATCCATATCAAAAGAATCAACCTGCTTATAAGACTGTGCTGAATTGGATTAGCCTTACAAAAATAACATCTAGGAAACTGGATCTGGTAATACTTTACAGTTATTTTATATGAGTTATTTTAATTAAGTGTTGATGATGATAGAATATCTAAGATGTATGGGAGATAAGCTACATATTTATGCTTATCAGCAGAATGCGCTAGCACAAGTATGTCATTTTGTGAGCTAAATTAGTTTAATACTAGTTGGAATTAAAATGTGTTAATCAAGAGTGTCTTATCCACTGGGGTGTCAGTAATGTCTGATGGAGGTTTTTATGGAAAACAGAAAAGAAACTAAACAAATTAAGATATATGAATTGTAAAATAACTGACGAAATTCATTTGATGTATAATTTATGCTTCATTACTTTTCTACGGAAAACTCATGAAGCATCTCATGGAATTATAAAAATTAAAATATGTGAACATTTTTACTATATGAAAGATGGCTGTGTAGTGAAATGCAGAAGTCACAACACTAAAGATTTTTCAAAATAATATTCTCAATATTTATTGTTGATAGCACATGAGTTTAAGAAAGTTAGCACAATTAAGAAAGAAGATTTACTTCTAAGTGAAATAGGGAATTGAAAAATAGAGAATAGAAATCTAACTAGGAAAATCTGGGGTGCCTGGGTGGCTCAGTTGGTTAAGCATCTGACTCTTAATTTTGGCTCAGGTCATGATCTCAGGGTTGTGAGATCAAGCCCCAAGTCAGCTCTGCACTGGGCGTGGAACCTGCTTAAGATTCTCTCTCTTCTGCCTCTCCTTCTGCCCCTTCCCACCTCCCTCTCTTAAAAAAAAAAAAAATGAGGGGCCTGGGTGGCTCAGTCGTTAAGCATCTGCCTTCGGCTCAGGTCATGGTCCCAGGGTCCTGGGATCGAGCCCCTCGGGCTCCCTGCTCGGCGGGAAGCCTGCTTCTCCCTCTCCCACTTCCCCTGCTTGTGTTCCCTCTCTCACTGTGTCTTTCTCTGTCAAATAAATAAATAAAATCTTAAAAAAAATAAAAAAAGAGATCTATGTAGGAAAATCTTGTACAGTAAAGAGAATTGAATTAACTGAAAAATGACACAGAGTGAGTAAAAGGTAATATTTAGTGTTTAAAGGAATGTTTATGCTTTGGGTAAAATCTTATAGTGAACATATTTTTATTACCTTTCCAGGACTATAAAAAATAATTAGAATCTGCCATATTTAACATTTCCAAAAATTTTCTTGGGAAGAAATTTTTCCCTTGAAAGATTCTAGAATGATTTTCATGTCATAGAATTGTGTATTATTCCCTTTGTCTGCTTAAACAGTACATCAAAAATATCAGAAGAAAGATTAAATCTGTCTAAAGTCATGTCTGCACAAGATCAAGTGCGCTAGATATTTGGTCTCTATGTAATTAATATAGTATTTTTTCTGCCTATATGTCACTTTGCATCTTATGTTTTTGCCTAAGTGGTGATGGAAGCAAATTACTTTTTGGCAAATAACCATTTTCTTACAGATTTTGGACTAGAGATGGTTATGGGCTAAAGACAATATGATAAGAAGACAGAATGTTTAATGTTCTTACTCAAATGCTGAGCCTTTTCTTAATGGAAAGAAATATGTAAGCTTCAACATGCCTGAGGGAATCTCTCTCTCTGAATAGATAGCAGTCTAAAAAGATGAGGTAGGGTCCTTTGTGTAAGTGCCGCACTGTAGGAGACAACTAAGAGCTGAACTGCAGTGAGGAATTGGTAGCACTTCTCCAGGCTGGTCTTTGCTTCAGGAAAAATTTGATTAAGATACCACACTTTTTTTTGTTTTGTTTTGCCAAATCATATGTAAGTTAACCTGACATCCTTTTATACCAAAAACTGGCTACTAAATACTGCCAATTTGTAAAACTAAGAAACATTTTTGTCCACCCTGACACCCCAGAAATAGCAAAAGAAACCTAAAAGGAGTAGGAGAGGGTAAAAGGCCTTATTAGTGATCTACATGAGAAATTCTCTTAGATGTTGTTGATAGGGATATTGTAATTATAATTCAGTATCTTCTTGGGGTCGACACTTTGTTCCTTACTGTTTTTATTAGGTCCTCTGGAAGATATAAATTATCCTATTGAAGCAAGCAGAATTTTCCCTTCTATACATAATTGATAAGCATGTACTCACTAGACAAACCAGATAGACTATGCTAATCCCGTGGCTTCCTGTTTACAATAGCAAGAGATATCACCTATTTTTAACAAGACATGTTGGTCAGGTGAGATTTTATGCAACAGAACCAAACTTTATTCAATCTTTTGCTGTTTTCTTCCATCATTATTATTCATTCACTTACTCAATGAGCCAGCTATGGAACCAACCAAATATTCAAAGAATGCAACTCTGTACATTCTCTCTTAGAATATGCTAACTGCTTCCTTTCCTTCCTCATGAACCTCATTATAAGTTATCAGATTATAATGAACAGTTTGATTATGATGATGATACTCTTCTAATAGTACCACATCCATTTATCACCATTCCCTACTCATCTTCTATTGCCTTTTGGCGTGTGACTTAAAAACACTAATAAGTGGACTAAAGACAACATATATTATCAAAACTCTACCAAAAATATGTAAGAAAAGAGGGCTAAAGCTTACTAAATTGATTTTATTTCAGTTGTCATTTTTCTTTTAGTTCAGTGAATCAAGAGCACATGCTAATTAGTGCTTTATACACAAATTAACTTGCTTACCTGAAATACCACTGCCTTTTCAGCTTTTCCTGGTTGAGTAGTAGCAAGGGTAAAGAATTCTGCATTAAGTGAATGGTTGCACAGTTGCTGGGGGGCTGAGGAGGAAGTGCCAAGTCAGGCAATTTATTTATGGTCAGTTGGTAATAAGAATGAAGTATGTGTACCTGCCTTCATTCCATAAAGTTATTACTGTAGCAGGATGTTATCTCTATAAGAAAACTAAAATGGCAATTTGGTCCTTGGTTTCCTTTTACATAGTAAGGAGGTTGACCTAGTAAACTCTAGAAAGTATATTTCTGCTATAAAATATGTCCAAAAGTCACATTCAAATAAAATTTTTAAGTCAGATTTTATTATAATTGTACAATATAAAACCTATAAAACTTCAGTTGAGTAATTCTGTGAGGAAGTCATTTTTTAAGTGAGCATTTTTTAAATTGTTTTGTCAGTTCATATTTTCTTAAACTTGGTAATTGTGTTCTTTCAGTCATTTTAAAAAGTTACTATATTTTTCAAAATTAGAAGCAAACTTCACATGAATAATTTTGTCCTCAGAAAAGTTCAGTTACTTTACATTAGATAAGTCCCATAAAATTGTGTTTTATTTAGAACATACCTCAGACTTCTTTCATAAGAGTAAACTTCTAAATGTTACATTTGTCCATTCTAAAGATATCAGTATTACTCTTCTCTTCTTCACTGATTTGGTCTAAATTGTGCTTATAAAAGAAAATATAGTACATAGAAAATAGTATGTGTTACATATAGTATATAAATAGTATGTAGAAAATGCTTAAGTGGCATTTTAAAGAAACTTATTTTTTAATGATTTTAAATTTTCTTTATTATCAATTTATTCTCAGAGACTAATATTTAAAGAGTTTCTGGGGCGCCTGGCTAGCTTAGTTGGTGGAGCATATGACTCTTGATCTCGGGGTTGAGTTTGAGCCCCACGTTGGGTGTGGAGATTACTTAAAAATAGTCTTTAAAAATAAATACATAGAGAGTTTCTAAAGCCATGTTGAAATATTTAAAATAAGATACAAGGTGATTTGGGCACCTGGGTGACTCAGTCAGTTGAGTGTCCAACTTCTGATTTCGGTTCAGGTCATGATCTCAGGGTTGTGAGATCCACCCCCGCGTGGGGCTCCGTGCTGGGTGTAGAGCCTGCTTAAGATTCTCTCTCTCCCTCTGCCCCCCACCCTGACTTTCTCCCTCTAAAAAAAAAAAAAAAAAAAAGAGAGAGAGAGAGATAAGTTGATTTATATATTGCTGCATCAATTTTAAGGATTCTTGGAAATACCAGTTTTATTTTATGGATTAATTACCTTGACATTAAGATAATTTCTTGCTCTGATATGGTTTTGTGTTCTTTCTGAAGTGGGTTTCCTTCATATCAGGGCACACATTATACTGCAGTGTACTGAATCCTCTATGATAATGGTATGAACAAAGTGCTAAGAAGTCGAAGGAGCGGAGCCTATAGAGATTCTTCAAAGAGGAAGTGACATTTAAACTGTCCCTAGGGAGATTAGTAGAAATTGCTTGGCAGAGAAAGGAGAATACAGGTAGTCTCAAGAAACAGAGAATATTCTGGTGTTGATAAATCATAGTTATATGTTTTCTAAAAACAATTAAAATGTTAGAAAATATTATGGTGACTGATGGTAGCTGCACTTGTGAATAGCATAATGTGTAAACTTGTCGAATCACTGTTGTACACCTGAGATTAATGTAACACTGTATGTCAACTACACTCAAATATACTTAAAGCTATACTAAAAAAAAATAAATATTTTTTAAAAAGAAAATATTAAAGTTAACATTTGAGCAATGTGTCATTAAAATGTATAGTTTGATCATATGTATTAAAAGAAGTTAGGGCTTAAAATGGTTCTTAGCACCTGTAATTTCAGGATGAGTAAATTATTTTATTTTTTTTACAAATCAAAAAAATTTTTTTAATTTTATTTATTTATTTGACAGAGAGAGACACAGCGAGAGAGGGAACACAAGCAGGGGGAGTGGGAGAGGGAGAATCAGGCTTCCCGCGGAGCAGGGAGCCTGATGTGGGGCTTGATCCCAGGACCCTGAGATCATGACCTGAGCGAAAGGCAGATGTTTAATGACTGAGCCACCCAGGCGCCCCACAAATCAAATATTTTTATATATATGTCCCCCCAAAACTCATCTTGGATCAACAATAACACAAAGGTTCACAATTGGAAGAAAATCTCTTCCCATGTCCCAATGCCCTTAAAGCCATAACTGAAATATTCGAGCTCTGTGCTTGTCTTATTCTCCTTTTACATAGTGATACCACAGATTTCTTTATTCACTTAAAAAATGTGCTGAATGCCTACTATGCGCTAAATACCACATTAGATGCTATGGTACCAGCCTGCGAGAAGCTCCCAGTCTAGCACGGAAGTCAGATTACAGGTAGTCACTTAAACCTTGGATCTTCCCCACTTCTGTAAAAGCATAACCTCAAGCCAAAAATTGGGATTTATCTTTGATTCCTCTCTTTCTCTCATTCCATATATCTAGTGCATTGTCAAATCTTGTCACTAATGTCCTTAGTTTTCCTCTTCTATTCTGTATTTCTACAGCCTTCACTTCTATTTTCTTATTTCTCAGGATGGGTAAATTATTAAACAATTCCATTGGGAACATTTGGGATCTTCAGAGAAGGAAAAGAATCATGCTGAGCAATATAACTTCAACTAGCGTGAGGAAAGAGAAAGGGCTGATTCCTTCTAATTCTTAGGGAATTGAGATAAAGCACTAAGGGTTTATGAAAGATCAAATAAGAAGAGACAGACTACCTTCCACTAGCAGAAAGGGCAAAGAATAAAAGAAAATCTCTCTTTGAGGGAAGCAGAAGTTTAAAATTCTATGAATAATTCTTGATATAATGGAAAATAATAATCCTTTAAGATTGAATGACATTCATTCCGAAATAAATTATGATTCTAAATAGTATGATCTTTTCTCTAAAAGGCTACTTAGAGGAAATGAGATGGACATTTGGTTTGTATTTCTATTAGAATTTTTTTCCTCCTTCATTTAGTCACCAAATTTTATTGAATTCTCAGGCTTTGTATATGTTTTTATTCCTTTCACTTTGGGTTATCCCATTTTTGGGGGGGGCAGATAGCTGAAACATGTAGAAAGGAGAATTTATGCCTATAAATGTAGTTTCCATATGTCAGAATACTAACATTGCTACTCATTTTATCTTGTGTTATAAAGAACCTAACTCTGTGAGTTTTGCCTAATTTGGAAAACTTTTTTCCAAAATCAAAGGATAGCCTTGATTTTCATTCCTTCATAGCAACACATGTTCTATCAAGTCAGGGTGATGTAATTATGCCTTCTGAGGGAAGGCACCAGATTGAAATATTATTTTCTGTGGGTTTTCATTGATACCATTTGGTGAAGAGAACATTCTATTTCTTCAAATTAGTGGACTGATAGAAAAAACAGTTTTTCCAGAAAATTGTTTCTCCTATTAATTACAAGACTGGAACCTTAAAAAATCCTAATCAGAGGGCAGTGATTTTTATCTGCATTGTTCACTGAAATGTCCAACGACTTACCCGAAGTGTCTTTGTAGGTATTGAACACAGATTTGTTGAATTAAAGAATTGCTAGTATACCTTTTAATTGATAAGTTCAGGTTTTTTTATTCTTCTGATTGACCTTTGATCTGAACAAAGTGCATCATTTTTTTTCTTTAACTAGGTTTTCCTTTTCCTTGGAAAGCGTGGGAATATGTTTCTCCAGCTCCTTGATAAAAGTGGTTTGTGAGTTAGGAGCATATGCCTATATTCCCACCCCTACACACTTCAAATATTTAGAGCTATTTACAGTATACAAATCCGTATACTTAAGGGCAATGCTGGAGATAATTAACAAAGACACAGAATCATGGAGTTTTGTTTTGTTTTTTTCATTTTTCTAAGGGACTTTAGAGATTATCCAACCCAACTCCCTCATTTTATGGTTGAGAAAATTAAAGCCCTGAAAGGTTTTTTTTAGCCCTGGGCCCCTCTGCTAATTAGTGTTATTGCAAAACTAGAACCCAGGCCCTGACTCCCGGTCAAATGTTATTTTCACACACATTATAAATAGCTTTGTCAGGATGAAGGCTTTTTCCAGTTAAAATATTGATTCACCATCAGGACACCTTCAGGCAAATATTTTAATGCCCAAACTATTAAAAGAAACTTTTCCCCCCAAATATAAAGAGTATTTCATAGCCAAAAATTCTTTTGAAGAACCTGTTCTTCCCAAGCTATTAATGCAGAGAGTATTGACATGTCTGTTAGTAGATAACACTTTATATTATCAGTTGGTAACCTCTTAGATTAGTATTTTACCGCTAAAGAATTTAAACTAGTTTTAATATCTTGAATTGTATTTGAAAGGAAATTGGCCTCTGAATGGTGAAGTACAAATATTAGTTGAATATTCTCAGTTGCTAATATGCACACTCTTGTGGGTTCGGTTGCTGTGTCTATACGTCAACAGGTAGGCAAGTGAGGACCTATGTGGTTAACTAGGTAACTTAAGGTAAGGATCAATCTGAATAGCAACAGCTTATGTTATCGCAGCAGTAATTCTATATCAAAAGTGCTTTACCCATAGCAATCTTTGTATTTTAGGTAAAAGTAGTAGATATTTATCCCAATTAACTAGATTTATGTCATTTTTCCTTTAATTGGATTGATACAGATTGGAATTTTAAAGTGGTTTTCTTTTCTTTTTTTCTTTCTTTTTTTTTTTTTTGTTTGCCAAAAAGACATACATTTGAACTTGGAGGAGGGCATACAAGAGGAAATAAATTAACTAAAGAGAGAATCTTTTTCTCTCCCAACCTTCCTCTATAGAAGTCTATAGCTTCCCAGCTACCACATGCTCTGCCTCTCCCTCTCAGTAGTCCCTTGATGGTTCCTCACAGTCAGATAGGAGAGTATGACAATCCCATTAAAATACCTTTATTCACAGTACCATCGATTAGAGAAATTTCTCTTTTCAGATAGTCCATTATATTAACACTGAAAACATCATTTTACATTCAGAGGAATATGCAAATCTCAAATATTCTATTTCAAATAAGGTCCATCTCAATGTTTATCTCAGCATTTGGTATTTAGTAATATTTTTAACATAATTTCTACCTTGGATTCCATTTCAAAGTGAATTTTATAGACAGGAATTATTAGTTTTATATAGGTTTATTTTTATTTCTCCATGTTTCAAAAACTAAATTGATACACTTTGTATTAATAAACGTGTCATAAAATATCACTTTGTGAAAGGAAGAAAAACATCCCAAGACCAATGATACAATATTTAATTACTAATTTTTTTAAATGAGTCCAGAATTTAAAAGGCAGTTCCATAAATGAAATTAGGTCATTAGAAATAAAGCAGAGGGAGTGTGAATATTGGGATAAGCTTCTAGTTGGCAGTATAGTTAACTAACTAATTCTATTTAGAGTCTAGAAAGGATAAAGAGAAACAATTTTGATCAAATACATGAAAACTAAACATTCTTTAAATGTTAAAATTGGAAAATTCACTTAAGTTTTATCAGTTGGAGGTGACAGTATTACCTGAATAATCCAGTGTTTCTGTCCATTTAAAATGATCTCCTGGTTAACATAAAGATTAACATGTAAAAACATATAATAATGGTCTGACTAACATGTAAGAACACAGTGAGCAAAAAACTGAATTGCTTGTTTAACTCTAAAGTTCCTCTTGTTGGTCTGTCAAATCTTCCAAAAGATATTATAGAAACAGTCCATACAGCATAAATTTGTTAGGATTGTATTTTTCAGATGCTGCTTTTTAAAATAACCTTAATTTAAAAATGTAGCCAAGAACTACATGCTCAGTTTCTAAAATGTTTATAGAAAATACGTTATAAATGTGGAATTTAATTATGTAAAGTACTACAAATTTGGCTTGCCAAGCTTTTGTGAAATTGATCCTTAATTTATATTACTTCACTCTTAATATTTTACTTCATGATATTCCACCATTTAGAGTTGATAATTTACTTATGTTACATATAATAAATTTTATAGTGTAACATAATTAATCAAAATTATATAATTTTTCTGTAAAAGTGGAATTTTGAATAATGTTAGGAATATACTTTGAAAAATTTGATGCCTGAATCTGAGTGATCAAAAATACTCTCCCACTCAACATTGGACAATAATTAAAATGTTATTTTTAGGATATTTTTCAGATTTTTTTGGACTGACAGAGTCAGCACATTTTAGCAGAATCTGATTTATCTAACAAGATAAATTGACTTGAATTTTAATGTAAGACCAATTTTTTTTCTTTTGTTAAAAGTACACAGCTCATAACCTGCTAGTCTCAAAATATGCAAAGAAATTTCAACTTTAAAATTTATAATCAATTTTGAATTATAACGAACACTTGAAAAAGGAAAGCCAAAGCTCTTTTCACCATAAAGAACCTATGGAAAAGAAATTTCTTTGCCATTGTAAACAGGTATGAAAGAAAAAGTGAAGAAATTCAGCAACTTTAAAATTATTAAAGGAAACTGATAACAAACTGAATGAGTCCAAAGTGTATGTTCAGAACCCAATTTATGTAATGATATGGCCAATAAGCATCTTCCTGAAGTCTTTGCTGAGATTCAGTTGCCTAAATTCCTAATAATTAACATTTAAAAAAATTTTTGCTTTAGTTACTTTAGTCATCTTTGATGTTTTTATATTCTTTTTGGAAAATGTTCCAGATATTCTACAAAATAAAAAATTGGATGGTGTTTTTTCTTAAAAGCGTTTATTCTCCTGAAAGCAACCACATGGGGAAATAAGTTGATTTATGCTTTGTATAATTCGAAAATTCTTTAAAACAGTTTATTTTCAGATCCGTATTTTACATTGTGCTGTTTTTTTGTTTTGTTTTGTTTATTTATTTGTTTTATTTCAATAGCCTTTTATGTCACCTCGGTACCCTGGAGGTCCAAGGCCCCCACTGAGGATACCTAACCAGGTAAGATTCATGTGCTACTTAAGTCAATGGGTTTTGTTGTTGTTTTTAAGAATCAATAAATATCTTTAAAATGTCATGAATATTTTTTTCCTATAAAAATATTAAATTATCCTTTCTCTATCCCATTTAGTGCTACTTCTGGTAATACATAAACTACTTCAAGGATTGGCAAACTACTGTCCATATGTTGGCTGACTGTTTTTGTAAATAAAATTTGATTGGAAAACAGCAACACTCATTCATTTACATATTGTCTGTGACTTCTTTTACACTGCAGTAGATTTGAATGGTCATGGTGGAGACCATATGTAGCCTGTAACCCTCAAATACTATCTGGATCTTTACAGAAAAAAAGTTTGCTGAGCCTTGAAGTCTACCATATACCTTGAACCTAATTGTGTATGTGTATATATATAATTTTGGTAAATGCTAAACACGGTTATTTAAAAGAGGACAATAAAATTTTCTATGAACATACTTTGCTTTATTTTTATATAATATGGTTTCAATATCATGGTTATAATACTCCTATCAGTTTTCCCCAGTTATAATGATATATAGAGAATATAATTAGCTGCTTCTAGAAGGGTTAGATCTATTAATAAGTAAATCGTTAGCAATAGATCTTCCAGTTCTTTTTACCTACTAGAGCTCTTTGAGATTTCATAAGCTTTTATTCTTACATAGTTTTTTTATCAATGTCAGAAATATTTATTAGCTGAAGACAATAAAGCACAATTTTTACTTGCAAGGAGTTTATAATTTAGTTTTAAGATACAGAAAATGTACATTTATATAACACAAGAAGAAATTAAATGCTTAATCTTATGGAATATTTATGTCGAGTAATTGTTTTGTTACTTCCTTTAATTCTGTTATTGTATGTCTCAGCATTTTCCAAGATCTAAAGTAAGCCCTGTTATTCCAGTAAATTCTTTCTCATTCTTACTCTCTTTCTATCTAAACTTCCTTCCTGACCAAAAATGTAACAAGAAAGTTGCGCTTCCTAGCATATTTGATAGCAACAGAGTTCTGCTTCTTCTCTCCTAACTCTTGCTGAAATTATGCAGTGTCCTTGAAGTGTCCCAGTTTGCTGGTGTTCTCTGCTTCTCGTGCACAGCAAGGATGCCGGCAGCCACATCCACCCCCAAGGGAGAACGTTAAACAGGCAGCAGTGCTGGATCCTCTCATGGTTATAGTGCTGGGAGTCCTCACATTAGCAGCTGGAGAAGCTTTTCCCTTCACACCCAATCTGCATTCAGTACGTAGGGCCAGGGAAACATGGCATGAAATAGGAAAAGGAAGTGCACAGATGCCAAGTGTTTCCAACATATGGGAATTTTATTTTCTCTGTGGGTGAACCTGTGTATATTAACAGTCAGATCTACTTATATAGGTGCCTGAGTTTTTAGAATTTCCTTCTAAACGTTGGAAAGTTGTATCTTTCATTGGAGTCTTCATAATATTTCAGATACCCCATCCATAGCTTTGTATGTTACTTAGATCTAAGAGGTTCCTGAGCATCTGAATTAGGGAAATGTGAGTTTCTTGTAGCAAGTGTGTTACTAAAATTTTTTGGCTCCATATATTCCATATCAATGATGAAAATCTGATGGGATTATTGGAATTGGATCCATTTGATGTTGTTGAAATGCCTGCCATGTGTAAATACAATGCTGGGTTCCATATCTACCGAGACTCATAAAATGGAAAACACACTTTGTGGAAGAAGAATGGGTTGTGGTAAATCTAGATTGTTTGAAACTTTTTTAAGAGCAAGTACATGATGCCTTTGGATTTTTAAAAGAGGCAATTAAAATTTTAAAGGTAAGAAAGAATATGATTCAGGCTCTTTTTCCTCAAGAATTTTAAACAGTCTTTACCTAAGTATATTTTAAAATAATTATACTCTTGTTTGAGTGGCTCTTTTTGTCCACTCATCCCCCCCCCCACACTTTATATAGTTAAACTTTATTAATTCAAGCATCTGTCTTTCTAATGTATAATAATTTACATTTATACTATTTTTAAAAAGAATTTTCTGAGCAAATTAATTGTGTTAATAGTGTAAACATATTGTTTTAGGAAATGTTTAACCTATTTAGGATCATGACCTTTTCAAGCAACAGAATGTTTCTTCAATTTTATTATGTAGTCATTAAAGTAGAATTGGAAAAACTATTTTTGATGATTAATTGGAATCTTGCATATAAAAACAACACAAATATGTTAAGTATTTTTTTATTTCATCTTTATTTAGAATGATCATAAACTAATTAAAATTTGTTTTTCTGATAGATTGTATCTAAGAAAATAAAAAGTGAAATACTCTCCAGGGGTATTAAATAATCATTTTGAATATGTAAAAGATATTCCTTTAATAAACAGATTTTTCAGAATTTATAATTTCTAATGATTAGGCTGTAGATTTTAAGTTCTCCTGAGATGGTTTTTATGGTTCTAGACTAAATTCACAATGGTTTATACTAGTTGTATATTTATAGGACTGGGTATTTGGAAGATGGTATAGTATCACTCTACCAAAAAAAATATAGGAAGGGGTAATGGTCTCTAAAAAATGGAAGAAAAGTAGAATTACAAAAATATACAAAGAATATATTGCAAATAATATTTGCAGCATATAGTGCAAAATATACTGCAAAGAATAAATATATATAAAAACGTATGAAACATAGAAATTAAGTCCAAAAAATATATTTGACTATACAGTTTTACACTGAAATTGGCTCAACTGTCAGAATAGGTCATTGGTGTTGCAGCATCCAGAACCTGGAGTAGAACAAGTCTTTATCCTTCTCTTAGATAAAAGTTTAATCAGAAAAGTTCACAGTGTTTATTCAACACTATGCTGAGGAAACCGAGGCAGCCAGAAATACAGAGACTGTTAATGAGTGACACCAAGAATAAACTACTGATTTATTGATTCCATAGAATTTTTAGTTTATCCTTTATTTCTGACCATTCCTGAAACTCTGTAAACAGGTATGTGACGTGGTTGATGCTGTTGACCATTTTATATTCTAAAGCTGATATTGGTATTCTAAAAACACACTGCATCTGACCATTCTACTGAAAGTCTCGAAGGTATTTCTCCAATAGTAGTTGAGTAGTTAAATACATGATGACGGAATCAAATGGTGAAATAGTATGCAGCTACTAAAAGGCATGTTATAGAATTAAATTTTTGATGGGATAAAATGTTTATGATCTATTACCAGCTATAAAGAAGTCACAAAGCACATGTAGTATATCACCTTTTATATATCACTGTACAAACTCAGTTTCCCCAACTCGCCACACACACATACGCACATTTGTCAAAGACCATAAAGACTATGTCCTTTATTTCTGGATAATAGAATTATGAATGATTTCTTTTTTTTATTTCTGCATTTTAAAATTTGCATCGAACCAGTATTTCATTTGTGATTAGAAGAAGATATTATTGGTTAATTATAGAATAGGTAAGTAAAAGTACAGATATTTTATTCTTCTGGTTATTCAATATATAAGATTATCCTTCATTAATATTGAATATATAGATCTTACATGATAAAAGGAAAAACATAGTGGATGCTAAGGATAGGCAAATCTTAAAAAGGATTTTTCTTCATTGCTTTTCACATAGAGAAAATACCAATAGGCATTTGAGCAGAAAAAAAGTTGTTGGGATGTTTACTCATACACTGAAAATAAGTTTACATATTCCTATAACAAGGTACCTATATTTTAAAGTACACTTTATGTTCTCTTTTCAGGATAAATGCCATTTAGCATGTCCTTTCCCAATAATTTTGTCTTGGTAAAATTTTCCACATGTAGAATTTTACTTTTATTTAATGATATCAATGTAAGAACATTAGACCTCAGCTGCATTAAGAGAAGTATGTTCTACATTGAATAAATAATAGGAGTCTTATAGCTGAAATTTTAAGGATGACTATAGTAAATCTCTAGCTTTAAAAATTAAATGTTGCACAAGTCTAATATAAATTAGTGATTAATAATGAAAACATAAAGTAATTTTTTTGGTCAGTTCAGAATATCCCTTTCTTCATTGAGATCTTTGCATTTCTTTATTATTATAATAATTACACTACTAATATATTTAAATTATTATTTGAAAAAATTAAAAAACGTATTATTTTATTATAACTTTGAATTATGAGTGTATCCTGGGATATAGGCCCTTTCCAATTTCTACCTTTGTAGAACATAGGAAATTAACAAATTCAAAATGTCTGGCACAAAAGAAATTCATTCTCCTTCCCAAACCAAGAAAACTGAACATAGTAAATGCTGTGCAATCTTACTCAAGTTATGTATGTAGAACTTTTTGATACAATGTTTATTTCTTTTGCCAAAACATATCTTATTATCTTATAACATTTTTATCACAGATATTCCCTTTTTGGATATAAGTAAAAAAAAGTCCATTGCCGTGTATTTGATTGGAAACTTCATTGGGCTATACAAAATCTCTCTCAAAAATATTCAATCATTCCACAAATATTTGTTGAGTTTTACTATGTGTCAGGCACCATTCTACTTGTAGGCATACGTCAACAAACTAATGAGAATCCCTCTTCCTGTGGAGCTGGCATTCTAATTCAGCACTACCCAATAGAACTTTTTTTAAACTTTATTAATTTTAATTTAAATGGCGGCATGCGGCAAAGGGCTAGTATATTGGATAGTGTACTTGCAGTAGTTGAGATATAGACAAAAGAGAAATAAATAAGTAAATATATGTCAAATGGTGAGTTGTGCTTTGAAGACAAATGTTTTCCTATACTGACTGTAACATTTCTGCATTTTAATATCTTTTTATGAATAGTGCCTTTTTGCAGGAAAAAAAATGACTGATATTGTTGAAAGGACCTCATTTGTGTCAAGCATCTTAGGTCCAAATGCCAGCAATGCCCAGCAATGCATGACTTTGAGCAAGTCACTTAACCTTTCTGGGCCTTGATTTTCTTACCAGTAAAATGAGAATGGACTCAATTATTTCTAAAATCCTTTCTACTTTTAAGCTTTCTTAATTAGGTGATTCTACTTCATTTTATATAATTGTGAGGGGGCCCATCCAAAATGTTGGTAGGTCGAAATTATTAACTGAATTATATCATAAAAGCAAGGATAAATTCACTATTTTTTTCATCATCAGTGAGCCTTTACTCTCTATGAGGAGGCAATATAGGTATCGGTATTCAAGGAAATATGTACCAGAATCTTAAGTTCCTAGAGGGGCTTACCACTGGAATCATATGATGAATCCTTTGTGAACTAATTTTTTTAAGAAGCAAGACATCTCTCCACTTGTTTCTGTTTAAATAAAATTTCATATTATTTCATTTATTTTAAATCCTAGGAGTTAAGGCTTATATTTAGAACTTTTGGAATATGTTGACCAGATTTGAAGCCTTGGCTCTGCTACTTACCAATAGTATAATCATCAATAAATTAACAAATTATTTACAAGCAGTAGTCCCCCCTTATCTGTGGAGGATATATTCCAAGACCTCCAGTGGATGCCTGAAAACCACAGATAGTACCTAATTCTATATATGCCATGTTTTTTTCGTATGCATACATTTCTATGATAAAGTTTAGTTTATAAATTAGGCACAGTAAGAGATTAACAATAATAATTAGTAATAAAATAGAACAATTACAACAATAAACTGTAAAAGTTATGTGAATGCAGCTCTCTATTTCTCTCTCAAAATATCTTACTGTACTGCACTAACTTTTCTTCTTATGATGATGTGAGACGATAAGATGCCTACATGATGAGATGACATGACGTGAATGACGTAGGCATCGTGACAAAGCTTAAGGCTGCTATTGACCTGACAATACGTCGAAAGAGGTATCATCTGTTTCAGGACTGAGCTATAGCATGGGTAACTGAAACTACGGAAAGTGAAACTGTGGATAAGGGCGAACTACTGTATTAAACCTGTTTCTCATCATCAGGAAGGATTAATAATAATAATAATAATAATAATAATAACCTCATGTGATTGTTGTAAGCACTGAGTGAAATAATAAATATAATGAGCCACAGGTATATATTATTGTTGATATTATGTTTGTTATCATTAAGTGCCCTCATCATTAGTGTTATTTTCTCTGTCAGGGTGAAGATCTTTTATAGAACAAAGAATGTATGTCAAAATTTGTGACTAGTTATACAAGTCTGAATGGAATGTGATTAGCATATTAAAAATATGAAGATAATATCAACCCACAAGATATATAAATTTATTTTTCCTGATGTTAAACTTTTAAGGAATGTAGTGATTATGGGCTTGTTAGTGGGCAAAACAATCATCTGGTAATCCTAAAAATCTTTTAAAAGTTAGAGTTCTGACCTACCAAAAGACAAACACTGACGACCAAAGAGTTCGATTTAGAAAAAGGACACTGTTTTTGAATGACAACTTGATATTAATCATTATTTCTATGAGATTATGCTGTATTTTTAAGTGATGAATAGAAACTAAAAGACTTTGTCAACTGTTTTGATATTCCAAGATAAACAGGAAAAAGTAAAATTTTGAAGAAAATGATTTCCAGGGATAAAACATGATGCCCTTAATAAGAGTTAGAAATTCAGATTCTAAGTCCAGAGTATAAAACTTTAACCACTTGCAGAGCTAAAAAAGCAAGAATTCCAGACTCACAATTGAAGATAATGCTAATTAGTCATATAATTTCAGTTCGCCTCATTCATTTTTTAAATAACTTTTGACAGTGTTGACTACTTCTTGCTTCTTAAAACTCCCCATTCTAAAATGTTGGGTTGGTCCACTTTCTAATTTCATTCCTATTCAATTTCACTTTCCTTTCCTAGCTCTTCTTGTATTTTTAAAGATTTATATTTTTGCGGGGTGCCTGGGTGGCTTGGTCCATTAAGCATCTGACTCAGTTTCTGCTCAGGTCATGATCTCCGAGTTGTGAGATTGAGCCCCACATGAGTGAGGCTCCACACTCATTGTGGAGTCTGCTTGAGATTTTTTTCCCTCACCCTCTCCCTCCCCCTCTACTCCTATCCCTGCTCATGTTCTCTCTCTCTCAAATAAAATAAATAAAATCTTCAATAAATATTTATCTGAGCCAATAGGCACAGATAGGTTCCATACTCCTTCAGAGTTTACAGTCTACTGGAGATGGAGAGAGGAAAATAAGCCGTGATTGTATTTAAGTTCTATGAAAATGAGGTATAAAATCCTATAAAAGCACATAAACAGCCCTTACCTCCCTGGCATGTTAAGATGTTCAGGAAGGAAGGAGTCATCCAGAGGTGACAGAAAAAAGAAATGGTTGTTGTGGTTGGGAGATCTGTTATATTGAGCAAAAAAGTGAAAGATATTGAAGACAATGAAAGCCAGGTTTCTCCCTGTAGGAGAAGTATTTACAAACATAAAAAAGAAGGTTAAAAATAATCCTGAGGTTTTACATTGGAATTGGACCTGTTTACTTTGTTCTGGGAAATATGAATTTATGGCATGTGTATATACCCTCCTCACACACACAGATATAGAGTTAGTCATAGATGTATATGTGTGTGCATATACACATGTGTGTACATACACAGATTTTTTAGTGCAACATCTACTGAGAGGGCCAAAAAGTAGTGTACCCAAGTTACAGTGAGCACTCTGAGATCTCAGATCTTGATGTCTAAATGTTGTTCTCCACTAGAGGGAATCAGGGCTCTGGGCCCTTTGGAGTAAGGTCTGTTTTCAGAGCTAGGCTACAAAAAATATGAGATGAACTTGGAACATCTCATCCAAGGAAGAAAATGCTCGAAATATGATGGAGACATGTCAGAAGACCATAAGGACCAGCTTGAAGAGCCTCCCACTGGCCAACTCTTGAATATTTGAATATTAAAATAAGTGATAATAATAGATTACAACCCATTGATTGAAATAGGAAGGAAGGAAGGGTGGAAGAAAAGTTGTTCCTTACAGTGGAATGCCGACTACACCACATAGAATGACAGACATGGGATATCTCCATTTGGCAACTATCCTAGTGCTTAGGAGTTGTCAGTGGATGCTGGTGGGTTGATAAATGATTGATGACAAATGGGATACTGACAATCTTGGAATAGCTCTAATACTAAAAGTAATCAGTTACAAAGGGGGAAAGTAATGATCCCATGGTGTACAGACCTGGTGTACACCAACACAATCCGATGAGAAAGGTTAACATCCCCAGTAATGGGATGAGTGAGCATCATGGGCCTCTGAGGTGATTCACTGAGAAGAGCACAGCATGATATCTTCAGGAACCCTTCTAAGAAAATAGGACCTGAGTGTGGGTCATGAAAAGGCATCAGAAGATCATCCTGTAGAATCGAAGACCCAGACTAAAACTGTTGAGGACATGACAGGGAAAGACTAAGGAATAATTCCTGCTTGGACGAGGGTGAAGAAATACAACCACTAAATGCAACATGTGTTCCATGAGATCCTGGTCACAGAAAGTAAAAAGAAACATTGTTGAGACAAATGGCAAATTCGAATGAGGTCTGTGGCTTGGATGGTAGTGTTGTATCAATGTGGATTTCCTGTCTGGAAACGTTGTGTTATGGTTATTTATGGGAATATCCTTATTTAGAGAACTATATTCTGCAGTACTAGAGGTGATGAGGCATAATGTCTACAGCTTGCTCTCAGGTGGTTCTGAAAAAGATTGATGATAACAAGTGCATATAGAGAGAAGGAGAAAGGGTGATTCAGGGGCAGGTGTGGTGAAATGTTAACAGTTGGGCAATTGGTATCAGAGTCTATGGGAATCCTTTGTACTGCTTTGTATAATTTTTCTGTAAGTTTTAAAATTAAAAAATATATATACATATTTTAAAACAAATGGGAAAACTTATCCCAGCCTGGGGTTATATGGAAGAATTTTGCCAGGAACTGATCCCTAAACTGAGATTTAAATATGTCAACAAGAGGCACATAGAGGTCTGTGAGTTCCTTCAGATGAGAGATTGTTTCGTTTTAGTTTACTTTTGTTTTTAGTGGTAGGCATTGAGATATTGTTGATTAAATTCATGAATTGAAAAAACCTGAAGGAAGTTTGGTATGGCTGGAAGTTAGAACGTTAGGGGCAGCAGCAAGAAATTACGTTGGAAAGATAAGCAGGAAACAGATCATATAGTAGCGTGTGTATTCGGTGTGCTTGTAAGAAGAAAAAATGGAAGAATTACAAAAATGGCTTGAGAAATGGCAGCTCTCTACTGTATCCAAGTGATAACGATTAAGAAAATAGTTCTGATCTGGGGGGCCGGAGCAAGATGGCGGATGTGTAGGAGACCTGGATTTCATCTGGTCCCAGGAATTCAGCTGGATAGGGATCAAACCATTCTGAACACTTACGAACTCAACAGGAGATCTAAGAAAAGAATAGAAAATAGTTCTGATCTGGACATATAAATTTTTTATTATTAAATTTCTTTTGAAATGTTTGTAATTTTTCACTAAGTAGACAAGATTTATTCTGCTTTAAGTTAAATCAGTGAATCTTATAGAAATTCTTGCCAATTGTCAGGATTATGTGTTCATGTGAATGAGTACATGTATACTCTATAGGATCGGGTTTAAATCATTTCTAGTTTGGTCTATCTCTAAGTTCTGCTCAGACAACTGTTAGACTCTTGTGATTCAGGATATATCCAGTATCACACCCTTCATAAAATAAACCCTATCTGTTAATCACTCCACCTTTTTTCCCTTCTAGTTCTCTTTTTTCCATTCAGCCAAACTGTTTGAACTTAATTGGAGTATTGTTTTTCTAAATGGTTTCTTAGGGAAAATGCAACAACAACAAAAAATTTATTGGCCCCTTGGCATTTTAGTCCTGCTGCTATTGTAATGCCAAATGAGTAAAATAATCTGTAGAAAATACAGCGATTACATTCAAGAAGCAAAATTAGATATTTTAGTACCCATAGTAAATTAATTTTAGGGAAAGGCATTATACTTCTCAGGATGAAATAGGACAATTTTGCCTAGATTCTTGTTTCCAAGAAGGACTTATTTTATTTACCACAAAATTGAGCAAGGTAGAATCTTTTTAGAACTAAGAACTTATACTAGGTATGTAGAGCCTTAAAATTTATAAATTAATGTGAAATATAAGAAATCTGGTGAAATACTAAATGCATTCTGTAATTATAGGAATTTTAAAAGAGAATTGTTAAAGCACTTATTTTGCAAATATTCAGAATATTTTGTTTTGTTTTGTTTTACTAAATAACCTAGGCACTTGGAGGTGTCCCAGGAAGTCAGCCATTACTTCCAAGTGGAATGGACCCAACTCGACAACAAGGTGACAACTTTAAAGTAAAAGTGAAATTGATATGCAGAATCTCAAATAAATCCTTTATTTTTTAAGGACAATTGTATTTGTATAAATCTTCCATAATTATACCAGTTGCATTTTTGCAGGTAATGTGGCCAGATGAGTTATATTTTCAACTAACTCTTTTTTTTTAAGATTTTATTTATTTATTTGAGAGAGAGAGAGCATGAACGGGAGGCGGGGAGAGGGAGATGCAGACTCCCCGCTGAGCAGGGAGCCTGACGCTGGGCTCTATCTCAGGACCCTGAGATCACACGACCTGAGCAGAAGGCAGACGCTTAACCAACTGAGCCAACCAGGCGCTCCTCAACTAACTCTTAATTATGCATGATACGAGGGTGATGATAACATAAGAAACTGAAGTATTAAATATCTAAATATCCACATTTTAACTAATAACTTCTAAAACCTTTTATATAACTTCTAACAAGTGGGAATTAAAATGATTATATCCCTTAGGATTTCTTCTGCCTTTTTCAGATAGGTTAGTCCATCTGAAAGATGAGCAGGAGGAAAAGAGGGTGCTAAGCAACCAATGGCTTGATTAATTTAACAAATCAATAATCAGGTCCTTCCAACAGAGATATTTAGGTACCACAGATATGTATTTACACTGTTCCAAGGTAAAAGGAGCAAATGGTATGAGAGATGTATTTCAGCACAGAGTAGGAAGAAAAATTCAATCTCAATGAATGGAGAGTGTGGGCAAGTAGTCATAAGAGGCAGAAAAGTAGCCATGGAAACCAAGATGAGCTGAAGTCTATGACCCAGTCCCTTAGTAAGTAAGATTTAACACCAAGCAGAGAAGAGGCTACTATCTCCTGGTTTAGCACTCATTGCTAATATCGTCATACCTTTTTTTTTTTTTTTAAAGGACATCCAAATATGGGTGGGCCAATGCAGAGAATGACTCCTCCAAGAGGAATGGTGCCCTTAGGACCACAGGTAAATAATCAACACAAAAAGCTAGATGCTGAGTTTTTTTGCCTTCATCTTATACATAAACAAACGATCTCATTTGCTGGCTTTTATTATATGCATTAAAGGCTTGATATAACATAGTTGTTAGACTCTTGAGGACATAATATCTGGACATGTCCAAACTGATGTAACAACAAACCATATTTTAACAGGTGCTATCACATATGCCTTTAGTACATTTGAAAAAATATATTGTGTAAAAATACATTAAAGGAATTATTATAAAAAGACAAATATTAATTACCATTTTGTTAACTATGCTGAGGAAGTCTAAAAAATTTATAGTAATTATTATAAAAGATAAGCATGTAAGTTAAATAAGTTAAATAAAACACAGTTGATCTAAGATATAAACAGAATAAACAACATAAAATATATTTCTATAAGTCTTTTAAAGAATGCCATTGACAATTTCTTACATACAACCTTATTTCTTCATAGAATATGAAAACAATGGCTATTTAGAAATAAACATTAAATGGGTCTTAGTGAACAAGCATAATCCTATCAGTCTGTATCAGATGTTAGCCTACTTCTCTATCAAAATTTTCCAAAAGCACACACTAAGGTTGAATCTATCCTACCTGTTCATGACATTTTTTAAGTACGCTATTCCAGGATATCATTTATTTTTGGTAAAACATCCTTTTGTCTCTCTTGGGAAAACTAAATGAGGTACAAATTAATTTTATAATGCTATATTTTAAGGAAACTAATCCCAAATCCAGAATTTTAAATTTCTATCTTATGGGTCAGAGGTTAATGTGTCATAATGCTGGTTAAAAGAGTGAATTAATTTATTTTCTTTATCCCTTTCCAAGAATAGCTATAAAAGTCCAGTTTTAGGAACTGTTTTATGTATCTACTTTTAAAAAATTAAATTAATATTTTGTTGTGTGCCCAAAGGAGTCAGAGAATTAAGAATCTAACACTGCGATAATGTGAGTTAGACCTAGGAGTTTCTAACCAACATAAAATTATATATATATATATATATATATATATATATATAACTATATTAAAACGTGAAAGACATTATAACCAAAATTTTCAGAGATACCATATTACATGAAAAAAAATAAAACCCCATATGTTAATAGACATGACATCCTCAGAGTCAGAAAAGAATAATTACTTTTATTTAGGCTCATGTATTTCCTATGTATTTTCTTAAGATTTTATAAAACTCTGATTTAGATATTTAAATTATTCTTCCCTATGTCTACTCATGTTAGGGTTGATGATTTATGTGACCAACCATCAGAAGTTATTGATAGCAATTAGAATTTATAAGATTTATAGGATATGTCATTGACTGAATATGTATTTTAGTCATTAATGAAGAAAGCCAGTTTGGCTCTACAGAACTTGAAAGATTTTTTTCCCGAAATATTTTCGTAATAGATACATTTTAAATATACATAAAAACATGGTGCCTGTAATTTAGTTATCATTCTTCATTCAGTTTATTGATTTTTAAGCTAGCTGCTCTTTAAGCCTTTGCCATCCCAAACCTATATTTTCAATACTTTTAAAAACTAGAGTCTGAGTTAAGAGTCAGTTTTGCAGTGTTTGAAAGATACACCAATGGTTATTTGAGCTATATGAACACTTAGATCTCATTTAAAAATGCAGAAGTGGAAAGCATACTGGTCTTTATGTTTTACAAATATTTAGCTGTATGTTTATGTGTTTTGTGTTGTAAGTAAATTACAATAGAAAGTAAGAAAACATGTTCCTGGTGCGTAATCTCTTATTGATGAGTTTTAATACCCAAGTTTATCATGTAAGTGTGAATTCTTGTATTTTCGAACTCAAAAAAAGTAGTTTATTTCTGCCATTTGGGTTAGTATCCTTGCCATCTATTTCTTCATAATTTGAGGGCAATAAAGGTTTTGGTTTGAATTTACCTCAGAAACCAGAACTACCTACAATAACTTCTTTAAATCACAGTATACAGAATGTAAAAGGTTAAAGGAAACTCTACATACCATGTACTTAAATGAAAAAGGAATCATATTAATATGAATGGCAGATAGGTAAAATGTGAGGTAAAATAATTTGGAATGAGGGATTCTTATGAGATATTTACCTATAACATCTGGTATATGAAACATATGCATTATAAACTGTGAAATTTGTATAAAGGTTATCTGTGTTTCTTGAAAGATAATAAAAAAACAATCCTCATAGTAGATATTATAACCATACAGATGCTACCCAAGAACAGAATGCATCTGCTTCTTTCTAGTTGAATTATAGAAATAATCTCTAGAATATTGTTTCTAGCTTTATACACAAACATAAAACACATCTCTTTTTTATCGTAGATATTATTTCCATAAGTTTTTGACCTTAAGACCAGTGTAATGGAGAAAGAAAGTAATTATCTATTGGAACAATTGAATTCCTAGAACAGAGAAATATATATATATATATATATATATATATATATATATATATATAAAATCTAACGATTCTTAGATAATGTTAAGGCAAATGCACACTTAGAACATAGTAAACATGTGCTTAATACTTACTGCATGAATGAAGAAATAAAAGTTTGCTCCAATCTTGGCATATTTTTCCCACCTCTTTACCTGTTTTAAATTTAATTTCAGTGGTAATATATAATTACCTATTGAATCAAGAAAAATATCTTACTTAATACCATATTTGAAGACATTTTTCTACTTGCTTTTGTAATAAGATATACTTTGCTTGCCTGTGTTCTTATGCTCACCAGGTTCCATATGGTTAAAAGAAAAATTCACCAAGACTATCCAATTAGTTTTAGTTCCTCCAGAAATCGGAAGGATAAATGAGTTATATACAAGTAGGAACATATCATGATTTCCAAATGAAATACCTGGGGTAGAGAAATGGTGAGATGAAAATACATGATAAGCTCTCATGTAAAGAGAGAATTAACTGATTCTGTATTTTCAAATTTCAGATAGGTAGAATTCAGCTCAGTAAAGGGAAGAGTAAAAGTAAACTGCCCAATCATTGAAAAACTCTTTATAAACTTTCCAAGCAGAATCTGAACAGCCATTTTGTCAGGAACATTGCATTGGGAAAGAGATTAAACCAGATGGAATTGTATAGCTGCCATCCGCTTTAAAATTCAGTGATTCTAAATTAGCTCTTCCCATTCTGCCTTTGTTGATACCACTCAGAAAGCCAGTTGTTATTCTTTCTTATCTTCCTGTTTTCTTTTGCTTCAGATTATTCACAAAATGAAAATATTTTGTAAATCTATCAAATTATGTAATGGATAATTTCTTACTCATTTCCTGAGATACCAGAGCACTGGATATACCAAGATGAGTAAAACAGATTCTACCTTCAAGGTACTTATTGTTTAGCAGGAGACACAAATACATAAAGAAAAACTATTAGGCAGTAAAAAAAAAAATCTAGAAAAGAAGTATGCATGCTCTGTCAAGGAAGCAGTACATAAACAAGCATGTAATTCTGTGAGGGCTAAAGGCTCAAGGGAAACTGATAAGAAGAGGACTCATTTAAGTTGGTCCCTTACTCATGGTGACAAGAAAGAGTTAGCGGCTACAAGTTTTGAGCACTAGGTATCATGCTCTTAATGCAGCAAGCACTATGATAGGTGTTTTATATGATTTCATTTTATCCTCCAACAAGCTTGTAAAGGACATGATATCAATTTACAGATAAGGAAATGAAGGTTGAGTTGATCACTGGGGGAAGGATTGGCCCATGATCACATGTATAGAAAGAGGGGCAGAGGAAATGGGGCAGTGGCAACAGAAGTTCAAAACAATGTCTTTCTATGTCCAGAGCTATAAAGAAGACTAATGTTTTCCTTGATAAAACGAAACAGATTTTCTAAGACCAAAAATGAAAGGAGACTGTTCTTTTGAAGCATTTCTATTATACCTTACCATCCAGATTTTGTTTCCAATGGTTAATTTTCTTCTCAGAGACTTCTTGCTAATATTGCTGGTGCCACTACCATGCTTGATCCAGAGGTTAAGGGAACTAACTATCCTTTTAACTAATGACTCAACTGTGGATAGAAACCATTCTATCCCATAGCACATAAAATTGGGATGTTTAAATAAGATTTCATGAAAGTAAAAGTAAATAAGCAATGAGGAGAGCATGTAACTAGGTAATTTATAAACTGTGGCTTACACTCTGGAGTTAACAGACTCATTGACTATTTCCTTGTCGTCTTAGCACCTACTACACAGAAGGTCATGCCATGAGTTACCATGAGTGAAAAAGTATATTGCATGTTTCTGAACCACAAGAAATCCAGTAGGCTGGAGGGTATAGCTGGGAGTAGGGAAAGTAGGAAATGTATACAGGAAATATAGACTTGGGCTGATCTCTGAGCCATGCTGAGGACTAGGTATTTGTTAGGCATTGTGGGTCATCATGCCTTTTAGGTGACATATATAGGACTGAGTTTTAGAAGCATAGTTCTGGAGGCAGCATGAAGAATAGATGGGGAGGGGGAAAGGCTAAGTCAGACAGACTAATGAAAATGGTACATTAGTCTCACTAAATGACAAAGATTAGTGTGATATGAAGGAAAGCACTATTCCAAAAGCTATTTCATAGGTAGAATCAAGAGACTTTGATAACTGCCTGGATGTGGGAATTGAAATAAAAGGAGGAGACATCATTGAGCTCCCAGAGGTTCTTAGCCTGGACTGTTGTATGGCAGGTCACACCATGGAAATCACTGAGGAAAGCAATATGAAGAACGCAGCCGTGAGAAGAGAACACTAAGTTTACTTTTAGATGTGTTGAGCATGAAGTGGTGTCCAGAAGGAAACAATCCAAATGACATTCAACATAGGAATTATGCAGGAGCTTAGTAGAGACGTCATGACCAAATATAAAACCTCTGGGATTCCTAAAGAGTTGCTGAACTCATGGTAGCAGATAAGATTACCCATAAATGTGTACTTATTTAAAAGAATGCTGTGGCTAGAACTTGGAGAAAAACATTTAAAGAGTTAGCAAAAGAAAAGGAGCCGGCAAAGGAAATGGAAAAAGAGTATGTGAGAAAAGTTGGAAGAATAGTGCTGTCAGAAAGCCAAGCACGAAAGCAGTTGATAGTGTCAAAATGCATTAACATGAGAATGTTAAAATCAGTCTTTTGGCCGTAATGGAAACTAAAGTAAGCTAATATGATATGCATGTTAAAACATTAAAATGTTTTTCTCCCTTGAATGTATATAAGAGATGTTGACAGAAGCCTATTGCGTGATATAATTCATGTGTACATATTTTAAGTGTACTTTAGTTTTCATATATTGTTGTGTATTTGTATATTTGTACATCTCTCTATGGGATATATTATTTTGTGAACAGAAGTTTGCATTCAACTTTCTTATGTTGGTTTCACCTGTTGAGTTTTTTTCCTTTAGCCTTTATGTAATTGTTCTGGGTCTGGCAATTTCAAACATGCTGACTAAGTCTGTTCTTTAAAAAGAGAGTTTTGGATTTACAAAATGTTTTATTTGAAAAAGTTCACTGTTGTACAGATATTAGGAGATTCATAAGGATATGTTGAATATCATAATTGCAACTCTACCTTAATCATTTAACATGCTCCAATGATCTTACATAGTCATGTAGTTTTTAAAAGACACAGACCAAAGTAATTGTTAAGATAGAAGCAATAGTACAAGAGTGGACCCGTCAGAGAATGAATTGCACAGGCCTTATCCAATCAGGAGTTATGTAGGGAAATCATTAACCTGCTCTCCTTTCTTTCCCCCCTCCTCTTTGGTTTTGTTTTTTTGTTTTGTGGTAGTCTGACCCTTGGTTATCATTACAGAACTATGGAGGTGCAATGAGACCCCCCCTGAATGCTTTAGGTGGCCCCGGAATGCCTGGAATGAACATGTAAGCAAAATGCTATGTTATCCTGTTTAGTAAAGTATTCTGTTTTCTGTCTTCTGAAGTCACGCTAATTTGTAATACAATTTGAGCTCCTCAATTTCTGTGTAGTATAAAATGAAACTAGTGTAAAAGAACTAAACATGAGCTGTAGTGTTTGCTTCATTTTCACAACATATTCTGTTTTTCTGCCTTCCCTGCAACTTTTTTTTTTCCATTTTCAAATGCCAAATGCCAACTTTTAGCCAGATTCCCATGTTTCATTTGTTTAGATAAAAATAAGTCTTTTATAACTAAGCACATAGGCTCAATATAGTCTGTATAAAACTATAAAGAGATGCTGGCACCAAGACCATGACTTAACTCCATAGAAGCAGACAATTGATATGAACTTCATTTTAACAGATATATAGTAATTCCTAAAAGTTTTTAATTCCTATATATGAGTCTTTACTTTTGCTTTGTTGGGACCACTTGTAACCCAGCAAGAGTTCTCTTTGGTAGTGTCTTCTGTATTAAAGAACTTCCATATGATAAGGTGAATTTTTGTTTGAAAATTAAGATATGCTTGGATAAGGACTAAACTAATAGTTTTTTGGCTGTTTTGGTTTGTTTTTTACTGAAAAGGCCTTTCAAGCCCAAAGCCAATAATTGTTTCTAAATACCCAAAATAATACTGTCTGTTAAGGGATTTTTATTTATTTTTCATTATCTAACTTGCCCTCAAAGTTCCACATATACCAGGTGCTTGTTCATGACTTTCATTAATTCACTGAATCAATTCCATGATGTGGCCTAAAGAAAGCTTATCAGAAATAATAAAACTGTTCTATATAGGGTTGTAGGCAGTTTCCTTGAATATATCTTCCCATTAGTCCATGTTTTAGATACTTACATATCAAATTAGATAACTCTCCCATCACTTAATGGCATTGAAGATATAATGAGATAAGCTTGTTTGATATAGATGGGATTTTTGTGAGTTTCTGAAGCCATTTTTGTGGAAAGCAATTTTACCTAAAATAGAAAATAGGTTAATAAGTGGGTACCAGCCAGACTCAAACAGAACAAGGGGAAAAAAGTAGGTCAAATTTTCCTATCACGTCTTTTCACTTTTAAAGTAAAAATGGGTAGACATGAAGTCTGACTCTTCTTAAATCCCTCAAAGGCTTAGCCTTTATTAATGGTTGTTAACAAAAAGGAGTGATATTTTATGCTTATCTCAAAAGCTGCAACTCTTACCAATAGGGTTTAGATATATATAAAATTTACCTACCTGAAATTCCTGACATTAAAATGCAATAGCTTTTAGGGAATATAATTTTGAATACTGTATATAGATGTAAGCAGTATACATCTTAAATATTATGATCTTAAATCTAGAATTATCATTAAATATTAAGATCGTAGCTAATGTCATTTTGTATATTATACTTCACTATAATTAGCCATGTGGTCAACTGTAGATCAACCTGTTTTTATTAGTGTAGAGAAAAAAGTTATTTTTATGTGACCACTAAGAGACTCAGCTGCTTAAAATTGTCTAGTTCCTTTCTCACATACACTTAAACAGATAAACAGATAAACATTAACATTTAATGGATACATTAAATTCCCTAGACAATGGAGACTAAAAGTATGGCTCAAATTTTTAATATGATTATTTTTATTGATACTTGGATTTGGGTTTCTCATTTAAATATACCCAGATGCTTTAAAATATTTTTTATTACATAATATTGTACTGTTCATATAATTTCTGGTTTTTAAAGAAACTTGAAGCCTTCCAGATTCAGATTTCCATTATTTGTTACCATTGACTTTTATTTGGGGTCTTATATATAGTTTTCAGTTTTCTATAAATTAGGATATTCTTAAAGAACGGTGAAAATATAAATATTTCCATATTTACACTTGTAAATATTTCCTTCTAACAAGGAAGTTCTGAAGTATGGAAGATCCAACCAAAGAGAAGGATTCTTGTGTTGATATTGGCCCCAACAAAGCAAAAGTGAATTTAAAGAGACATAAAAAAATAAAATGTATTATGTCCATTGTACTCAATAGAGTAAACTTTATTGAAATTCACTTCATATTTGCTATACTCTGTAATAGCAAATAAGTATTCCTTTTTTCTTTTTTTTAAATAAGTATTTCTAACTAGCATTTGTGGCTTTCTTCATGTCACTTTTTTACATGTTGGGTAAATTAAAAATTAAAGGAAAAGGCATTGGAATAGTGTTACTTTAAGCTATGTTTTTAACAGTCTAAGATAATTTGTGTGCTAGGGTCAGGTGGGACCTGCCAGAGAATCATTTCTGGATGAGTTTTCTTTAGCTTGTCACTTTTTCTTGTTTACCATGAAAGTATAATGACAATGAAAAATAATATCCAACCGTGCTCACTAAAGTAATTAAATACTGTATTCTAACTGGGAAACTATTTGGAACAAAATTTTGATAATGTTATTAAAAAAATTGGTTGCCTCCAAAGAAAATGATTATTCTGATATAATTTTTATATTTCCATGGTCTAAACTCAGGATTATACATAGTGTCATCTAAAATTAAGAGTATACTTTTAATGTCTCTCTAACTACTATTTTTACAAATAAAAGCTTAATATCCATTTCAGTAATTTAAAGTAGAATTTACAAACTATAGCCAGAATGTAAATGTTTTCAAATGCATTACAGATAATTTTTTAAAAGAAACCCTATTTCTAAATTAACTACATTTTTAGTGGTGCCTGGGTGGCTTAGTCAGTTAGGCATCCCACTCTTGATTTTAGCTCAGGTCATGATCTCTCAGGGTCATGAGATTGAGCTCCGTGTCAGGCTCCATACTCAGTGGGGAGTCTACTTGATTCTCTCTCTCCCTCTCTGCCCCTCCCCCTGCTATCTCTCTCTCTTAAAAAAAATAAAGGGGCGCTAGGGTGGCTCAGTTGTTAAGCATCTGCCTTCAGCTCAGGTCATGCATGGTCCCACGGTCCTAGGATCAAGCCCCGCCGTCGGGCTCCCTGCTCAGCGGGAAGCCCGCTTCTCCCTCTCCCACTCTCCCTGCTTGTGTTCCCTCTCTCGCTGTGTCTCTCTCTGTCAAATAAATAAATAAAATCTTAAAAAAAATAAAAATAAAAAATAAAAACAATAAATTAACTATATTTTTACAAATTTCCTAAGAATTTAGGATTCAGCATTACAGCATGTCTAATTCAACTTTGTATATATTGGTATTTTATAGAAATGAAGAGGACAAAGGATTTCAAAGGATCTAGACCTTCTTGTTATCCTATAGAATGATAAAATTTGCATACTTATTATTTTGAAATAAAACAACTGTATTATAGAAGAAAAAGAGGATTTTTCTCTACAGTAATCATAGTTGCTTTGATTTCATCATACTGTATACCCTCACCAAAAAATACCTACTTCTTTTAAATTCCATTTTTTGCTTTATTTTTAAATGAGGCTAACCTGATTCTACTTCAAACTGTACCATATAAAAATTTACATTCAAAATAATGCCTTTATTATAGTTTGTAAGTTACTTTCTTGATAATAATGATGGTCATCAAAGGGAGTGGGAATACAGAACTTAAGTAGTTGTTCTTTTTTTTTTTTAAGATTTATTTATTTGAGAGAGAGAAAGAGAGAGAGCAGGGGAAGGGGAAGAGGGAGAGAATCTCAAGCAGACTCCCCACCGAGCACGGAGCCTGACAGGGGGCTCTATCCCATGACCCTGAGATCATGACCTGAGCTGAAATAGAGTCAGACGCCTGACCAACTGAGCCACCCAGGTGCCCCGGAACTTAAGTAGTTGTTCTAAAAGAACTACTCACTAATATAACCCCCATTTTATTTAGCACTATTTGTGAAACTTAAAATGTTTTCAAACACAATGGTATTATTGGGGAAAATTTAGCTTATCCATGTGAATTATCATATTAAATCCTATTAAATCCTATTAAATCACTATCATATTAAGTACAATCTAATATGAAATACATAGTGTGCTGAGACTAGATTATTATTTATCAAATAACTGAAATGCATAAAAGGTATTGTTACTGATAATAAATGTAACATTTAACATTTAATTTAATGCTATTACTTATTTAAGGAAAATGTTTAACATTTAATTTAGCATGTTAATCTAACATTAAATAATTTTTTAAATGATAAGTAAAATATTTTTATTATATTTAATCTTACATAGTCCTGTTTTAAACATAATATATCAAAATTATGAGATCATTATAGACATAACATCATTGTATACAAAATTTTTTTTCATTGTATACAAATTTTTGCCATGATTTAGATATAGTATATTTTTATGCTGTTTTAAGATAAGTATTTCCCAATTTCTTTATTATATTTTATTTAACAACGAACAAATCATGTGGATTAACATCAAACAAATCAAATGTTTTACTTGATCAGTACATAGCCTATGTTTTACCTCACTTTCTGTTCATTAGGACATTGAATCCTATATGTAAGATTATCTTTCTAAAGTGTCCCAGTAGTTGATTGTAAAATCATCATCATCACCATTTTAAGAGGCACCAGTTTCCAGAGACAGTACAAATGCCCCTAACCTTCTCCCTGTGCACAATACTTTGACCAGCTCTCTGGCATCTTATTTTCTCCTTTATTCCTCAAGCAGAATTGGGAAAAATTGTATTTGGGTACCTGATAGAACCCATGGACAGAATTTTCATGCACTTCCCTGTTGTTTATATCCCTGGGGAATTCCAAAACAAAATGAAAAACAGTTCTGAATAGTCCAAGTAACATAGATAAGTTGGATGGCTTCTATCTAACATATTGAATTTTAGGTTTCAGGTCCCTAAAATAAGAATCAGGGGACTTTTTTTTTTTTTTTTTTAATTTCCTCTGTCTTTCTACTGCAATTAGAGGGAAAAGGGAATTTTGAGTGACCCTAATTACAGAGGACCTGCTGACAGCAGTCTACTTTTTATCAAGAAGTATTTACTCAGGTATACTTAATACTAAAGCATGAGAACAAGAGACCTTTTTCACTTAATTAGGCATTAATTTTGTTTTAAAAGATTCATGTCCTTTTAAGCTATAGAATACAAAACATTATCCACCACCCTAAAATGAAATAAGATACTGACATACATTGGCATAGATTACTTCCTATTTTTCCCGAGAGTTACCATGGCCACTGTCTTGAACGGTAATTATGAAAACAAGAAATGTGATTCCCTTTTTAAAAAGTAACTAAATTGTCAGTAGCACTGAAAGATAGATTGATATAAAATAATATGCAAAGTAATGTATAAAGTAATCTGTGATATTCTGTGTGGTTTTTTTTTAAAGAGTCCAATTTAATCACGTTCTCTGTATATTTATTTATTTGTAGTTTAATAAGAGCAATCATTTTATATATATTGTTATTTTTTAAATAATTTCATTTTAATTTTGAATGAGATACAAGTAGCACATATTTATGTCATAGGATTACATTACATTACATTTATTTCATAATTAGTGCTTTTTGCTGCAAAAGTATGTTTTCATAATGATTTAGATAGATATACATATATTTACTTTTACAGATGATTATCACTTTTAGTGTTTATTACAATAATTGAACTTAAAATAAAACTGGACCTACCCAAAGTAGTTTGATTTGGGAAGAAAACTATTTTGTGGAATGATAAAATTTTTTGATTTAAGAAATAAAAAAGCTGGGGCATCTGGGTGGCACAGTCAGTTAAGCATACAACTATTGGTTTCAGCTCAGGTCATGATCTCAGTGTCCTGACATTGAGCCCCACGTCTGGCTCTGTGCTGAGCATGGAGTCTGCTTGAGAGTCTCTCTCTCCTGCTCCCTTTTTCCCTCCCCCACTCTCATGCACTCGCTCGCTCTCTCTCCCTCTCTCTCTAAAATAGATAAATAAATCTTTAGAAAAAAAAAGAACTAAAAAAGCTATGAAAATACAGAGAGTAATTTCAGTGTTGAACTAGAACTGCATGGTAACTGAATTGTAAATGTTATACTTTATGATTTGTTATTGCTTATTGTGAAACATTCAAAGCATAAGTTAAAATTTCATTTATCATATTATCTTGTAGGGGTCCAGGTGGTGGTAGACCTTGGCCAAACCCAACAAATGCCAATTCAGTGAGTATATGTATTTTTAAATTTTCTTTGCATTTTGTAGCATTTAACAACAAAAATCTTTTGCTTTTGAAAGTCCTGCAATTGGTTATGTTAACTTTTTAAAAAGAGTAATCATTCAAAAGATATATTTTGCATATATATTTTTAAATATGTATAATTTTTGAAATTATGTAATTTTTTCACTTCACAGTCTAATGTTAACATGCATTCTATATAGATTAACAGACGTCCAAAAATAAAACAGAAACTGTGATTAAGTATACTACAGTAGCCTATATTTATTGTAATATGTATTTATCATAAAATGATTTGATCTTCTAAAATAACTATAATAATTGCTAAGTTGCCAGATAACTTGAATCTCTTTCAGAGTTATTATGATTATATTTATTGTACTGTTACACCTAGGTTTGCCCTCTTACTATCCCAGGAAGCAAGTACACATTTGTTCTGTGCCTGTTGGCCAAATTGGCGTTCTTACACATCTATCTATGTATCTGACATGCTGTGAATTTTCCTTACATGTTTTGTGATAGCAGTTTGACTCACAAATATTTTTCTCTCTTAATAATGTCACATAAATATAGGCACAAGTTGAAAACTAAGCTTTTGGTCTTAAAATTAATATGATTTTAATTAAATGATCCTGGGGATGTTTTCCCTTCTTGACTTTGAAACCTTGAGTTTCTTTAGTATGTGAGAGAGGTCTGCTGTGTAACTGTGTAGCGCGTGCACTGCACAAAGGTTTCTCACTCAAAGGAGTCAGTACAGTACTAAAATACAGCTTGCATTCCACTTGTAAAGTCTATGAGTATCTGCCCAGCAGGGATGCCTTTTACTAATATGCACAGAGGTAACTTCATTGACTGGCAGTGGCCTTAAAGCTAAATAAACGTGAAGCTGATTCAATGTTCAAGGTTAATTTAAACTTCAAGACAATTTAAGGTGAAGTATGTGTGGTATAGGAAGAATCATCTTAAATTCATTGCTTTTCTAAGGCAGAATCACTTTCTTCTCAATTAAGTAAGCAACTGTCATATTTTTAGAGAAAAAAAATTATTTTATCTTCCTGTCTCTTTGGTTTCAATAGCTAATTGAAATAGCATTTGGGGTGGACAGAAGTGATGATCTTGCTTTCATTTGGGTCTTCAGTATACTATTTAATCTCAGTAAATCTTCCTAAAATACTGTTATGCCAGATTATGTTATAATGTATCTTTATCTTCTAAAATTCTTTTAGTTTGCTTCTATGCTTTTGAAGAGTTCACATTTCTATTTGCTTCTTGCTATATGCCTTTCAAATTCATTCAAGGTTTCACTTTAAAATGGCATCTGGCTAGCAGCTCAAGACACAGTTCTTTCAACTTTCTGTTAAAATACCCATAAAGGGGCGCCTGGGTGGCTCAGTTGGTTAAGCATCTGCCTTCGGCTCAGGTCGTGATCCCGGGGTCCTGGGATGGAGTCCACGTCAGGCTCCTTGCTCAGCGGGGAGCCTTCTTCTCCCCCTGCCTCTTTCTCTCTCTCTGTCTCTCATGAATAAATAAATAAAATCTTTAAATAAAATAAAATACCCATAAAGATACAGGAAAAAAATTTTTATAACACTGAAAACTGTGACAATCTTCCTATTGCCAGAATCTGGAAAGACTTTCTATGATCTGCATGTCTGTTGAAACTGGATTAAAAAGCACCATCGATAGTGCGCCTTAACTGTGTAAGCCTTCCCACCTAGAAGCAAGAAGACTCTCCTTCCTCACTGTCAGCTCTCCCAGCTCATCCCAGCATGCAGGCGGCCATGTGCAACTCACACCCGCCCCTGCCTGCCTCCAGCAGTACCTGCTTGTACACACTCGGCTGGAGACTCTCTCCCCGCAAAAGCTACTTAGGAAGGTGAGCAGGATTTGATATTGAGAATGGTGCATTGTACCAAGCAGATATATCATCCAAGTAAGAGTACTGGAGAGAGGCAGAAATAAGGAGCAAGTTCTGCATTCTGATGATTTTTAGTTTTTATGTCCTCCACCTCTTCAGAATTTCATGGAGCCAAGTACTGGATAGGAGAATGTACTGTAACAAGTCAGCAGCTCTGCATTATTTTAGACCCTGAGAAACACTAGGAATTAGGGTAGGAGGTGTGCATATGAAAGTGCCGTCCAGTGGTCATTGTGGATGGGCATTTGACCAGCACACATGCAGTCAAGTAAGAGAATTGAAAACAATCCCGTGTGTTAATAGCTATCCCATGTGGATACATCTCCCCCTCACTCAAAGAAATGTGAATAAGGAAAAAAAGTGGGGAAGGTCTACGGCTCTCTCTTCAGAAAGAGAAAGGGGGTCATCATCCTGAGTTCAGAAAGGCAAAGCATTCCTTCAAAAAATGACTGATTTTGAGAACAAGAAAAAAAAATCATAAAAAACTGATGACTTTCTGGCAAAAATATAGGGCTTACACATGAAACAAACAACCACTCTAAAATGTAGGCCTGAAGAGCCAGAGACTTACTACACTGATATAAAATAAAAAGTGTCTGTAATTAAAAACATGGACAAGAACTCTTAGGAACTTGGAAATCAAAACAGTACAGATGAGTTGTCACTAGAATATAATCAATGGTATTTAGGGGGAAAAAAATCCCTCTTTAATACTTCTTTGGTTTGTTTTGTTTTTGCTGTTTCCAAATATGTTTTGTATACTGTTTTTTTTTTCTTTTAAATATTTATATTAAAATAACTCCAGCTTTATAGAAGAGTTGCAAGAATAGTACAAAGAACTCCATGCACCCTTCACCCAGATTCCCAAGTGTTAAAGTTACATACTATATTTGCTTTACATACTATATTCTACTCTGCATATACATATTTTTTTCCTGGGCCATTTGAGCTGTATTTAAGTTGCTGACATGATGACCCTTTATCATACCCCAAATATGTCAGTATGTGTTTCCTAAAAGCAAATACACTATCTTTCATAACTACGGTAAAGATCAAAATTAGAAAATAAACATTGATGTAATGCTATTTTCTAATCTGCAGACCCCACTCAGATTTTACCAATTGTCCCAGCAATGTCTCTGGTAACAAAAGAAAATCCCAGTTCACTTGTTACATTTATGCATCATATCTTTTGGTCTTTAATCTTTTCTGTGTTTTTCTTAACCTTGCAGTTTTGATGAATGCAAATCAGTTATTTTGTAGAATGTGCCATAATTTGTCTGATGTTTCCTCATGATTAGATTCAGGTAATACATATTTGGTAAGAATGCCACAGAAGTGATGTTGTGATTTTCTCAGCGCACCATTTCAGAAAGCATGTGATGGTGATTTGTCCCATTGCTTGTATTGTTAACTTTGATCCTTTAGTTAAGGGTGGTGCTTGTCAGGCTTCTGTACTGTAAAATTGCTGTTTTTCCTTTTTAATTATTAACTTATGGAGACATACTTTGAAACTACAGTAAATATCCTCTTCTTCCTCATACATTCATCTGCTATGTTTGGTATCCATTGATGACTCTTGCCCAAACTGGCTTTTTTGCTAAGTTGATTGCCAAATGGCTGATTTCTAATTCTGTCTTTCCTCCTCCATTTATTAGTTGACTCTCTACTATAACAAAGAGCTTTTCTTTCTTGTCCATTCATTCATTCATTCATGTATATCAGATGTACTTGTGGACTCTTATTTTATTCAATAGATTTTTGATGCTAAGATCATTCCAGATTTAGCCAGTAGGAACCCCTTCAAGCTGAGTCATTTGTCTGTTTTTTGTTTTGTTTTGTTTTGTTTGTTTGTTTTTAAGATTTTATTTATTTATTTGAGAGAGAGAGAGCTTGAGAGAGAGATCACAAGCGAGGGTGGTGGGCAGAGGGAAAGGAGACTCTCTGCTCAGCAGGGAGCCCAATGCAGGACTCCATCCCAGGAACCCCGGGATCATGACCTGAGTTGAAAGCAGACACTTAACCGACAGAGCACCCAAGCATCCTCATTTGTCCTTTTGACATGTCTCCATTATTCTTTGAGCACTTGAAGCTCATCCTAAATTTTCCCAGTGTTAGCCCTGAAACAGCCATTTCTTTAAGGAGCCATGGTTCCTTTTAGTGGAGAGTGGTATTTAGAGCCTATCAGAGTGATATGGCTTCTAGAGCCTCTCAACCAACATAACTAGGATTTAGATGTATGTTCATGCACATATCCATACACATCTGTATCTTTCTGTGTCTATCTATATGTATTAAAACCATGAGTACCCACCAATGCTTCAGTTTCAATCCAATACAGGGTTTATTCTAGACTTTCTGCTTTTCACTTCTTTGAAAATAAAAAATCTGCCTACCATTATGTATAATATATTTATTTATTTGCTGCATCTTTATCAATCCACAGTTTTGTCATGTAAAAGTACTTTAATCAAAAGTTTTTGGCACCCTTTTACATGGAACATAGAAGAAACATTTTTAAGGACAAATTCATAATTTTAATTCAGAATAAGAGTATGATTTTTACTTTTAACTTCATTCGACCTGAACATTACAATATTGGCCTCAGATTCTTCTTTGGAAGTTTATTTACAAATCCACCAATGATTTTTTCTTTTTTATATCTTTCAAAAGAACTGGGCACTTGGGTTTACCTATGTAGCACATTCTCATCATTAAGTAGCAAGCACTATTATTGAAAATATCTTATTTATCTTTGTCTGGGGACACTTTTGATTACAAGGTACAGAAAAACAACCAGACTAGGCTCATATTGAGAGAATATCCCTGGATTATGTATCTGAAAAGTCCAGATATAAATTTGCTTTGGGGCACATTTGATTCCAAGGATCCAGATAATGCCATCAGGACCCAGTCTCTATCGCTTACCTTTTTTCCTTGCCATGACAGGAAGACTGTGTGGAATTCCAGATGTATATCCTCAGAGCTCTCAGTTCAGTACAAAAAAGCACAACTCTTTATCACTTAAACATAGGAATTGGGCATAACTAACTGAACTAGATTTGTTTAGCTTGGGTCATATGCTCGTTCATGAATTATGACCTGAGGTTACAATACTCTTTCAGCCTGGCCAGGGTCACACAGGCCCATGCCCAAGCCCCACCCAAACCACATGGGAAAATAAGAGGTATGGTTCACCAAAGAAAATTCAAGGAATTGTTAGCAGAAGAGGGGATAAGCAAAAGCTACAGATGTCCAGTATAGCATTGTATTCATCAACTCACTAACGTGACAGGAAAAAGAAAGAAACTCCTTTAAAGAAAAAAATGACAATCTATTGTAATGATTAAGCCCAAAGGAAATACAAATATCTTACTCCAGATAGGCTCTGCTCTGTGCAAATATATGCTCATTAAAAAAAAAAAAAAAGCCCTAAAAAATAATAGAATATTTTCAACTTTACACTGGCACAGAGGGTGTCTTGATGTTGCCCTTCCCTGGTTTCTAGTGACCCAGTAGCTTCTAAGGTAGTTTTAAATTTCACAGTTGAAGAATGTTACTAACCATTTAAAAAAAAGGAAACCAAAATTTCTAGCTACTCTGCTCTTCCCCTTGCTACGGCACCATTGTCATGGATATCAGGAGTCAGAATATTTCAGAATATTTGAATTATTGGTCACAGCTCTTGAATTATCTGTCTAGCTTAACCAGACAGTCTATATGGCCCTTAATTTTCTCAGCTGACAAATAAAAAATTCTTTTAATTCTATGATTCTGATCTTTTAGCTCTCTGATCTTGCTTATCTTCTACATCTGTGTTTTCATCTTTCAGTTCATGTTAATAGATATTTTGTATGGAGTCTGGAGAGGGGCAGGAGGAGATTAATTACATTGGGAGAATTTGGACACTAGGGTGGAGAAAAGCTTGGACAAAAATAAAAGGGGAAATGTAGGAAATGTTTGAGGAAAAATAATTAGACTGTTAGTGGCTAGGGGGACAGATTGTCTGGGAAGGCATAGAAGGTGACAAAGCAGAAAAGAGGAAAAGAGGACCATCATGTGTACAGGGCTTTTGAATGGAGAAATCTGAACTGTGTCATCTGTGTGGAAGAGAGCTGTATTTTATTTTTTTAAGATTTTATTTATTTATTTATTTGACAGAGAGAGACATAGCAAGAGAGGGAATACAAGCAAGGGGAAGGGGAGAGGAAGAAGCAGGCTTCCCGGGGAGCAGGGAGCCCAACGCAGGGCTCGATCCCAGGACCCTGAGATCATGACCTGAGCCGAAGGCAGACGCTTAATGACTGAACCAACCCAGCTGCCCTGAGAGAGCTATATTTTAGGAAGATCGTCTATAAAATGGATGCAATGGGGGAAATGACATTAGGAGATTATAGTAATGGATTTTATAAAATGTTATCAGAACCTGAGGTAGAGTGGTGATCAAAGGAATGACGGGGATGCACTTCACACATAAAATCAAAAACACTTGGTGACCTTTGATTTGGGGATAAAGAGAAAGGAAAAGTGGAAGGTGATTTCAGGTCTTTGAATTGACTAGTATTAGGGAGAATGTAAGAGAAGAAGGAGGTTTAGAAGGTAGACAGGGAGCTTTGTTTCGGAATGTTAAATCTTCTGCTCAATCTAATAGAATACTAGGTCAAGTGTTGTGCCCAGCACAAAATGGAAATGTATTCAGTTGAAGTTTTATCTCTAGTCCTAATTTCTACTAAATTCTTGATGTATATTTCTAAATATCTGTTGATCAGATAAACCTCACTCTCTACTAGTGCCTTCAAATTCATCATGTTGGATATTTCCCCAAACTTGCCCCCCTTCCTGAATTCCTTACATATAAATTAGTAGCACCATCATTCACCCACCCACCAAGTTGGAAAGCTAGGAATTGCCTTAACTTCTGCCTTCCCTGTCCACCACACCTAGTTTGTCACCATGCCCTGCCGAGTACATTTGTGAAAAGTCTTTCAAATTTTCTTACTCCTACTTACGTTAATCAGCACTGCCTACAACACTGTAATCTCTTGCCTAGACCTTTTGCAATAGACTCCTAACTTGTATTCTTATTTCATGATGAACTAGGGTTATCTTACTAAAATATAAATTTGAACATGTCTCTCTAAAACCAGTGACTCCCTATTTTCTACAGCATAAATTCATTCACAGTCTGACCATATATGCTTATCATTTATTTCAATTTCCTATAAGTACCACACTGTACCAGCTGTGTAAGATTATATACCATTTCTTTGTTTCTCCCTCTCTTTCTCTCTTTCTTTCTCTCTTTCTCCCTCCCTTTCTTTCTTCTTTCTTTCTTTCTTTCTTTCATGCTGATCCTTTACTTTGTCTTTCTGGTGGTCATTTACTCTCTGTAAGTCAGCTACCCAGCTCAAATGTCTTCTGTACCCACATAGTTCTTCTACCTATATTGTTATATTTTATGTCTCTCACACTAGGCTGTCAGATGCTACTGGTGACTTTCAAGAGTAAAGGTTCATTGAAGTGCTACTAGGGGTAGGAATCCAAATGTTCTTTTTCTTTTAATGAGGGCATCAAAGAATATGAAGTAGAAACAGTGAGTATAAGCCAAGAGCTTGACAGGACACATGGAAAGAAATTGAACTAGATGAGGTAACAAATTTAAGTATTTTTAAATGTTTATGATATTTAACTGTGTTTAAAGGATCATGAAGAGGGAGAAATCAGAAACTAAAAAAGGAGCAAGGACTTAGGAGAATGAGGTGGTTGGCAGGGGCTAGCTTTGGAAACAAACAGAAAGATTATCTTTTTTCTACCTGGATGAATGGATGAAAATTCTAATCTATTAATAGGAGTGTTGAATTGAAGATGAAAGTATAGCAAGAATTTGATAGCTTTAACATATGAAAAAGGGCCAACTACCAACTCTGGATTTTATAATCATCATGAAAGCCAGCTCAGGAAAGTCAATTGTTAATTATTCAAGAATTTTTTGAGCTAATTGTTAAAGCATTGGTAGCTTGAAATCTTCCATGTGGGAATATTCACACCACATAAATTGGCAAATGCTACAAATTGGGACCTTTTCCTTCCCTGAGTTCATTGGGTTTACTGGCACACCACTAGAATGTTTCAGGGCTTCCATGAAGGCCAAGCCAAAATGCTTCCAGATATTAGTGAAGAGTAGGTTGACATTGGAGAACATGATTATATTTTGGACTTTGTCCCTTGTTTTGTGTTTCTCTCCAGGAAATCTCTACTGTGAAACAGAAAATGTGGTTAGGGGTTGATCAAAGAGATGGAAATTAACAAAGTAGGCTTGGAGCGCCTGGGTGGCTCAGTCGGTTAAGCGGCTGCCTTCAGCTCAGGTCATGATCCCAGGGTCCTGGGATTGAGGAGCCCCATGTTCTCTGGCTCCCTGCTCAGCCGGGAGTCTGCTTCTCCCTCTGCCCCCCTTCACCCCACCTCATGCTCACTCCTGTTCTATTTCTCTCAAATAAATAAATAAAATCTTTAAAACAACAACAACAACAACAAAGTAGGCTTTAGGATAATGAATTTAAAATACTGGAGAGAGAAACAAAAAGCTGACAGTGGTGTGGGGGAGGGGCAGAGGCAATTTAGTAGGAAACTAATAGGGAAATAATGGACTTAATAAACATGGAAGAATTGTGATGGAAGAAGATTCTGGTTGGAATATAGAATATTTGTGAGTGTCATGAGGAATAAAAAAGTGTCAGGCAAGGGAGTTGTTTAGATCTCTGTAAAGAGTTCTAGGATGTGGTCATACTCACAAATGGAGGAGAAGGAAGTATATTGTAAAGTGAAGGAAGGCAGTGAAGTGTATATTCCAAAGATTTATTGGAACTCAGGACTTGAACTCACGCAGGGCTTGAACTCATGACCCTGAGATCAAGACTTGAGCTGAGATCAAGAGTTGGATGCTTAACCGACTGAGCCACGCAGGTGCCCCTAAATTCCAAAGATTTAAGGGGTGGTTAGATCATATTTTGAAGTTGGTAAAGAATGATGGTAGGCACTAGAGAGAGGTAGAAGAACATGGGCCGGATGCTAAAGTTATAAGGAGATGAAAATTGGAGCCAACAGATAAGGTGGTGATTTGGAGGGAGCAAATGCACATGTTTAAAATAAGAAGCAGAAGATGGATGGTAGATCATGAACTGAAAGGGGCCCAGGAGAGCAAAGTTGTATTCAACTACCGAGTTAGTAAGTGTGTACCGGCCATCAAGATCTCAGTGCTCCTAGTGGATGTAATCCTCATCATTAGTGATGCTGGGCAGGCTGGTAATAACCATCTGCAGGGCTGAATTTCCTGTAGGCAGACCAAGCAGGGGCCTCAGAGGCACGGAAATATTTAATATTAAGTTATTTGAAAATTCTCTCCTTGTTGCATGGACACCAAACAACAAGGAGAGAATTTTCAAATAACTTAATATTAAATATTTTCCCCTCGAATTAAAAAATTATTCATTAAAGGAAAATTATAACTTTGTTATACTTCCTTCTTCTTACTTTAGAGTTTCATATTATTTTTATGTTTAATTATATGGAAGGTGTTGAGGTAGAGAGGGGGTTTAGGGTAAAGACACTATCATCTTTTCACTATTCTAATGGTCCAATTCTGGCTGTCTGCCTCAAAGAAGGTAGTAGTTTGTTGGCTTTTTCCAGAACAAGGCAAAAATATCTACTCTGGATATGCAGAATCTTCATGCAAGTGAGCTAGTGCGCTTCTGTGAAAAAAAGAAAATATTTGGATTTAGCTCTCTTTATTAATAATCCACACTCAAGGGCCTAGTTTTAAATATCTGTTTTCTAGTTTTCATTTCTTAAATTATGATAGCAATGTTGTATTAATACTCTGTAATCTCTAAAAAAGAGTTAGGTTAAGAGCTTGATTTGAAGGGAAGGAATTTGTTACCCATATCTGATCCCCACAAATTAGTAGTTTTTGAAGTCTTATATTAACAAAATCTTATACATTTATTATATTATTTTCTAGTAGCTAATTAGAAAAGAAAGGGGGAAAATATGAGGCCTGCTGATCAAGTATTGACCCATACCACATGAATGTAGTAGCATGAAACCTATCTTAAAAATAATAATAATGCATCCCAGAATGCACATAAATTAGGAGTTGCATCTGTAATAGCTATTAATTTGAAAACTCCGGTTTCTGGTTTTTAGCTGCACAAATATGTATCTTTCTAATTACAGAATAAGTGTCATTAGCATCAAGCAGTGAGTACAACTGCCCTGAAACGAGTATAACTTGAGGCTGTAATTCTAAATTCCTCTTGACCTAAATCCACTCTTTTTATAAATTCAAGATAATGTTGCATTTATTCATTTTTCTAGCACTCAGACAGACATAAATACCTTTATTCTTTTTTTTTTTACCATCCTTTGTGATACATTTTAAAACTTGATAAAAGTCAGAAAATAGATTCATTTTAGGTAAGTCTCCATACTATCACATGAATCAAAATATATATTTCTTTGTCCTATTCATGTTCCAGATACCATACTCTTCAGCATCTCCTGGGAATTATGTAGTAAGTACATTTGGGATTGTTTGCTCATAAGATTTGATGTTATGTTTTATTTGGGCAATGAAATAGTTGTCCAGATGTTAAGAAGAGCCCCTGTGTATTGGCCAAGAAGTGAACATCTGATACGTATTGAGTTTTTCGTCTGCCAACCTCACTACATATGTTGATGTTCATTAGTGAAACAGTTATCAATCTGGCCAAAATTGCCCAGAGTACTGTGTTTTACTTTAGCATATGTTTCTGTAAACCAATACAATACACTCTGTCCAATCATGAAGAAAGCCATCCCTAGTTACACAATGATAAGCTTAAATTTGCAGTTCTCCAGGAGAATAATCTACACCCCCTCCCTCACCCCACTCACCACACACAAAGTTGAGAAAGACATTAAACTTTTTCCCGATCACAAAGGGAATCAGAATAATGACTAGTAATTTGGGGGGAGGGGCTCTTGAGGGTTTTTTTATGCTTAGAAATTAGAAACACTTATTTTTCTTCTTATTATTATTTAGTATTATTTAGTACATGTTAAAATTTTCTACTAATGCACACACACCTAAATTCAAATTAGCAGATTTTACCTGACTTCTTGAACTTACAAATGACCTTTTAACCATCATTACATTATAATCCTTGCTACATCTCAAGGCCACTCTGGAAGATACATGGTTATAATATTTAGGAGTAAATGCCTATCAGAAGAGCTTAGATAAAATGGTAAAAAGGAAAATCTTTCCTAAAGAAATTTCAGAGGTGGTGGCTAACTGGGGTAGGAAAAGAGGAGGGCCTAAGAAGATCAATGAGCATTTTACTCTCGTAGAAATAATGTTTTATGAACATAGTAAAAAAAAAAAGCACACGCTGTTTTGGACCTGTGAACTTAGTGCTCAGTGTCCTCTTAAGCTGTACAAACTAAGAAAGCCTAAATTTTGAAGCAAAAATGAAAGTAAGAACATGTGGGTAAAACCTATTTTTTTCTTAAATCCTTGAGAATAAGCCTAATATATGGTTTTATGAAATTATAGACTTCTATCTGAAACAAAATTTAAGTTGCTTATTAAATAACAAATATATATATACATATATATATATGTATAATTTGAAATAATTAGTGGGCTCTGTCTACACATTCAGAATGAAGTACAAATTTATCCACTTAGTAATTTACCCAGATTAATTATGGTACATCTGAAAAATTCTAAAACCCTTTGCCTGAATTATCCATGTTGGTTATCTGACATAATTGAATTAACCTTAGAATCACCTAATTTCCATTTCAGATTGATTAGTAACCCACAGCATTACTCAACTTTGCCTCTCATTTCTAATTGACGTGATAGTAGAAGGTTCAATACTCTAGAAGTGGTATAGTTGATACCAACAGAGAAATATATCAGTGTATTTTTTTAAACATATGAGTATATTTGAGTTTTTAGCTTCCTATAAAAAACCATGATATGAAACATAAGAAAATTACAATAAACTAAATCACAAATACACATGAATGATGCTGTTTTATGGATTTGTAAAGGCCCCAATAAATGGCTTCTCCTTAACCTCATTATACCTGATGTGATTAAGTCATGAATAACAAATCAGTGTTACAGGCTCATTGTTTTTGGAAACTTGTCAAAACAGTCTCAACATATTTAAGCTAAATTATATTTTGCATAATATTGAAATGACTGTGCATTCAAAGAAAATAAATTATGGAGAAAATATATTTCCTCTGTGATTTTCAAATTGGATTATTATAGATAAGTCTAACTCTTCTTCTGTTTTTCCTTATATTGTTTGATGAAGTGCCTTATTTTACTGAAATTTTGTATAATTATTTAGGGTCCTCCAGGAGGTGGAGGGCCACCAGGAACACCCATCATGCCTAGTCCAGCAGGTATTGTAATCACACTAGTCACATGGGCATTTGATTATTAGAATAAATTACAAAATATAAAAATTGTTATGATGGAAGGTTAGTAGTATTCATTATCTCATTGATGGTAACAGAAGTAGACTAGAGGTAGCAAGTAGGAAGAAACAGAGTTCTTAAATAACTATTGTCCAATTACTTTAAGCATGTAGAAAATTCCTGTTGTGTGGGTAACAGATATAATCAGGATAAAAATGGTGTTAATCTATATGAATTGCCCAATAATTTATCTGACAAAAAGATTCCTTGAGACTGTGAAAAAAAATCCAAATCTCACAACTTAGAAAAATTCTGCATAAGTAAGTAACATGTGAAATACATGGATCCATTAGGTTTAATCAGACCCACCATTATTTACTAAGATGGGTGTAGATATGTTTACACGTCCATATGGATTTATTAGCTAATAGATTGACTATGTAGTGGAGGAAGTTTTTTTTTTCTTTTAATCTTGGTAAACTAAAATACCTCAATATTTCTATCATCATTTCATATGATGATTTTAAATAGCTTTATCCTTTCTTTTTGAGACTTTAACATAGACTATTAAATGTGTTTTTTCTTGAGGACTCTAATGGTGGGAGTTGACATTGGTTCAGCCCCCCTAGAAACAGCTCTGGCAACATGTATCAAAAACCATGAAAAAGTTCATACCACTTGCTCTATAATCCTTCTCTGAGAAGTGATTAGCGATACAACCCAAGATTTACGTGGAAGGGTACTCATTTGTTTATAATTAATAGTGAAATAGTAGATACAACCTTCAAACCTAATCTAATTTTAGTGATGTTAATAAATTAATTTTTTATGGAATATAATGTAGTCATTAACATTATAATCAAAGAATTTAATGGAGAATAAATGTTCATGATTTAATACAATATGATCCCAATTATTATTTTAAAATATATATAACACAGAAATGTAGAAAGTAGAAAACAAAGAAATAGCTAGGACTTTATCAATGTTAACATCTGGGTAATGAAATAGATGGGAAATTTTTATGATTAGGAAAAATTTTTAATTATGTTGCACTGTTCAATTCATATGTTCTTAGCTGGTTTGTTGAAATCTAAGATGTATGGAAGTTTGAAATTAAATATCATTAATCATACCAATAAATAGTAATTTTTAAGTTTTGAATCTTTTTCATTTTGAAAAAGCATCAATTTGATAATTAACACAAAATTTTGCTTTGCTTCACTAACTCTTTGGAATATATCATAAATATTTCATGGATTTCTGTCCTCAGAGCATCTTCACTGAAGTGAAACAGAATTCATTCAAGATAGAATTATGTGAATTGAACATCTTGCCCACATTTGCATTCTTGTATGGTGAAGTTAAATGTTTAATTTATGAAGGTAGCATGTGATTAATAAACACTTCACTATGATCTAAGAGAAATTTTTTGGAGAAACTGCTAAACTTTGCAGGTGATAAGTAATCTGATTACACTCTACCCTTTCAAGCCAGAAATTGCCACCAGTATGTCTTCCTAGCCTTGTGCGATGAAGCCAATACCCTCCCCCAAAAAAATAGGTGGCCAGAAGATATACTTTATTATAAAGTTTCTCTGTATATAAAAAGAAGTCAGATATTTTCTAGAAAATGCCAACCTTATGCCTCTGAGTTTTTTAGATGAAATTATGTTTTTGATTGGTATTAAGAATAATAAATTTATTTTTCTTTCTACATATTTAAAATATACAGCACATTTTTTTCCAAATTAATTACTAAAATTAGTTTAAAAAATTAGTAAGGCTAATAAAGATGAAAAACCATTTGAAGATTTCCTGTTTAAAGCAATCCAAGATTTCCTGAAAGATACATTTTTATGGGATAAAGTGTTTTCCATTAGTTAAATCTCAGTTAGCAGATATTTATTGTCTGTGGCACACAATATAAGACATGATATCTTTCCTTCTCTCAATGAACATATTATAACCTTGTTGGAAGCAGGAGGAAAGAATAAGACAAAATATTAACTAGAATGCAAAGTGGAATTCAATGATGGGGGAGCAATTTGGAAGTATCAGAAAACAAAATTCATGTAAGAGGTAGGCCTGGAATAATGAGTGGAATTTTAGTAGATGGAGACTGGACAGAAGATCCTTGGAGGACGTAGAACAAAAATGCAGAGATTTAAAAGGTTGATCATATGCAGGAAAGAACCAGCAGCCTGGGTTGACAGGAGTATAATGTACATAAGGATGTAAAAATAATTAAGGCCACAAAAGTAGATTGGGACTTTACTTACTTACTTACTTAGTATAAACAAATAGAGATCTGAGGTGGGCATTCAGCTTTTTCAGCAGTATGATATATTAATCTAGATGTGAAAAATAATATTTAGATTTGTGGATCACTGTTTACAAACAACTGATAAATGGCATTAAACCTACTCTCTAAGTGGTACACACTAAAATAATAAACTTTTTAATGTCTACTAAGCAATTACAAAATAAAAGGAAAAGTAGTTGCCCATTTCTTACTCTATGTTTATTGTCATGAGAAAGCAAATTATTTTTATCTTCTGCCTTGAATCAAAATATTTGAAACACATTTTTTTTTTCAGAATAGAGAGGCCCAATACATTATATTTAAGAAAACTGTATAATTGTGGGAAAATAGAAAAACATTTCCTAAATGTAAAATATATGGCCTTTCACTCCAGGTAATACGTTCTAAAAACACATGTGCTCAGAGACTTAATTAGAATTAGCTAATAGACATGAAATGTAAATTTTTAAAAATATTATAAAATGTTACATATTTTTATATGGATATACACTATAGTTATTTTTACTATAATGAATCAAGAATAAAATGAATGAAAAAAAATTTCATCAAAAGTTGTACTGGAAGAAGCTGGCTTTTACTTCAAGCAAGAGAAATTTTCATTCCAATTTTATAGTCTTGTCTTACATTCTTTCTTTTAGAATTAAGCAAGGATATTCTACCAGCTATTAATAATTATTAGATAAATAAACTGTTTTTAAATTGGTGTATAAGAAGCTTAAGGAAATAATGAAAACTGAAAAGCTACTGAATCTGAATTTTAAGAGATTTTTTTGTTATATTTATACATATAAATTCCATAGTGAAGTCTCAAAGTATCCATGTTTTTTTAAAAAAGAAAAACTTTACTGTAATTTTTTAGATTTTTAAAGTAATGTTCCTTTTGACCTGAATTATTCAAGTGATTACTCCTAATATATTAGGTAAATATTCCCATTTACAGCCATAGAATGATAATTTCTGAGGTGGAAAACGACTTACAAGTATTTGTTTCTGAACATTAGTAATAACTATTTCAATTGCTGCAGCTATTAATATGTATATGTGTGCAGATCATCTTTGATTATTACTTTGTGTTAACTTGGGTGTAAATTATAAAGGAAGATATTAATTAAGTAATATTTTGTTTCAGATTCAACCAACTCTGGAGACAACATGTATACTTTAATGAATGCAGTACCTCCTGGACCTAACAGGCCTAATGTAAATATGAATTTTTAATAAATTTTGGAATGTATCTGAAGGCTCAAACTCTGAAGTACATTCCATTTCCTAGATACTATTTAAGCTTTCTGTTTTATTATCTAGGAACTTATTAGATACCCCCAAAAAATCAAATCCTTTTTATGTTCTGGGTTGAAAAAAACAATACATAAAATGTACAACAAAAGCTTTCATATCAATATAACTTAAATGTAAAACTGAACCTAATCAATTATAAAATGTTGGTGCATAGTTTTATCTCAAATCTTACATACTGAATAATACTATTTGAAAATGATAGGTAATATATAATCATTTATATTAACCTAATTTTTAGCATCACTAATTTTTTCATTGTGGTGGTTTATTTCTTTTATCCTGATAAACTTGAAATAAATTAGGAAGTTGGATATGCTTGTTTTTCTTTAGATTTTTGAAGTCTGGAGTTTAAATATGGAAATGAGGCAGGTCTACATAAAGAATTTGGGTGTTCTTAATAAAGCATATGGTTGTGATTTTTCCATAAAAGCTTATAGAAAAATATTTTATCTATAAGACCTACATATTAACAAAAAATATTTATAATGGTGTAGTTATTATAAAAATCAGAAGACATAAAAGGAATTTTCCATAAGTATACCAAAAAACAGGATTGAAATAATTATTATAATTGAGCTTCTTAGCAGTGAAGACAACAAACCCATCCACTATTATGATACCTGAAATATGGACAGTCCCAATTCAAGTGTGTTGTAAATATAAAATACACGCTAGACTTTGAGGAGTTAGTATGAAAAAATAATGTAAAATATTTCATTAAAATTTTTATATTGACTACATGTTGAAATGATCATTTTGATAAGTAGGATAAATAAAATATATATTAAAATTAACTTAACCTGTTTCTTTTTACTTTTTAAACATGGCTGCTAGTAAATCTAAATTTACTTATGTAAGTTTGCATTTGCGACTTGCATATTATTTCTGTTAAGCAGTACTGCCTCAGCACTCTTCTCTTTATATAATCAAATAAATTGGTTTTCAGGAAAAAAGAAACAATTTCCTATGAGTAATGTCTAAAAGGTGTTTCCACAGTGATCGTAATGAACATTGAATATGATAATGAACAATGTTCATTTTAGAAATTCAGCAAAAATACAGAAAAGTTCTTCATAGTGCAATTTCATATCTTAGAACTTGATATTTGAAATGGAGGCAGTGAGAGAGGAAACCCAGAGCATATGGTACTGAAGACATTTCTGTGGGCAGCTAAGCTGATATCATCCAAGTATGTTCCATTCTGGTCCTCTAACTCGACACAAAGATAAGAGATCCAAGAAAAGTAGAAGCTGAACGTGTCATTTTTTCAAATGTCATTCATCTCTGCCAGAGGTAGTAAAAGCAAATGCCTGCTGAGGGCTAGGCCTGCAGTTTTATGTGCTTCAAGCATACAGACCAATAGTCTTCGTGTCTTTGAAAACACTGTAGGGGCCAGATAAAAGGACCATACCAAGTAAGTTCAGAGGGTCTTGGCCTTACCAGCACAGGTTTCTCAGCCCAGATCTAAACAATGCTTTTGACAAAAGCTGAATAAAACAGTTAAGTTCAAAGTTAATTTCTTTAAGCTATCGCTTAAGGTATATACGTACATACAAATATATATATATATACACACACACACACACACACACACACATATATATATTCTAGGTTGTTTACTGAAAATCAATCTGTGTGCTTTAAGGCAACAAAATTTTAGGCATTATCCTGGGAAAATGTACAAGCATGTGGTTTGTATGATCCCAGTGATGGAAAGCCATCTTATTTCCAAACAAATAGAGATAGATAGATAGATAGATAGATAGATAGATAGATAGATAGATATAGATTATAGATTATATACAATTACATGTTGTCTGCTGAGGGCAATTGTTTTTCTCCCAAAAGCCTGTATGACTAATAAACACCACCGCCTCATCTACACACATAAATACGCACATACACACACACCACATTCAGTATTCTGTACCATACGACGTGGAGGAAATGATTTTGGCATGGGAAATTTTAAGAGCAAGTGTTTCTTAATAGGCTATTTTAACTGTAAACACAAGATAATTATAGCTAACTTGTCTTCAAATGGGGTTTAGATTTCCTCAGGAGTATTCCAGGGAGATAAGGAAAAGACTGGGTGGACAGGCCATGCCTCTCCACCTGCTCTACCACAGTGTATCAGCTCACATCTCTTTTGTACTGGGCTTCCAACTGAAAATAAAATAATCCCACTACTTTAAAAAAATGTTAAGTGTAACTGCTATAGAATGTCCAGTTGTCATTGAACTGTCATGGTTGAGACTGCCAAGAATTAACTATATTGAGCTGTCCCCAAGGAGCCAAATGTACTTAACCTGCAAGATGAAATTATTTATTATGTCCATTTGAACAAGGATAGATTCTCTGCTAAGAAAAATGTTAATGTTGGCATAAGAATGTTGAATTCTTCTTATTAACAAGCCAATACTTTTAGCAGCTTCTTAAGAATCATCTCTAGTTTATAATAGCAAAATCTGCCAAGAGCATAGGAAAGAATGCTTATCTTCTCATTTGCACTGGAATGTATGTACTTTCTAGTTGAGGATATCTGAAGAAAAATTTGGATATGAATGAGGATTAGCCTGAAGTTCCCAGAATCTAGAGAAGATGGTATGAAGGAAGTAGGGTGGTCTAGTTTAAGAATCCACAAGGCTGAAAAAAAACCTCCATTACTTGAAAATGAAAATAGACTGTGGAAGTATCTTCTTATGTTAAAGATAGATATTGTAACATTGAGATAAATAGTTGTTTTCAATGTGATCATAGTAATTTTCTTCATTTTTTAAATAGTTTCCAATGGGCCCCGGGTCAGATGGTCCCATGGGTGGATTAGGAGGAATGGAGTCACATCACATGAATGGCTCTTTAGGTAAGGATATTAAGTTTGATGTTTAGAAATCAAAACAAAACCTTAATTCTACATAGTGGATATTACAGTTTGCATAGTGCTTTTCGTATACAAGAATTTATTTTAAAATGCTTCAACTTTCACCTCAGACTGATACTTGACAGTATATCGGTTATGATGACTGGAGATCATTTGAAAATCAAAAGTGTAGAATTGTTCTCACCTAGCTCTTATTCACAAGTGTTTACTTTAACCTATCAAAATCTGGGTGTTTTATGATAAAAGGAGATACTGCTGCTCTGGGCATACAATCGTGCATTCCTCACCTGGAGGACTACAGTATCTTCCCAACTGGTTTGTCTCTGAAGGTGTACAGACAGTCACAGAGGAACTTATGTTCTCTGCAAGAGTTTCTTAACTTTGTTTTTGTATTTTAATATTTGTCTCTTTTAAAAATAAAATCAGTGGGGCGCCTGGGTGGCTCAGTCGTTAAGCATCAGCCTTCGACTCAGGTCATGATCCCAGGGTCCTGGGATCGAGCCCCACATCGGGCTCCCTGCTCAGCGGGAAGCCTGCTTCTCCCTCTCCCACTCCCCCTGCTTGTATTCCCTCTCTCACTGTGTCTCTCTGTCAAATAAATAAATAAAATGTTTATTAAAAAAATAAATAAATAAAAATAAAATCAGTTACCATATTCTGAATAATCTGAAGGATTCTCTTAAGAGAGAACAGTAGCACATACTCTGCATTCGTGATAAAGCTGATTTCTAGTACTGTGACTAATGGTTGGACACATACTTCATAAATTATGCCTTCTTACCAAATGAGGCCAAATATCTTCAAGGTGAACAAAACGTTTCACAATAGCGAGAAATAGAGGGGCGCCTGGGTGGCTCAGTCGTTAAGCATCTGCCTTCGGCTCAGGTCATGATCCCAGGGTCCTGGGATCGAGCCCCACATCGGGCTCCCTGCTCTGTGGGGAGTCTGCTTCTCCCTCTCCCACTCCCCTGCTTGTGTTCCCTCTCTCACTGTGTCTCTCTCTGTCAAATAAATAAATAAAATCTTAAAAAAAAAAAAAATAGTGAGAAATAGAGATGAGTGGCACACAGCTGACCAGGTCACACGTACACTGTGTATGGGCAGGCCGAATGCAAAACCAAACCAAAACCAAAAAACAACCACATTTATTTTATGTTTACATATATTTAAGTAACATTATCATAAGCTAAAAATTGACAATGGGGATAGAGGCTTATGATAATTTTTTTCTTTTGAAAAAGGACCACCTTTTACTTAGGTTGGAGTAACTAGGCCTGCGAGTAACTTAGGTTATACACAGATTTCACGACTCCACCCAGATGCCATCCTCTGATACTTCGAAAAGCTATGTAACTTCAATAATCAAGAAATTATTTGCAACACATTGATAGACTTTTGAGCTCTTAAGGTCCACGTTTATTTTACATACATATATATTTTGCCTAGATTTCAAAGTCTTAATTTACACTCTCCAGTTATGGTAGCCACATGGCATGTGTGACTAATTTTAAGTTAAAATTAAATAAAATGTAAAGTTTACTTTCTCAGTTGCGCTGCCACATATCAAACATAAATAGCCACACGTAGCTACTAGCTACCCTCATGGACAGCACAGAGAAACATCAGCATCACACAAAGCTCTGCTGGGCAGCACTATTCTAGAACTTTATTTTTTCATTTATTGCAATATAACTCACTTTCCAATCTTTCAGTTTGTAAAATTTTCCAAAAAGATGACATTTGGTCATAGTTAGAAGATTTCCAGTTGTATTATTCCCTAGAATAGAATTTATAGAAGAGTTTCACATAGGCTTGGCAGTGGCTTATTACTTTTATAATAAACATTATTGTACATATTTATATATATGTAATTACATATATACATTCAATATTTAATAATTATGTCTATTTGTAAGCACTAACTTTATTTGTGATTATAACTGAGTATTTTTCTATTAAAATAGTATATATTTATGCCAAGAAAATTGTTAAAATAGTTAAAAATAAAGCTAATATTGTGGCAAAGGTCTGATCATTGTTCCTTGTTATCTAATGTCTGATTCCATTTCTTAAGTAAGAAATCAGTATTGATTGTTCACTTCTCCCAAGAATCAACATAAAATTACAGTATTATTTTGAATCATTTTGAATAATACTGTAATTTATGAATCAACATAAAATTACAGTATGTTTTGAAGACTTTCTTACTTTTGATGGATTGCCATGAATATTGATTGCTGTGAAATTTTTAACATTATTATAAATCCTTTGCTTTGGTTATTATAGTAAAATTTTGCTCAAAATACTTTAGGATATTGTTGCAGGTGTCCATTTTATATTTTATCAGAGTTAGATGTATCATTTCAGAAAATATATTTCTCTCTCTCTCTTGCTCTCTATATACATACACATGTGGACATACATTTTAAAAATTTGAATTGAATAGGATTTATAAGTGATCTCTCTAATATTTCATTTTCAGGAATTTAGGATAACAGTAGTTTTCTTCATTCTGCCATTACAAAAATAAACAAAAAATGATGACTGGGAGCTAGAGGTACAACTCATCCTTGCATTTGCCATCAGATGATACTTATTTACCATACAGTATAAAAGAAATGGAATTTTTTAAGATTAAATTTTTTAAGATTAAAAAATTCAGAAGATATATACTAGAAAATACAAACAGTGTACTGTATTTATTTATATTAGAGGAATACTTCATTTATATATGAAATCATTTTCTAATAAAGATTTTCTTTTCATGTTTTGTTTCAGGCTCAGGAGATATGGACAGTATTTCCAAGGTGAGTATTATATATTCTCTGTGTTGTTTTTTATTTATATTTTATTCTACATGGGGCTCTTATTAAAATTATTAGAATAACCTTATGAATTTTGTTCTTGAACAAGCATTTGAAAGTAGAGGTCCAGACATAATTAAGTGGAAGTTAAAAATATCAATGCATATAATAGGAAAGGGTAAAATGAGTTTTTTAACATGGTAAGATTCATTTACAGGACATACTATATACATGATCAATTGATACCTACATAATAATTTAATTACCTTTATGATGTCACTTATTTATAAAGCAGATTGACATAGTATAGATAATCTTCTGAAAATGTAAAGAAGTCTAGAGCAAAATGAGAAGAGGTAAATTTGAAAAAGTTGTTATATGTTATAAGGGCTTGCATTTATACATTTCATTTGTCTTTCAAACCTTTATTAGGAAATGCTGATGTCCTCAATCATTATTCTAGTTCCCCAAAATAGAAAAGGAAAGTAATTAGAAGAAAATTATATTAATACAAGTAGGAAAGAGAGCCTTCCAATAGCATGTGTCTGTGTTTTTCCTCCTTCAATAGTTTGAGTATTTTTAAAAATTAATACTTTGCTAAGATGCCTTATATTTTTTTCAGAATACCTAAATACTTTTTAGGTCATGATGAATTTAAAATAGTTCTCTGTGAGTCAAAACTATATTTAGAATGGCTGATAAGAACTAATTATTAACTACCATTAGAATGACTCTCTTAGAAGTCTGCTTTATATCAATAAATACTGAAATTCATTAAAGGGTAACTTCATTTTTAATCCTACTTCTAATTTATATTCATGTATAATAATGTAAAATTCCTGGTGCCAAGGAAAATATAGTAAGATTGATTGAGCTACAAAACCTTTTAAATTAAGACTTCAAGCTGAGAGAGAGGGAGTTGAACTGGCATTCTGACATTGTATCTACATTGCCTGGCAGCTTGGCCTCACATGTGCTACAGTGGACAAATCAGGAAGGTCTTTTTCTTTTCTTAAAATAGATAAATATTTATAATGAGCACTAGCTTATTTATTCTGTGAAAATAGGTAAAACCTGCAAAAGGCCTGTTTTCAGAAGAAGATTCATTGTATAATTCCATTAGAGCCCTCTCTCTGGGAAGCACCTTTACAAGTCAGACGACCATGATTTTATATGCTATCTTAGGTATCTAAGAATTGATATTAGCTGAATTGTGCTTTGTGGTCACCAATAAAATTTCTAATTTTGTATTTGAGGAGCGTATTCTAGTATCTAAGGATGATTATTACATGAAGATGGGATCGTCCAGATTGCTTAACATCATCTTTCTAAAATTTCCACTAATGACCCATAACTTTGTACATCAGACAGATGTAAACAAAATTATATATGGGAAAATACTTTGGGTTTTTTTTTCAAGTTTTTATTTAAATTCCAGCTAGTTAACATATAGTGTAATATTAGTTTCAGGAATAGAATTTAGTGATTCATTACTTACATATAACACCCATGGCTCATCACAAGTGCCCTCCTTAATACCCATCACTCATTTAGCCCATCCCCTCCCACCTATGGGAAAGTTCTTTGTAATTTATTCATAAAGCACTTTAAAGATTTTAAATAGATTCATAATGACAAATTAAATACGATCTTCTTATCTGTCCTCATATCAGATCTATTGCTATTCCTTCTGTGCTCATTTTCCCATTCCTATTTCCGGAGACAAGTTTTTCCATTACACTGTGCCCACTGCTGATAATGTTCTCTTGCCTGGTGATGTATTGCTTATTCTTTAAGCATTAATTGACTACCGAATGTGTACTTTTGTGTCCTGGGTGTTAACTTGTGCATGATGGGGAGATATAAAAGACTTCTTTAAATACAAACATAATTTCTGTCCTAAGTGGTTAGGCAGGAGTTCCTTCACTCAGTAAACATTAATGTGCCAAGGCATTATGCCAGGCTCTGAAAAGCCAAGGATAAACATGGTATGATCTCTGCCCTCAAGAAGCTCAGTATAACTGAGGAGACCAAAGACAAGAAGGAAATCTTTTACAGAGCCAAGTCCAACTATGTTCCAGTTAACATAAGAATTTTCCCCTGAAACATGTCATTTAATGATGTACTAGAAATGACTAGTTGTATCTGCCTTCAGATGAGGTCCTACGCAGCTCATTTCTGCACTGCCCCCTCTCCAGGTTCCTTGGTCCTGGGCTCCAACCAGGCTGCCTGGCTGAGGGTACCACTGGTGTGTCTTGCTTCTCCACTACACTGTGGTCATTTTGTCTCCAGTCAGCAGCATCATGTATACCCCCTCCCCACCCGCAGTTACTTCTCTCCCTCCCTCATTCCACTCACAGCCTAATTATTTCAGATTTTTACTCCATACTGTCCACATTATCACTAACTCTATTTTCCCCACCTTCTTCCTTTTCCAACACAAGACCAGCTATCCTAAGAAACTCTCCTCCCTTTTCTCTTGCTTCCTGGCTTCATTCCTTTTCATCCTGTTCTTTTTCTAGTCATTCTTATTTGTGAATCATAAGATAGTTGTGGCCGTTTACTGCTTAACGGTTTTGTTCAAAATCCCTCTTAGGTCTCCCGCTAGTTCTCCAATTAAACCTGTATTTTATTAAGTGCCAGTATTACATATTTTTTTTAAATGTCTTACTCCATTTATTTAAATTTTTAAAATTTTTTTCTTTTTTTCTTACTCCATTTCTAATGTTGTTTACTAGTACTACTTCTATTCTTTTTCTACTTTTTTTATTGTAAATATACCCTATTTTATTCTTTTTATATGTAAGGTAATGAAGAGTACTGAATTGAGAATCAGAAAGCCTGGTTCTACTACCTACAAATTGGAGCAACAGGTTACTTAATTTCTCTTAGGCTTAGTTTCCTTAGCTGTAAAAGAGAGCTTGTAGTTCATTCCCTGCCTTCTTCACAAAACTGTTGAGAATGAAGCATGAACATATGCTAGGAGCTCAGAAACACTATACAGATGCTAAATATCTTCCTCCTCATTAGTTAGACTGTCTTTTGTGGGCAAGGCTAGGAACTCACACTACCACCTGCATTTTGATAGAACTTGTTTCAGTAGCAAAATGAGCTTGAAACTCCAAATGAAGAGTTTTAAAGTTATTTCTTGCTCAGCTGAGGATTATCTAGTAAAACTCATATGTATCTTTCTCAAAATGCAGAATTCATCTGTAATTTAGAAGCCCAAATGTGAAATTCTTTTCCTTCCTTTTGCAACTGAGAAGCCACCCATTTAATCAATGGAACAAAAATATTTTCCCTTGGAGTTGTTTTAGGAGTTGGGGGTGGAGAAGAGCATATGGTTTATTTTCTTAAAGGAAATCATCTAAATAAATTCTGCAGTTCACATTAACATACTTAACATTTATATTTTTGAGTTTGAAAAAAACCGTATCAAAGAAGGCCAGATCTGATCATTCATGCTTAATAAATTATCGAAGTCTTTTCAACCTGAAGCTTTCTGACTCAAGTACCTTAGTTCCAATTAAAGATCCCACACCCATCACAGTGCAGCTAATCAACAGTTCTCAGTGTGGCCTGGGTTCTAGCTTACTCATATCCTCTGGGAGAAACATGACTGGCATTTTGTTCTTTTGGGCGCTGGCAAAGTCAAAATAACACTCTGTAAAACTTGTTATTGGCAGCCTCTGAGAAATCAATTCAAAATCCACCTCAAGAGGGCTTCAAATAATGTCAATATTATTTTATTCCAATTATGGGCAGAGTAAAAATTTCTGCATATGTGTACTTTTTAAATAGCAGTTTGAAAAAGTTTGGAATAACTTCTGAGGGTGGGTGGAAGAAGGAACAATAATTTAACTAATTAAAAGATGATATGGAAAAATACTTGCAAGATAAAATCAGAGAACAGAGGGTCTAAGAGAATTAAACGTGTTAGCCAGAGGAAACTCGTGTGTGTGTGTGTGTGTGTGTGTGTGTGTGTGTGCATGCACACGCACATGCGTATGCACAAACGGATATGCTTATGTGTAACATTCATGTATGCGGTCATAGCTTAAGGGAAAAACATTCCAGTTTGAAGAAAGGGTAAATAAAAACATAATAAAATCCCTTGAAGATGGGACTGGTATAATACTAACTATACTTTCATAAGCTAAATTCTTAAGAGTATAAGTAGGAAATACAGTACACATTAACTGAAGTAAGAAATGTAACCAAAATGCCTAATGTAGCTAAAAGTGATCTTTACTTGGATTCTTTTGTACTCCCTACTCCCTAATTATGTGCTCAAGCTATTGGAGCACTTTTTGACTGATCTAAGCCCTTTTTGTGTAGCCTTGATCTAAGCCCTTTATTCTTGCCTTCATGATGAAATCTACTATAAACTCTGCACACAAACATAGCTACAGCTAAATGTAACATATACACTGCGGTGCCTGGGTGGCTCAGTTGGTTAAGCAACTGCCTTCGGCTCAGGTCATAATCCTGGAGTCCCTGGATCGAGTCCCGCATCGGGCTCCCTGCTCGGCGAGGAGCCTGCTTCTCCCTCTAACCCTCCCCCCTCTCATGTACTCTCTCGCTCTCTCAAATAAATAAATCTTTTAAAAAAAAAAAATGTAACATATACACAGTTCATTGCCACCCACGCTCATAACCTGTTCTGGGCTGGTGTTTGGAACCACTGTCTTAGCTGTTCCTTAGACACCAGTACTAAGTATGTCTTTAGCCTGTGTCTTTATCAGGTCATTCATCGATCATGGACAGCACAATTTCCAAAAGACTCCCCATTGAGAAACTTCTGCTTTCACATTTTGCAGAGATTACTTCAGGTTAAAAAAAAAAAAACAAGTTTGTTCTACCATTTGAAGATTTTCAAATATGCTCACTGAGCTGAATAAGAATAAAATTCAGAGACCTGATACTAGCTGTTTTATATGTTGAATGTGTCCTTTTATCTTCCTCTCCATGTTCTTATATATCTTCCTCTCACCCCCAAAGAAGTCTACACTGCTGAGCCACCATGCCGTGAACAGATTGCATGGAAAACAGAAATAATAAAAGAGCTGTTTTAGAAGTATTTAAATAATAATGCAGTGTTACTTTCAAATTTTGAGTATTTTGAAATCCACATTTTGAGTCAGAAATTAGATTTGAAGTTAGCTGCACTTTCAAAATTGTAAATTAAGAAATGATTCATGGGACAGTGCAAGCAGAGACTGCGAGCACCCCAAATCCATCAGAGATGTGCTGCCCATCTCAGGGCACGTTTGTTATACAGAAACCAGGAAGCTTCCAAGTGTATCCTTAAATACCCTCATATATATGTTAGATAGTATAGATAATAATATGTTAGATTATTCCAGTTTCTTCATTATGTGTAAAATGACAAACACTTCACCAAAAAGATTTTGGCTAAATATTACCACATTTTTATGAATTTAGTTTTCTTTTTGAACTAAATCAGCATTAGCATTCCTATTTCCAAAGCACAGTTGATTATTTAATTAATGACTTTAATAATTAAGGAGCTATAAAATAATATACTTAAATTTTACTTAAAAATTTTTTTTTAAGGAAATGAAGTTATCCATGTTCATTTGAAAGTACAGTTCCTTTTCTGTATACTTGGGAAACTAACATTTTCAGAGAAAAATTTATCCAAAAAAAGAATCCTCTTTATGCTATTAACTGTGATTCTCCAGCCCAAGTGGTTCATTGGCAAATCGAGCTCCTATGGACTTCAGAGGATCCTTGTTCTCAGATCTTCCCTATGGGGTGCACAGCAGGACAAGATATAAGCTGTATTTCCACCTGTCTCTGCTTTACAGTTTTACCATATTCTAAAACAGCACATATTCTTCTGGGAATAAGTCATTCATGAAACTTTAATTTTTATGACATAACTTTGTTTTAGTTAAGTCAAAATCTTCAGAGCAATTTTCTTTTAAAAATCTAGAACTTATTCAAAAAGAGAATATAAAATAGAAATGGCTCAGAAAAAAACCTAAAATCTTTCTTCCACTTGAAATAACAAATAAAAATTTTTAACCTTGAGGTTTATTTTTACAAGTCAATAAATTAGACCTGGAAAGAGTCCCTCAGTCACAATATTGTGTGAACATGCTTTGTATGGCAATGCCATTCTGTATTTCCTGTTGATGGGGAGTAACATGACCTCCCACAGCTAAAATTATACCGTAATAACAAGACTAGCAAATTTAAGTAGAATATGAAGCCCAATATGCAGCTAACTTAGTGTTTGATTAGGTTGCTAATATCAGCCATTTTACCTTAAAGTTTCCAAGTAAATCAACCCTTAAACTAATGATAGGAAAAGATTCTAAAGCAATTTGCTTTGAGCCTTCTCTTCCTCTACAAGTACATATTGAATTCTCAAGTCCGAAGGTAGTTCTCCTGTTCTTAACTATAGTTGTTAACCATCTTCCTTTTTTCCTATGGTTCATATTTAAAAAATAGTTGAAATAGTGTTACTATGTAAACGACATGTCGTATTAAGGGGAAATGTTTTGAAACAGTGACCTTTTGAAGTTTGATTAGTAAAACTACCAAGGCAGGTCATTGTCTCATCATGCCTGATCAGTGGGTAGGCTCTCTTCATCGTGCCCCTGCTGGGAATGTTTTTTAAACTCTGTGCAGTTCTAGGAACTCTGTAAGCTGAGGGTGGGAAATTGAATAAATATTGATTCTGAGACTAAGAAAACAGTTGTGCTTGGTTATTTTGGGTTTTTTGTTTGTTTTTTAATTTCCATTTGGGAAAGCATTAGTATTTGTCAAGGTGTAAAGAATGAACTAGAATACACAGTAGAAGTCTAAGATTAGAATTATAAGTCTGCTTTGTCCTTAGAGATGCTGCTATAGATTCCATTTTTGAAACAGTACAATGCAAGAGGGAAATTAAAATCTTCAACAATGCCTTGTTTTCTAAATCTTGTTTACAGAATTCTCCCAATAATATGAGCCTGAGTAATCAACCGGGCACTCCAAGGGATGATGGCGAAATGGGGGGAAATTTCTTAAATCCTTTTCAGAGTGAGAGTGTAAGTATTCCCTTGCCTACATTGTTATATCCAAAATTTATTTCTGAAGCTTTTCTATTAGAATATATTCATAAAGCAGTTACTACAACTGTTGATCTAGAGCTCAATACGTTGATCTTCTAAAAGTTAGAAAATTAAGTGGAATTTCTTTGGAAATTTTTTTAAAAATTAACTTTTTCTTTTTTGCTCCTATTCTATGTACATAGTTACAAAAACAGAAATTGTAATACTAATTTTCTCATAGAGAAGATCCACTATAAAGGAACATACTGGAAACAGGTTGCATATTTGATAGTTTTTACAAGTTTTCACATTACTAAAATGTCTTGACTCATGGTAAAACCAGGTCTGTTCTCAGTACTATCCTTAAGACTCTGAATCTTCTCTATAAGATGTCTGTACTTCATGCACTAGACCTCACTGGACTGAAGGCTGGTCTATTAACCTGTTACTTACTTTTAACCTGGGCTGGATACCAGAGTCATTTTTTGAGTATGATTATGGTGTTAAGCAAAGGCATTATCATTCCATATTTCCACAGAAGTAGACAGAAGCAAAAAGAGAAGCAATAAAATTCATTCGCTTATTTAACAATTACTGAGCACTTAACCACAGGCCAAAGCAATAGGCGACACACTGGAGAGACCAAAAAGACAATATGGTGTCTTTTCTCAAGGAGTTATTACATAATACAGTGATTTTTTTAACCTAATATTTTATATTAGAAACACCTATGGAATTTTTTTAAATACAATTGCCCAGAACTCTCCCTAGACCTAATGAATCAGAATTTCTAGCAGTGGGACTGATCAAATGAAAAAGCTTTGTTAGTGATGTTCATGCACATGCTCTGCTAAGAACTACTGAATTCGAATATAACATAAAGGATTTCAAAATCCAAACTAATTTCATCTTCATTGGATCAGTGCCCCCATATACGGATTGCTATCATTAAAATCAGAGGAGGGGGCGCCTGGGTGGCTCAGTCTTTAAGTGTCTGCCTTCAGCTCAGGTCATGATCCCAGGGTCCTGGGATCGAGCCCCGCATTGAGCTCCCTGCATCAGGCTTGCTGCTCAGTGGGAAGCCTGCTTCTCCCTTTCCCACTTTCCCTGCTTGTGTTCCCTCTCTCGCTGTGTCTCTCTCTGTCAAATAAATAAATAAAATCTTAAAAAAATAAAATAAAATAAAATCAGAGGAGAAAACTTCCCTCATTTTGCCTAACTCAACCTCTACCAGAGATGATACCATAAGAATCTGAAGCATGGCTAGTAACATACCTACTTTTGCATGGAATGGCTGCTTTGAACCTAAGATTGAGTGTTCTGTGGATTCTTTCACTTCTAACATGCATCAGCCTAACGCCTCTGCATGGGATAAGACTTCCCCTGTTTTTAGACATTACCTCTGTTAAAACTAGAAATAAAGTTATACTGATCTTTGTTTTATTTGTAGTATATATATGATTAGTGAGGAAAAAGAAGGTATACAGAAAAATTCATATGAAAAAAATCAAGAGATTAGCCCATCAGTCATGATGAAATAGGAAAAACATGAGAAACCACGTAGTTTGTCATAATGCTTAGGATTATAGGAATTCTTTTTCAGATAATTTAGTTTGCTTCAAGACTATGGACAAATTAGTTCATTTTAATTCGTTAATGTTCATTCTATCTAATTAGAAACATTTATTTCCTTTTCTGCTAATTCTTTCAGCAATAAAATGGTATCATTCAGTGTGGTGTATAATAATTCAGTTCAATTCAACATTTCTTGAGCCTCTTATATGCAACGTGCTTGGTTAAGGGCAAAGTATTCTGAGATAAATATAACACATCCCTGACCTCAACAAATGCAATCTGATGGGAAGAATGTGGTTACAAAACCAATTAAACCATATGTCAGATTAGTAGGTGCTATAATAGATATAAACTGGGCTTTTTAAAAAGTATAGAGGAAATTATTAATCTAGGATTGGAGAAGAAAACTTTTTTAAAAAGGTCCCACGTGACTTTAGTTTTAGGGACAGGGACAAGAGGACCTCTCCCCTCTCCTTTCCCAGATTTGTCACTGGGGACTGCTGCCTTGTTTATCCATCAGTGGAGGGCTGCGTCTTTCGAATCGGCATCAGAAAGCTTTTTTGTGGGGGATTAAAGAATCAGATACAACGGGACCTGAAACACTCCTTTGCCCAGGAGAAACACAAGCCTCACCCTTTAAGCCTAACTGGACTGTGCACATGCAGAACTGCGGATCCTTTTGTGAACGCCCGAGGAGCTGGAGCAGGGCTCCTCCCATCCCTGACTCCTGGCCCAGCCGCGCTCTCCCGGAAGCCAGGAAGAAGGTAAAGGGCCAGACTCCTGCACAGAGTTAGCGGAAAACAAAAGCTCCGTCCCTATCTCTTACTCCCTCTGTCCTGTCCCCACCCGAAAAGTCCCCAAAGGAAAAATAACTGGATGGTGATTGAGGAACTCTACCACCACCTAGAGACGGTGCAGCCCTGGAAGCGGGTCCACACTGGCTGCTTCACTCTTTTGTCTGCCCGGTGAGGGCTCTGCTCAGCTATGAATGATGTAATTGTTATCCATGGCTTCCTGCATCACATCACCACGCATTTTGTTGAGACCTTTTTAAAAGATGGAGAAATGAAGAACAGAGAGAAAGGAAGACTAAAGACATTCCCTGCTGATGAATGTAAGGCTTTAAAGAAGTAAATAGGCTAGGTATCCATAAGTGGGCTTTCCTATAATCAAGGAAAAATAGAACTATTTAACGAATTTAAAAAGAAAACATTTTTGAATGAATGAACATGTACATTCTAGTGGTTTTTTCTAAATGTATGTAACTCTGAAAAGCACATACTTTTGAGTAGTCTGCCCTTTGAGGGTTTGTTGGTCATATCTTGAAGTTTAACCACAGAAGGAGGCCTGAGGAGGGAGTGAACAACTCCTGAGTGCTTTTTATGTGCCAGCCACTATCCTAGTCCCTTCACACATGCTACTTCATTTAACTAATATTTATAGAAACAAAATATCCAACCCAAAGTCAGAAACCTTGCAGCGCCAACATGCAGCACACAGAAAAATGTGAATCCGATGTTTCACTACTCAGCCTTTTTGGGGGAATCATAAACAAGACCTTTATTTCAAGAAACAAACATGCCCCCTAGTGTTCAAATTCAGTAAAATGTTTGTTTTTGAAAATCAAGAATACAAAAAGGCTTCTTTCAGAAAGTAGTTTTACGTGTTTCTGCAGTAAAGAAAGCAGTTAGTCCTGTTTCTGGAATTAATCTAACAGAATATTTTCTCCACGGCATTGAACTATAATCAATTGAGTAAAAGTGGTATTAAAAATCATGCTATCTAATAGGAATTCTAAACAAGGTGATAGGTCATCTCCTATTACCCTCACTCCCTTTTGTCATTTTCTATTATAAAGAAATATATACCCAAATTTTCTTTTACACAGTCACATAAACACTAAATTTATTTTGCTTTACTTTAGTTCAGAGTAGCTGCACTATTCTTTATTTATCTCTCATTAAGAAAAAATATAGAGAGATGCTTAGCAATAGAAATGCAGTGAGATCTGAAGTGTTCTTGAAGTGTAGAAACAAGAGCTTATGCACATTGTGCAAAGGCTTAATGGATCTCTGCGGTGGGTTCCATGGTACATGAACTGTGTACAATAAGGGAAAAATCACAAATTCTCTAGTTTGTACCGTTTCACAATATATTTTACATAAAAAGGCAAAATAAGTTAGTACATGTTTGAAATTATACCTTTAGGGTTTTGTTTGTTTTTGCTAAACCAAACAGTTAATGACTTTGTAAGAGGTGTGATATCATCTGATTAAGGAGAACCAGACTCACAGAATAGTTGGGAAACAGGGCAGCCTGGTATCGCAGCATTGGGCACAAACATTACAATACGTCATCCCGTCTGGATGCAGCAGTACAATGGCAACATTGCCGTGTGGTCTCGGGCCACTCCGCCAGAAATAGTTTATGTCTCTGAATAGGAGATGCCGTTTAACACCTACTCTTCCTTTACTTTAGGAAAACTATAAGCCACTTCTCATATATGTTGAAGAATAGTAATCAATAATGGAATTCCTTTTTGCTTGTACATTCTGTGAGTTTTCCTAGAAATGTTGTGATTTTCCCCTTATTTTACGTAGATGAAGCCATTTCAGTAAAGGGAGCAGCCCCTGAGGAGTTTACAACCTCAGCGGGGCAAGTAGCACATTGCCCATATAGATGCTCACACATCACACACACACATTACACACATAGATGCTCACACATCACACATACACATTGCACACATATAGATGCTCACACATCACACACACACATTACACACATAGATGCTCACACATCACACACACACATTGCACACATATAGATGCTCACACATCACACACACATTACACACATAGATGCTCACACATCACACACACATCACACACACACATTACACACATACAGATGCTCACACATCACACACACACATTGCACACATATAGATGCTCACACATCACACACACACATTACACACATATAGATGCTCACACATCACACACACACATTGCACACATAGATGCTCACACATCACACACATTGCACACATATAGATGCTCACACATTACACACACACATTACACACATACAGATGCTCACACATCACACACACACATTGCACACATACAGATGCTCACACATCACACACACACATTACACACATATAGATGCTCACACATCACACACACACATTGCCCATATAGATGCTCACACATCACACACACATTGCACACACATAGATGCTCACACATCACACACACACATTACACACACATAGATGCTCACACATCACACACACATTACACATAGATGCTCACACATTACACACACATTACACACATATAGATGCTCACACATACACATTACACACACATAGATGCTCACACATCACACACACACATTGCACAAATATAGATGCTCACACATCACACACATTGCACACATATAGATGCTCACACATCACACACACACATTACACACACATAGATGCTCACACATCACACACACATTGCACACATATAGATGCTCACACATCACACACATTACACACATATAGATGCTCACACATTACACACATTATACACATATAGATGCTCACACATTACACACACACATTGCACACATAGATGCTCACACATCACACACATTGCACACATATAGATGCTCACACATCACACACATTATACACATATAGATGCTCACACATTACACACACACATTACACACATACAGATGCTCACACATCACACACACACATTGCACACATACAGATGCTCACACATCACACACACACATCACACACATATAGATGCTCACACATCACACACATTGCACACACATAGATGCTCACACGTCTCACACACACATTGCACACATATAGATGCTCACACATCACACACACATTACACACATATAGATGCTCACACATCACACACATACATTGCCCATATAGATGCTCACACATCACACACACACATTGCACACACATAGATGCTCATACATCACACACACACATAGATGCTCACACATCACACACACATTGCACACATATAGATGCTCACACATCACACACACATTACACACATATAGATGCTCACACATTACACACACACATTGCACACATATAGATGCTCACACATTACACACACACGGCACACATAGATGCTCACACATTACACACACACATTACACACCTATAGATGCTCACACATTACACACACTGCACACATAGATGCTCACACATTACACACACACATTGCACACATATAGATGCTCACACATTACACATATACTGTACCTAATACACTCAGAGCATTGCCTTACAGTTACTTGTACTATTCAAAAATTCAATCGTATTAGATGCTTGCTAATTTTTCTGAGCTGTATTGCTTGGAGCAGATGCTTCTATCCTTCCTGACTGAATTTGGCCCTTTTTTAAATCTCAGTTGTTCAGGATGTGTATTAAATGAGATGGTCGCTAGAGTTAATTCTGACTTATCCTGAAATTTTTTTCAGAAACTTCCTTTGAAGTCCTTTCTGAAATGCATCAGTATCTTTTACTCTTTTTAGATAATTGGCACCATATACCCATAAAATCTTTTTCTTAAAACAATGATTGATGATCTAGCTGTGCTATTTAAATTTAAACTAATTAAAATTAAATACAGCTAAATTTTCAGTTCCTAACTTACACTAGCTACATTTTAAGAGTCCAGTAGCCATGTGTGGCTAATGACTGTTCTATTGGACAGCACAGAATAGAACATATCCATCATCACACAAAGTTCTATTGAACAGCACTGATTGGATCACCATTCTTATTTAAGTAACAGTAGCTATAGAAAGCCTAGATTAAACTTTTCTGTGCCCACTTTGCCATATTCTTTAATTTTTTTCTACTTTTAATAAAACCTTTGTATCCATGTATTTTCTTGTTGTTTATTCTTACCCCTAAAGGTCAAATATCAAAATATAATTCTGTTTTGTCAAAGGCTGTAGCTTGCTGTTACTATCTATAATGGGAGATTTGCATGGTATCATCTGATGAAATGAGGGGATATCCTCCTGGCACAGGGGGTGGGGTGGGGGCTCATTTCATCAGTTTTTGTCTGATTGCTTTGGGTTTTAGGTTTTGCTTTGCTCTGCTCTGCTTTCTTGCTGCCACTCTCAAGGGTAAAGGCGGAAAGGTTTTTCCATCAAACTCAATCTCCTTCTCTCCTCTGGAAGTCTCCCCTTTTTATCACCCTACTCACTGTAATCCAATGTTAGAGTCAGTAACATATATAATGTAGCTTTCCTATACTGAAAGGAAATTTGAGGCTATTAAGTGATTAATAAGTAGATTTTCTGTGATTTGACCTGCATTTAAAGGATTAATAATCATCCCCCAAGGGTCCACTGACCCATTTTTCAGGCCTCCCCGTCCACTTTTACTCAGGATCAATGTGGGGTTTGGGTTTGAGCCCTAGATTTACCCCTAGCAACTTTCTGTCCAGACTTCTGTCAGCTGAGCGGTTGTCACCCTATGCTCTTCCTCAGGGCATCTTGCTATCCCTGTAAAATCCTCAGTATACACCTTATACCTCCTTTCTGGTTCCTGTAGTAACTCAGCTCATCTAGAACTCACTTCATTGTGTTCTGCCTGCTCTTTTTAAAGTTCACACCCCACTTCCAGGATCATCACTCTTCCTGTCGAAGGCCCTCCTGTCTGAGACCAGTCCTCCTCTTGACTTCACATGCCTCTTTCCATGAGGCATGATTGCTATTAACATTTTTTTTAAAGATTTATTTATTTTAGAGAAAGAGAGAGTGGGGGGCAGGGGCAGAGGGAGAGAGACAAGCAGACTGCCCACTGAGCGAGGAGCCCAGCGACTAGGGCTGGACCCCACGACCCAAGAGATCACAACTTGAGCCGAAATCACTAGTCCAACGGTCAACGAACTGAGCCACCCAGGCACCCCTATTATTAACATGTTTAAAGGAATCCCCTTTTGCCCTGGTCCTCACCAGGTCCTCACCAAATATTTTTAACAAAATATTTAAAATATTTAAAGGTTTACATTTACATTTTCATCTAGAAACCCTCTTCATCTGGAGACCCTTACCATTTGGGAGTGGATAACCCTCCCCACATCTCAATCTAGAACTGTGCTGTCCAAAATGGTGCCCACCAGCTATATGGGGATATTTAAATTTAAATAAATAACATTAAAATTACTCTAGCCCATTTCATGTGTTCAGTGGCCACATGTGGCTAGTGGCTTCCTTGTTGAACAGCACAGATTATAGAACCTGTCCATGATTGAAGAAAGTTTGTTCGGACAGTGTTGCTCTAGAACTTTTCTGTCACAATCTATTCTTTGGGAATATGCATAGATTGGCATAATTATCACAATAATTGCTCTTTGTTTCTCTTAATAATTTTTGAGACCCCTTTTCCAAATTTCTGAAAGCCTCACCTTTTACCAGTTGTTAGCCTCATCAAACTGACAAGTAGTGTGTAACAACAGCGCCCCCTGCTCCCACCCTAAAAATATTGTGGATTGAAATTGGAGCCGGAAGACAAGTATATCCTAAAGTATAATCAGACTCTTAAGCATTCTAAATGCTTTATGTTTTTTATTTTGTTTTATTTCCCTCACACTATTAATTAAACACTTGCTGAACACTTTCTGTATATTCAAGAAATACATGGTTTTAAGGATTTTATATTTAATCTTCCCCAAGTCCCTTTAAGATAAAGGCTATTATTAAACCCATTTTATAGGTGAGGAAACTGAGGCGCAGAGAGGTTAGGTAACCTTCCAAGTTTACATAGCCAGTAGGTAATGAGACTGTCCCTCATGCTTGTTTCACTGTAGATTGGATTTACCCAAAATGTTACAAATGCCCGTAAAACCTGAATCTGGCTAGAGGGAAATGACTGAGGGACTGGGTAATTATCAACCACCTAAGTGCAGGGAAAGAAGGAGACTGGTCGCCTTCCAGAGGAAATATTAAAAATTTCAGGACTTAGTCAATTCTATATAAATTTACTCTTTTTATAGCTTCTTATTTTTATGTTATATGAGGGTAAAAGCTTGAACATAAAAGATTTTAAGACATTAAAATTCATAGTTACTACTGTTTACCGAGAAGAACATTAGTGGCCTGTAAAAGAATTGTTGTTAAAATATGGATTCTTTTTTCTTTCTAGTACTCCCCTAGCATGACAATGAGTGTGTGATCCATTACCAAGTCTCCTCATGAAAACCACAGTGAGTCAGCCCTTCACAGAACTACTACGGAAGAAAATTATTCATCACAGTGTACAGTTAAACAAAGGAATCTCAGTCACACCAAACCAACCTTTTTATTTCCTGCTCTCTCCCCTATTTTTTGAAGAAAGCGGGTCCAAACGTGATTCAAACAACTGTACAGAGCGGCATATTAGAATTGCCCTAAATTGAACTGCAAATAATTATCTGTGTATGTATATGTGTGGGAAAGAGAATGTATTGTATATGTGTATGTTATATGGACATATGCACATACATACATTGACCCACAGGACACTGTAAAATATTATTACATGACATCTTAAGTAGAAATAAGTAGGGACTTTTATTCCATCCTTTTTTTCACGTTTACATTTTAATTATTAAAAGTTGCTCCTGCCCCTCCCTGAACTATTTTGTGCTGTGTATATCACTGCTTTATATAAGTTATTTTTTAAGGTGAACTCAGATGTTATGGTTTTGTAAATGTCTGCAATCATGGATAGGAATAAAATTGCTTATTTGAGAGCTTTCATTAAATTGCGTCTGATGCAAGTTCTCCTGTGAATCACAAAGTGTACTGTCTCAAAAAAAAAAAAAAAAAAAAAAGGTGTGTCCTCATCCTATGTCAAATCAAACAACTTCTCAGTTACCTTTAGTGAGAAGTATTTTTGTACTTTTTATTTAGGAAAAATACTTCAACGAGGGCCTAACACAGTATATTTCTGCAATAACTGCTTTAGATGGAATTCTTGACTTGTCTTTGATGATACAGAAAATCATTAATTAGCCCCAATTGCTTAGACCATAGCAATAAAATGACAGGGGTCGTCATATTTTTAGAAACATATTTTCTCTTTAACATGATAAAGCCCAGAAGTGCTTGAATTTGTCACTTCTCACCAGGAATAGTAGAGCTAAATTTTTAATAACATGCTAATGGAAAATGGTATCTGATTTTTACTCAGACTTCTTGTGAACGTTTCCACATAGACATTGCAAAGAAGATACATTCCAATGACTGACACTTTGAGCAGAAGGGGAAAAGAAGTTTTTCCTGGACCGGAGGGGCTCTGGAGGGCTGCTTTTCTGTCCGCGTAGCTTGCTTACTAGCCGCAGAACTGACTGGTAACAGCCCCATCTGTGCATACCTCTCATTGGCAGCACAGCACCTGCTCTGCTCCCAGGATCTAGGACTTTTATTTAGAGGGAAATCATTTATAGTAACTATATTCATCTGGCCATTGACTTCAGCAGGCTAAATCTACGTTGTGTAATTGTTCAGAAAAGAATGTGTCAATGTTAAAAATTAAAGAAAAAAAAAAACACTTCCCTTACTAAAGCAAGTTGTTCGATGGCACTTTCCAGATCTTTTGAGGGTTTTGTGTTTAATCTTACGTACAAACACCAAAATCATCAGAGAAAAGTGTGAAGACTTTAATTTTCACTCCAAAAGATAAGTTGGTGATCCTTTGTTAAAACTGTGATAGAAATAGCCACTGGTAAACATCAACTATATCTCAAACTCTATAGAATCTGAAAAAGCATTGTTTAATCTCAGGTAAGAGGAATCCTTCTTGCTTTAGGCTGATGGCCTCTAAAGTGAAAATTTAGCCATATATTTGCTAGTTCCTGGTCCCAGATGACTTATTTCTCTCAAGTTTGTAATGATCTACCCCTTCTGAAAGTAAAGATTTGGCCTGTGCATGACAGGGATGCTGGGCAGAACTGTTGAAGGGGGAAAAAGAAGCTGAATTAAATGTATGTTCCAGATTTAAACTCTAACCAAATGAGTCACCATTCATCCTACAGTGTGCGCGGACCTAGGACTGCACACTGGAGAACAGATTCAAGCTTTCAAGCTGCAGAGAACTTTCATGAAAAAGTCAAATTAAAAGGTCTTTAACTCAAGCCAAGGTAATCTGAAGATGACACTTTGGATAGACATGTGAATTTACCAAAAATAATTTTAATTTTCACTTTTTTCTGATAATTGTGTGAACACTTTCAACCCTGTGATTATTAAGCTTAATCTTATGATGCTAGAAATTTCAAATGTTTTTTGTCTATTCACTCCATTCCTACTGATCTTAAATTTCTTTTATTTGCTTTCTAAGAAGGTATTGTTTCTTATTATCGCGAACAATCATGACCCCACTTTTACTTGCCATTATTTTAGGGGTAATATTAGAGTATAAATGGCAATATGGGTCCCATTATTTCTAGTCTACTTGGTCAAAAAAAAAAAGTAAAATTTGATTTTTTTCAATGTATAGCAATCAACTCATCATAAGTATTTATTTCTTCTCTCTTGCAATCCAGATTATAAATGGCTATTTCAAATTGTTTTTTAATTCCCGAAATAGTTGAAAATTTATTTTGAAGAAAAAGTTCTATTTAAGAAAACCATAAAATAAGAATACTGAATTTTAATATCAAATCATTTCTCCTGCACCACATGGAGGATAGTATATCTGCATAGTAATTTTTGTATAGGTTTTGAGTCATTCAAACTATATCCTTTTCTCTCGCGTTTTCCATCTCCATCTATGCATTTATATTGGTCTTGATATATACCACCTGTTCCTGAGTTATTTTTACATATTTCACCTCACAGGAATAGTATCAGCAATTCTTGCCCACACTGAATACATAAAATACTCATATGAAATGTGAAAATGTGTAGCAAGTGAAAATATTAATTTTCATTACTCTGCCTTGCATTCTGCTGGACTCACTACAGTTGAAAATACATGCCGAATTGTTTCTAAAGTCTAGCTGTCTTATAACAAAGTTTCCCATGGGAACAAAGGCTATAAAGTGCCATTGACCTGGTAATAGCCCACACATTTGACGGATGAACCCTAGTGCTCTGTTACAACTGCTCCAGGTTGGACTCGGTTGCTGAGGGATAGGAACTGCGCAGCTAGGAAGCTGAGGATAAGATTTCTCTGTTGCCCAAAAGATTAACAAATCAGTTCTGCTCCCTGAGCCATGGAAAGTGCCCAAAACACGCTTTTCCTTCCAGAAATAGAATAAAGAAATCTTCCATTTCTACTTTTTATGATGCTCTAAGATAGCTGAACTCTGTTGCATTTCATAGGATCATTCAGTTAACATTCCTCCTGTAGCTTAAAAAACAGCAAACAAAATAAATTTCAGCTTGGGACATGAGGAAGCCCTACCTCTGCCCACACCTTTTCTTCATATTATTCTGGACATGTGCAGCAAAGCATTCAAAACTGCTCCCTCGGCAGAGAATTTTACACAGTCCTTAATACTGTGAAGTCTTGATTGGCTTCTTCCATGTCTTCCTCCGTACCTCCCTCCCAGTCCCTGCATCAGCCAGTAGAAGTAAGATACAGACATTTTTACCTTCTCAGCCCCTAAACTTTTCTTTCTCATACAGTATATAGTTTTCCCAGGAGAAATAATTGCACTTTCCATTTCTTGATTATCACTGTTAATTAGAAGCAATGCCACAAATCATAGCTACTTGACTTTGGAAAGCATTATAGTATTTTAACACTGGTTTTGCCTTCATTTTTATGTTTTATATACCATAATGCTCTATTCTTGAAAATACTAATTGATAGAAGTAGTGCATGAGTGCATGAGTGTATACTATGGGAGGGAGAAGGTCAATATGGGGGTGGGGGAGAGTTGCCACATATTCTCCAAAAGGTAAATTGGTCTTTTTTTTCTTTTAACCCCCTCTCCTGGTGGTGTAAGTTTCTTGTTTGCAATGAGGAGCAGGAGTCTGTGTTTGCTTAAAACAGTCGTACCCAGTCGTAAGCAAGTGTAAGAGGCTCCCTGCGTCTTCAAAGCGTAACTTGAGAAATACCGGACAAGTCTAAGAAACAGTGGTGACCCACTATTAATACACTTATGTTTTGCATACTCAACTTGTGTGAGCATGTGCACATGCGTATATTGGGGGTGGTGATAGGAGGTTTGCTCACAAAACACTCCCACTATGACTTACATTATGTTATACCACGACCGGTAATGATTAAACGTAATTCTTTCCTTTGACTGTTTTTTATTTCATTGGTAAAGTAGCTGATAATATTGATTTGCGATGAAAAGAGAGTAATACAAGATATAAGCAGATGGAATCTCCCGTGCCCAGCTTTAACAATACCCATGTTAGCTTGTCCACCTCAGACCTTCTTAGGAAGGCACTGCATCTGAAGGTAAGAGCATAAATGATCTTTTATTCCTTGGTTACTTCACTGCCATATAATTATAGTTTTTTTAATGTAGATACTTGTTTACAAGAAATAATTATAGTTTTTTTATGTAGATACTTGTTTACAAAAAATTGAATTGACATTCTTCATTTATTTCACCAAAAGCATCAGCTTTACCTATGGAACTGTAAATCAGACTGAAAGAGATGACCTATAGATGAAAAACACCTTAGACCATTTTAATTACTTTTCTAAACTATATTCTAAAGAGAAATTCTCAGTTGAATAAGTCTCCTAAGGAGAGTTTCCTCTGTTAAGTTTCCTTAACTTAATGTAACTTAATGTTACATTAATGTTAATTTAATGTAATTGGTCTTCCTGAATAGAAGAAAAATAATTTCTGTAAGTAGTTTAATGTAAATATTTTTGCTGACTACATCCTTAAAAATGAAATGCAGTATTACCTGTAGATACTGCAAATTTTAAAGTGGGACTAAGTGTTTTCATGTATAGAATTACAGTTTGTCTCTTCTCCCTTTGTGGCTTTACTATCCTCAGGATAAACTGGACTTGTTTTGATTATCCCAGGCATTGAAATATTATGGTGTGTTCCTAGAACTATTTAGCATTTCATTTTTTAAATGAAATGTGGAATTAACATGAGAAAAGTGAGTATTAATATTCCTTTAAAAATGCTATCAAGGATTTATTCCTAATTAACATTAAAACTCTACCCCACTTTCTCTTTTGCATCATATGACCTCACTACATTGCCAAGGAAGTGAAATTTGGATTCTTCACAGTGTTCTCAGAACACAATACAAAAACATTGTCAGCGAAATTTCCATCATGTCCTGGTAAAATTGCTCAGTAAAATGTAATTAACCATCTAGTTATTAGGAAGCAATTCAAATAATCTGTCCAGTTTACATAATTTAAAAACAAATCTTTACATTTAGCAATACCTTAGAAATGTTCTTAATATAAACTACTCATTAAAATGTGTATATTACTTTCTACCAGAAACTGTATGTTAGAGTGAGTAAAAGACATGCTGTTGTTTCCAGTATGGAAAATGGAAAAGTCTTTATTCATAGAATTCTTTATTCATGATAGCTATGAGCTGATCAGATTGTTTAATTTACCTAATTGTGATTGTAAGAACTTAATATGTTTTTTTACCACATGTGTTAAATTGTTACCTATAATGTCATCCTGGAAAAACAGAATTATTTGTAAGGTTTTTACAAATGCACAAATTATGTATAAATATAATTGGAATCTGGGATGATTCTTAGTGATCTACTATCCTTAATTCACCATGGCCATCAGCTACCTGACACATTCTGTGAATTTAGCATGCATGCGTGTGCATGTGCATGCATGCATACATGGCCATGATTGCATTTATTCTCAAATGGAGTTATCACTTAATGTCTTTGTACAAATACCTGGACTATTCATATAATGGAAATGGAAGGTTGCCATAAAAATGTACATAAATGTCCCTTAAATTAACACCTGTTTTCACACTTAATTTTAAAAATACAACTTTTCATTTACAGTTTCTACCCTTTCATTTCTAGCCTCCGCTTTATTACTTATAGAAAAAGTAAGGAAAATTATTCATTGGAAGCAAGCATAAGTGTTTCTGAATGATAACTCAAAATCCACTAATGTGGATCTGTGTATATGACTGAGGTAGATAGACATTATGCCTCACATAAAAACCAGGAGTCTATAGTATCAAAGAATTGATATGCATTAAGAAAAGGCTATATGTGGCTGGTTCTAGATAACTAAACCAAATACCAAAAATAATTAATATGGTTATCAAATACCTGTTAATGGATAATAGTTTTATATTTTATTCCAAACAGCATTATACATAATGTGGAAATCTGAAGCAATTATGCAGGTAATTTATGCAAAACTATGCTTCTCCTCAAGTGCATTTATCTTTCTGATGAATTGTACAGATGGTTGTCTCAGTTCACCACTGTCCAAAAAAAGATTCTGAAGTAGGTCCTGCACACTAGATAAATAAAAATGTAGGAGGAGGAAGATCTATAACTGAGATTAAAAATTCATCCTAGATATAAATTAAATATATAAATCTTTTTCTAATAAATTCTTTAATACTGGTTCCACAGTATTTAAGAGCATTTAAGTATTAAGTGTTTCTAGTATTCTGGTTTTGATCCAAACAAGGCTTTCTAGTTCAGCAATGCAGCACATTTGTACATAGTGCTTAGAAAGGAAAATGCTATAAATTCCAATGGCCAGACACCTTCCTGAGCCAACATTTACCTCAAGTAATTTGTCAGGCAATTGTAGCAAGGTATCTAGATTTCTGGGAGATGGAGGGGTGGGTAGCAAGGCAACTGAAGGGTCCCTTAATTTAAAACAGGTAGGAGTCCTATAACTAAGATAAGATTTAACATAGATAAATAAAAGCCAGCAGAATCCGTTTAATTCCCCCTCAGCTCTTCTTGGTGAATGAGATAATAGTCTAAGAGTCCAAAATGAAGGAAAAGGGGTTAGAGTGTCTGCATACCCAGCCCCAAATAATATGTATCAAGTATCAAGTAAAAGTCATTGAGTATTTGTTCTCATAGCTCAATGTGTTCGTTTTTTATGTTCCAGTAAATCTTTATTTACACAAGTAGGCATGTGATTCACCAGCTATAGGTTGCTGACTTATGCTATATAACAACAGTGTTATCACAACTAAAGTTAACAAAAATTCCCTAATATTATCTAACAACCAATCTATATTTAATTTTTGCAGTAGCCCCCAAATGCCTGTGTTGTATTTATTGGATTTGTTCCCACTTGTAATGAGAAATAATTAAAATACATCACTGTATAAGTATAAGGCATACAGCATGATGGTTTGATTTACGTATATTATGAAATGATTACCAGAATAGGTTCAGCTAACATACAGATACAATAAAAAGAAAAGAAAGGGAAAAAATTTTGTCCTTGTGATGAGAACACTTAGGATTTACTCTCTTAATAACTTTCCTGCATAGTACATAGCTGTGCCTGCCATAGTCACCATGTTGTACATTACATCTCTAGTACTTATGTATCTTATAACTGGAAGTTTTTACCTTTTGACCACTTTCCTCCAATTTCCCCTTACCCCCACTCTCAACGTATTCTTAAAAGTAAAGAAACACTTTACACCAAAAGAGGCATAAAGATTTATAAAGAAATTCCAGAAGTTTTACTCCCTACACAAATTGTCTGATGGGAAATAGGGCATCCCTTTATGGAAAGATCTAGAACCAACAGACATTGTACATAGAAATGTTTAGCTGTCCCCCAGTTTGCAAAGCTTCCCTTGAAGTATGTGTTGGGCTCTGCTTGGCTATAGCTGCTCTTCTCAATGTACGGTGGTCTCAAATTTTCCTCACAAGATTGTGTCTTTGCGTCTTATAGCACGTAATTCTTGATGGTAATAGGGAGGAACCTCTTGATGTCTAGTCGTGTCACATGAAAAAAATTGCATTTAAATGTGCTTGCAATTTAATCTCAATTATTGCATATAATATATAAATTAGTATATGTTGTATAAAAGAATTCAACATTGCTTATTTATGTAAATATTGTTTCAGAGAAAGAAATGGCTTAAGAATTGTAAAGTCAAATGTATTATTCTCTATATAGTCTTTTGTGGTGCTCACTGTTTTGTCATCAAGTTAGTTATTATTCACTTGTGACTGAAGAGCTATTACACATACTAAATGGTCTCAAAATTGTTATAACAGAATATATTGTTAATCATTGAAAGTGATATTAATTTTAATTTTGAGAACTCAGCATGCTATTACAACAAGCAGTTACTAGTCAAATTTTTATGTATTTACTTCGTTAGTTGAGAAGTATTTACCTCAACATACTTTGTGATTCAATGAAAAAACCCCAGAGAGCTAAACTTGTATCTATTAAAAAAGGAGAATCCAATTAACACATTAAAAAATATAGGGCATATATGAAAGTGTTAAATGAAAATAGAAGCATTAGCAATTGCAGGAGATCCATCTCACCATAAAAGTTCCCAGATTCAAAATTGAAGTGCTCACTATAACAGTTACTAATAAGAAATTTATTGGACCAAATAAATAACTAAATCAAAACCAACATAGGAGCCAAATCTAATTTGCACCAAAGATAGATTTGTAAATCCATTGCCAGTGTGTCTAGAGATAATTACTCCACAAAATCAGACCATAACCAAATTCTCAATATTGACTCATCAGAGTTTAAAATTCAATCCATTTAGCAAAAATACCATGTGAAATCGAGGCAGTGCAATAATCTCAGGCTTTTCTCAAAAATAGTAATCTTGCTGAAAGATTTCTGGGTGCAAAATTACATGGTCCAGTAAAGCTCACTTTAGAATGTAAAGCATGCAAAGCCCAAATCTCTATAGAACTTGTATGCCATGAGTATCTCTAAAATGAGCTTCTTAAATCATCTCAGAGGGGAAATGGTCCAGGGTGAACAGAGGTCTGGCAAGCTGTCTCTGATTACCTCACTTCCCAGATGATTTAAAACCTTGTTGTTTGGAAAGGTATTTGCTACCATATTTTCAAATGCTAGAAAGATTTGCATGCTTCTGTGTAAAAGAGAGTTACTGAACTGTGTATTTGCAAAAATGAATAACAGCAACAGTTTTTCCTTCAAGTAACCAGAAATATTGTGTTGTTTTGCTCTGGCAGTAGGCACTTCAGAAAACATGAAATACAGATTGGAAAATTTTATGTTCCAGAAAACATAGATGTTCATTTGAAATCTGTTTAAAATAAAATATCTTTCTGGTTTACTTGGCAGTACTGCTTCTCATCAAGTTTATACTGGGCCTCGAAAAGGAGGTTCTGTTCATCCCACTTGTGCATTAAAGTGGCACTGGAAATGTATGAGTTTATCCAACTGAAGAGGAGTTTTGGAGCAGATAAATTATTAAATCAGATATCTTCTTCATTGTCGTTGGACGAACAGATGTTCTTATCCTGTGAAAAGTAATGAGAGGAAGGGGAAGCGGGGACGCCAACAGGGGGAGCTCTCATGTTCTACTGCTAATTGTCAATTGGAGACCCTCCACAGGAAGAGACCTACCTTGCGTTTCTGATAGGAAGAAGCCACCACTTTACTACCCCAGCGGAAGGAAGAAAGGATTTCTTCTTGCCCGGCAACAGCCTAGCCAATGAAAGACTGTCAAAACACAACCAATGAAAAGCCACTACACTTCGAACTCCCAGTTGACTCCAATAGATTTTTTTGTTTATAATGGCCCCTCCCAACTACCCCATTTCCTCTAAAAAAGAGTGTTCCTCTCCTCTGTTCTCAGGTCTTGCCTGTGATTTTGCCATGGCTTGCAGGTCCTGAATTGCAGTTCTCTGCTATTCCCAAATAAACCCATTTTTACTGGTAAAATAACTGATAGGTTTATTTTTATGGGTAACACTCCTAATGAGTAGAAAATTGGCATTTACCAAGATGAGTAATTAATCATAAACTGCTACATAAACTTCAGTTCAGAAGTTAAAGTCATGCAGCTAATTCCTAACTTATTGTGCAGATTCCTTCTTGCCGTAGATGAAAATGTATACCATAGGCTTTATATTATACATCCCTTTGTGGTGATCTTGATTCCACTTGCCAAAAATAAGCTACATGATTCCAACTGTTTTTCGATACAAATGCCAATAATTAAGACACTTCATATCTATTTCTGGCATAAGAACCTATACACAAAAGAGACACAGAATTCAGAAACTAGGGACTTCACCAAAAGAGATTTTTAAAATATCTGAGTAATTTTGGTTTTGGAGAGAGAGAGTATACATGTGCAGTGATTTATTAACATATTTCAGCTTTCAAACTCTTTAGAGTAAACGCTTCTTTACTTCACAAGTTGAATTTATATTTTACCATTTGTTTAAAAGATGAAAATGAACTTAAATATTCAAAATGTGCTTAGAGTTCAAGACATTCCTTACATAGCTACTTGGCTACTAATTTTTATTTTCAGTGATTATGTTAAAAGAGTATACAGAAAAATTTTTCAGACTCAAATACAAGACAGATCCGAGATGTAAAAGAACTGGTTTCTGAGGATGTTTGTACGTCGAACTGTTTGAAGTGGAAAGTATAGTTTGTACAATTCTGGAATGCAAACAAAGAATTATAAGATTAGTTCCCCATTAGGAATTCTTTATTCTCCTAAGATATTTAGCCAGTGCACTGAGATGTGAAGGTGGCTGTGTGGAGTTTCCTTTGACCTTTACATCCAGAAGAGATGAGGCCGGAGGAGGAGTCTTACTGCAAAGAGCCAAGACATTTATTTGTAAGGTTGGCTCCTCCATCTTCCTTTGAAAGAATTCCATTTGCTCACCAGGCCTGAGCACAACACTCCCTTTCCTTCAGCTAAAAGTTTGACAGCCTCTGCCTATGTCACAAGGACTCATTTCTCAAGCAAAGTTTAAGGCGAAGGGTATAATTAAGATGGGGGTGGGGACGGAAACTTCAAAAAAAGAACTAAAAAAGACACCTATTTTCCTTTCACAGTAGAAGAGTGCATAGAGAATACTCTTGCAAGTCAATGAAGAAATTAATTAGTTATCCAATCATGCATTATCTTGATCAACTGAAATCTAACTTGCTCAGCAAGTAATTCACGTAAGTTTTGTGAGTAGAATTGCATTAAATCCTCTCTCTCTCTATGTATCTACTTCTCTCTCTCTTATCTCATTTGGGAATTCTATTATCTCTAGTACCTACAGTTAGTCCTTGTAGTTAAGGTACTACTTAGAATTATTGAAGAGTTAATGCACCTTCATGAGTAGATAATAGTTTAAAAGGATTAATGTGGCTCTTGAAACACCTACTTTATCCCTCAAGGAGTAACTTAGGCACAGGAAAAAAAAAAAAAAGTCCAATCCTTTTTGGAATATTATTAAGACGAAAAAGACTCCAGGAAAACACAGTTAACTAAAAGCCAAGTCAATACAGATCTTAAACTACTATGGCAAGTGGTAATGGCATCTCACAATTGCTGTAATTTTTTCTATGATGAATGATTACATTTTGATAAAAGAATTCATTTCACCATTAAGCAGTTTTTCAAGATGTTTTGTTTTGGGGCTAGCCATACTCCTCATCTCTATCACAGGACCCACTGTGTACACGCAAGCCAGTTGTCAGTAATCTTTCGCAATCTGTTCCTACTTGTTTCACTCCCCATTGGTCCCTGGAGACCTATTATAGAAACAATGTTAGTAAACACTGATCAGGTTGTTCCTTGAGTCAATACAGGACAAGTTAGCAGCTACTTAGAATGAACCACAACTGCCTCCCTGGCACCAACCCCCTCTGTTGTGTTAGTTCCCACAGAAACCTAAAAAACCTATTGTAAATCTTACTTTTAACTTCTAATTCCTTATTGGCATTTTCAGGAATTTATAGTTTATATTGTGTAAGCTTGGTTTTGTTTTTGGGGGGTTTTGTTTTGTTTTTACTTTTACTTGCCTGTTTGGGTTTTAGCAGCTTTTAAGGAAAGGAACAAGGAAAGCGTTCTGTGATTGGTAGAAAATGAGAGTGAAACAACCAGCTGATTACATTTTGTTTTTCTTAAATGTGATCTGTTTTCTCCTGATAAATGTTAGGCATGCAATATTAGGTAGGCATATGATCCTTGAAGTTCACTCTGCTTTTTAATAGCATATTACAACACTGAAATGTCTATTAATATTTTATATATTAGTTCTAACGGAATTTTCCGAAAGTGTAGTAACACTTTTAGTCAAATACTTCTCAATGTTTTGAAACAATAGGGGAGATCAGAGGAGGGAAAGAGCATGCCCACTCATCTTTAATTATTGGTCCTTTACATGAATGAAGTAGGACCTGATTGTCTTATAACAAGCCACATTCACTTCTTCAATCAACAGTTCCTAAATACGATTTGTAGTAAATGTATTCAGGTTTCTAAGACTCACAAAAATCTGTAAATATAATTTAAATCTATAAATAATTTAAATTTTAGATGCATGCTCATTTCATCTATGAACTTTTTTTCTGTGAATCTAATTCATCAAAACATGCCAATACAATATTTTTCATCCGTTCATTCATTCATTCAGTTACTTCAACCCCTGATATTGGGGGGAAGGGGCACTGTTGGTGTGAGGCAATTATACCTAGTTACAACTGATTAATTAATTGTATGGCTTTCAAAAATTAAAATAGTATGTTCTTAGGGAAAATAATTAAATCACAATCATATTTCTGAAACTTGAGTATTTAATGATTGTTTACAGTAATTAATAGCTTATGTCCATGAGGTAAGACTTCCTCCTTCACAGGTAGGAAAGTAAAATTAACTAGGGAGTATGCTGATTAAAATGGGGTGATCTTACTGTGTCCCAAATGACTCACATGTCCACCCAAAGGCTAAAACTAAAGGGTGGGGGTAGGCCAGGTAGAGAGTGCATGAAGAGAGCACCTCTGGCCAGGATGGCAGATGTGTCTGCTGGGCACAGAATGAGTATCACACGCTCCTTGCCAAAGTCACCTCCCTCTCCCTGAATATGTGTGAGAGCATAGAGGCTCTCTAGAAATATGAGCATTAGTATATTTCCAGTGGATGACTGACATCAAAGAGCAGTAAAGTTCTTGAAATTTTTAAAGCTTTTATGTTTTGTTTCCTTGTTTTCAACCATTTTATTGAGGTAAGCTTGACAGGTAAAAAGCTGTATATTTAATATATACAACTCAATGAGTTTGAAGATAAGTACATGCCCTTCCTGCCCCTTTATTATTATTATTTGTGTGTATGTATGTGGTAAAAACACTTAACAGAAGATACACCCTCTTAGAAAAATTTAAGTCCCTAATACAGTATTATTAGCTATAGGCACTATACTGTATATCAGATCTCCAGACTTATCGTGCACAACCAAAACTTCCTACCCTTTGTACATCACTTCCCCATTTCCCCCTCACCCCAACCCCTGATTATCACTACTGTACCCTCTGTTTCTCTCAGTTTCACTATTTTAGATTCCACATATAAGTCTAATCATGCAGTATTTGTTTTTCTGTGTCTGGTTTACTTCACTTAGCATAATATCCTCCAGATCCATCTATGTTGTTGCAAATAGCAATATTTCCTTTTTTTTAAGGCTAAATAATTTCCCATTGTAATACAAATAACATTTTTAAATCTATTCATCTATGGGTGGACATTGAGGTTGTTTCCGTATCTTGGCTCTTGTGAATAATGCTGCAATGAACAGAGGAATGCAGGTATCTCTCTGGGATCCTGACGTCAATTCCTTGGGATAAATACCCAGAATTGGGATAACTGGACAATATGTAGTTTTATTTTTAATTTTCTGAGAAACCTAAATATGATTTTCCATAATGGTGTACCAATTTACATTCTCACCAGTAGTGTACAAAGTTTCCCTTTTCTCCACATCCTTGTCAACAATTTTTTATCTTTTCTTGTTGTTGTTGTTTTAATAAGTAACATCCTAACAGGTGTGAGGTGATAGCTTATTGAGTTTTGATTTGCATTTCCCTGATGATGAGTGATGTTGGGCACCTGTTGGCCATGTGCATGTCTTCTTCAGGTACTTTGCTCATATTTTAACCAGGTTTTCAGATTTTTTTTTTTTTTTTTTGGTAGAAATTCCTTTTATGTTTTGGATATTAACCCCTTATCAGATATATGGTTTGAAAATATTTTCTCCCATTCTGTAGGTTACTTTTTCGTGTTGTTGATTGTTTCCTTTGCTGTGCAGAAGCTTTTTAATTTGATATAATCCCACTTAATTATTTTGCTTTTGTTGCCTGTGCTTTTGGTGTCATAACCAAGAAATCATTGCCAAGACAAAGAGCTTTTACTCTATATTTTCTTCTAGGAAAATGTTTAAGTGAATGAATGAATACGTTTAAGTGAAACAAAACATAAAAATTTGACTCCCCCCAAATGGGAAGATGAAGATATGTTCCTAATAAGGAATATGTATAACCTCTAGGAAAAAAACCAAAAAGCAAAAAAACAACACCCGCTCAGATGAAGCACCTAAGAGGTAATGAGAGCCAGAAGTGACGTGATTAAATATGTTCCCAACTTGATGCGTTAAGCCTATTCATATATTTAACAAGAATTTTTTAAATGCCTATATCTGTATAAGACTTTTATCCCCTTGACATTCTGAACTTTTACTGTGTCGAAGCTCCAAAACTCTGACCTGGTGAAGTTGCTAATAATATTTCAAGCACTGAGGTATTAAAGCATAAAAATATATTTTATGACATCATCATGTTCTTGTGGAGATTGTCTATTCTTTTTCATTCATTTGAAGAGAACTTTAAATGTCCATGTCAGGGAAGAAAGCTACCTTAAAAATACCCTGATGTAGTAATGAGACTTTAATACCTGAAATGTTTAGAAAATGAAGAAGACATACTGTTGAGAAAAAGATGTCACAGGAAAGTAATTTTAATGAAAAGGTCTTAAAATGCCCATTGTCTAATAAGCCATGCAGTGGTAAACATCAGACTTGACAGAATCTGATTTTTTTTAAGATTTTATTTATTTTTTTAAGAGAGAGAGAGAGAGCATGAGCAGGGGGAGGGGCAAAAGGAGAAGCAGACTCCCCGCTAAGCAGGGAGCCTGATGTAGGGCTTGATCCCAGGACTCTGAGATCATGACCAGAGCTAAAGGCAGATGCTTAACTGACTGAGCCTGATGTAGGGCTTGATCCCAGGACTGTGGGATCATGACCAGAGCTAAAGGCAGATGCTTAACTGAGCCACCCAGGTGCCCTCAGAACCTGATTTTTTTTGGAGATAGGGAAAGAGGCAGAGGAGGCAGTTGCCCGATCATATAGGAGATTTTAGAAATAAATCCTTTGACAGTCATTTTTAAAAATCTTCATTCATTTGTCTATGATTTATTATGGACATTTTTCTTTACTTGGTTGTGCAATTTGTTCTGAACTAGACTACAGTTAATTTGATGTACTCTATATCTGCACAGAATCATCAAATGTAGATATGTATGTTGTTTTTGTACTTGAATTCACAGCTTTTATATAGTTTTGTATTTTACTTTGACAATGTTTTTGGAATTACACCAGAGTTAATGTATATAATTTAAACTGTTTTAAAACAAAAAAATTTTTAAGTTGGGCTTTATTGATGAAGACTTCTTTAAAAGACTAAAATTACATTTTTTATGTTTAACCATTTTCTATACATATACATTTACCTGTTTCAGTGATACTTTTGTCTGCAATTTTGGATATGTTTTAGAATAAAGTTTCACTTTACAAAAAAAATTTTGATAAAATATGCTGAATTTCTGGAGTTATAATTATTTTTAAAAAAACAAACTCTTAAGGATAAAATAAGTTTCAAGTTAATTATGAAAGTAAGAATATAATCATGGCAATATTGTAAAGAATAATAAAATAGTACAAAATATCTGGAAAATTATTGTCATAATCTCAAGCATTAAATTGACTCTGAAGTCAGGTTCAGTTCCTGGCTTCACCATCTCCCACCATGTAGCAAGATGTTTATTTTCTCAAATATAAAATAGGAATTATTAATAGTACCTACAACAATCCATGCAGGGTCTCATGACAATTATATGAAATCATTGCATATAAATCACCTTGTATATTGTTTGGCACACACAACTATAAATATTACTAAGATTACTAATAATAAAGTGTAATGATTCTTTATAATTAGAAAATACTGAAAAAAAGATTCTTAGATTGATTCAATTATATGAATGAATATTTACCACTTGCCAAAAAAAAAAAAAATCTCAAATTATACATGCATATTTTCTCTGAAAACCAACTGGTAAATTTCCTTTTTTTAATTTGAAAAAAAAATTAATATTTTGCTCTATTTCAGCCTATGAAATACACTGGCTGACTAAGAATTTACAACTTCAAGTATCTTTAAAAATCTCATGACGCGTATAGACCTAAAGAATCACATTCTAAGTAGATTTAGCTCTTTAAAAACTTACCTAGCTAAATTGTCTTTCATATTAAAATCAGGTATAGACAATTAATCAGAAGTCTCAGAGACCTAATTTGCTATTACTTTGCTTTTTGAGAAAGAAGCAGAAAAGTAAGCTAATATAAAAAATCTAATAGAGCTATATATTTTGTAGGGTATGTTCTGGATTCCAGGTTAGATTTGGTCTAATCACAACATATTCTACATCTATATCCTGTGCATTAATCATCGAGGTGGCAAAAGTTCCATAAGTATGAAAGATTTTACATTTGTTATTCTACAGACTATACCAAGAAAGTGGGCCAAGAAAGTACTTAAGTTCAGCAGGTACTGAGGTTTAAAAAGGGGCCTTTCTTAGCCCTCTAATATCAAGAAATCCAGTTAGCTAATCTGCCCAATGTTTGCATTACTGCCTCCCACTCTTATTCTGGGTCTCAGCGCAATGGTCCCCTGCCCCAGAGTGCTCCTTCCTGACCCCACAGCCAGAGCTGCCTGCCCTCACCCCATTTTGTGTTTTATTTTCTTCATAGAATTTATTTTGATGTCAAATTATCTTACTTTTTAGTTCATCTGTGTGTTTATCCTTGGTCTTTTCTCACTAGAATGTGAGCTCTCTGACTGCCTTGCTCATTACTGTGCCTAGACTAAGAGCATCTGCCACATAGTAGAGGCTGAATGAATGAAAGCAGTGGCTGAACATGAATCACTAAACAGTAGGTGTGCAGTCTCATCATTGTTCTCTATCGCTGGGGTTTGGGAGCCGGAGGTGGATAAAATCCCACATAATTAGATTACCACCGTTGTTTCCCAGACACCTGTCCCTATGTCATGGAACAATGAAGTAGCAATGCCCTTACAGAAAAAGGGGCCTCTGCCCTGATCCCACACTTTAAGGGCTCCATGTATCACTAGTGCACTCACCCAAATGTACATTAGAACATGTAAGAGATATTCTGCCTCTTTGGATCAGGCCCACAGCACTGATATGGCATGATCCTTAAGCCTAAATATCCATCTGATGGGTAATACTGTCCAGGCCCTAGGAAAATGCCTCTCCACCTTGCTTGCCTTACGTTCTCAATCAAAAGGGGGCTGTGTTTGAATTTAATAAAGGTTTCTTTGTTTTCAGTATCAGCGATAAACACTGCTTTAGAGAGTCTGAGATTCTGAGTGGGAGAATTTCTCAGGTAAGTGAAATGAGAAATTAACTCACTTGACCAAACTTTCCTGTGGGATGGTTATGTATGCTATAGATTCTATGGCATGCCAAGATATTTCCCAGGAATGCTATCTTTTTTTCCCCCCTCTTGTTCTAATTCCTGACTCTGGAGACCTTGGGAATTGAGGCAGTACTTATAACAGTGGTGCATAGTGGCCATGTAATATGGAACAGTTACTCACCCAAACATCACCAGCCCATCCACAGAACAGACATGTATGACAATAATTAAATTCGGTTATATTTTACATTTTGCCAACTTTCTATTTTGTCATCATGAATGTGTATTTTTAAGATGAGATGATAGCACATATTTTATTTAACGATTTGCTCACTTGATTTATAGCCTTAAATATTTAGACATATGGTGTGTGGGCCTCCATTTGGACTCTTGCTCTAAGACCCACAACTTTTAGAGACAGGACTACAAATGAAGAGAATGTGTCCACTCTGGATCCCTGTTCTGGTTACTATTACTGCATAACAAATTACCCCCAAACTCAGCGGCTTACAACAACCATTTTATTATGAAAACAACTGTGTATCAGGAATATAAAAACTCTTTGGCTGGCCAGTTCTTGCTTGGGGTCTCTCATGCACTTGCAAGATGTCAACTGAGCTCTGTCTTTCTCAAGGCTTGATCAGATTGGTTATCCAAGAGGGCTCATGCAGATGACTGACAGGTAAAGCCATCAGCTGGGAGCTGAGCCAGGAATGTTGACCAGAGGCCTACCACATACCTCTTGGGCACGGCACTCTCAAGGCCCTTGGATTTTACAGGGCAGCTGGCTGCCTCCAGAAAGAGCCCCAAGAGAACCAGGCAGAAACTCATGGCATTTTATGACCAAGCCTTGGAAGTCACATAATATCACAGAGTCACAAAGTGTGTGCCTTATTGTATGAAGCTGTCACAAGCCTCCCCAGATTTAAGGGGAATGGACGCAGATCCATCATTCAATGGAGGCGTTTCAAGTCCCCATTCTTCTTAGGTTATTATCTTAGTCTTTTATAGGGACAGGAACTGACCTCGATCTGTTTGACACTGCTTTGTGTACCCAATAGCACGCATGTAGGGTGTGTGAGGTGAGGCCCAGTGCCTGATTTGAGGACACACTGATGACTGTGTACGTTTCTGTATCTCTAGCACAATCAGCTGCATGGCTGAAAAATTGATTTCAAAATTGCTGTAAGAAAAAACTATTTCCAATATAATGTTTCCTTTGTTTTATTAGGATGCTACAAAGGGTGCAATCCAACATCATTATACAAGTATATCACCTATCTGAGAAGAATGACTTAAAGGAAAAGTATGATACTATGAGCTGGATTACTCACCTGATATGAGCTAAAAATGAGCAGCTCTTATGTCACTCAAAGATTGAAAAAGTAAAGAAATGAATATTTTCATAGGAAATAAAAGAAAAAGAACTGCCAGCAATTGTGTAAGAGCATTGTGTAGTGTATCAGAAATCTTTTGGTTACACATGACAGATAACCAAACTCAAATGGTCTTAAAGCAAAAAGAGGGGGAGGGAGAATAGGAGGGGACATACGAAAGACTTATTTGTTCATGTAACTGGAAAGCTCCAAAGGCTTGCTTTCAGGTGAAGCTTGATCCAGCAGTTCAACAACATTACTGAGAACTTGCCTTTCCCCCATAGTCTTCTACATGCCTGAATGCTCTTGTATGGCTCATTGGTAATTTTTAAAATTTCTCTAGCTTCCACTATCCATTCCTAATCAGAGCTTGCTTTCCTTTTGGAGAATAACTGTTTGTGGTTTTTTTTTTTTAAGATTTATTTATGAGAGAGAGAGAGAGAGTGCATGTGCACATACGCAAGTGGGAGAAAGGGGCAGAGAGAGAGAATCTCAAGTAGACTCCACACTGAGCACAGAGCCCAATGTGGGGCTCAATCTTACAGCCCTGAGTCAAAATCAAGAGCCGGACACTTAACTGACTGAGCCACCCAGGTGCCCCTGGAGAATAACTGTTTAATCTTAGTGAGAAGGTAATTCCAGGACGTCTGGGTGGCTCAGTCAGTTAAGCATCTGCCTTTAGCTCAGGTCATGATCCCAGGGATGGAGTCCTGCATCAGGCTCCTTGCTCAGTAAGAGCCTGCTTCTCCCTCTGCCTGCCGCTCCCCCTGCTTGTGCTCTCTCTCTCTCTCTGACAGATAAATGGTGGAATCTTCAAAAGAAAAAAAAAAAGAAGCTAATTCCAGGCACCTGTCTCACCTCTACTGAAACTGAGAGAAACAGACTTCATTCCTCCCTGTACTCTTCCTGAGCCCTAGGGTCACGAACAGACATACGACTTAAGCTTAATCAGGTAAATGTTCTATCTTGGGACTTTAGATCTTGACCATGGTCCACAAGGAAGGAGCAGAGGCAAGCCATACCAGAATCTTCTTCTTCTTTTTTTTTTTTTCAAGATTTTATTTATTTATTTGACAGAGACACAGTGAGAGAGGGAACACAAGCAGGGGGAGTGGGAGAGGGAGAAGCAGGCTTCCTGCTGAGCAGGGAGCCAGATGCTGGGCTCGATCCCAGCGGGGGATCTTGACCTGAGCCAAAGACAGACGCTTAACAACTGAGCCACCCAGGTGTCCCCAGAATCTTCTTAATAAGCAACTTCGCTGTGCTTCCCAGCTCCGAAACATAGCCTGGTTCTCCATATCTAGTCAATTGTTAGAGTCCCAGAAGCATTCTCCCTTGCTTAGGATGCTTAGGTCCTGCTGCTTGATTGCCAAAGCGGTGAAGACTTTTGGGGCATGGCCATGCAGAGGAGATCTTCCCTTTTCTGTGTTCCCATGGCACTATGTATTGTATCTTTTTTTTTTTTAAGATTTTATTTATTCATTTGACAGAACAAGAGAGCAGGAGAGTACTAGCAATGGAATCAGCAGAGAGAGAGGGAGAAGCAGGCCCACCGCCGAGCAGGGAGCCTGACACGGGACTCGATCCCAGGACTCTGGGATCATGACCCGAGCCGAAGGCAGTCGCTTAACTGACTGAGCCACCCAGAGGCCCCTGTGTATAATATCTTTTGATATGCCCTTATCACATTACACTCTGATTTATCCATCTGTGTTCCCTACCAGACTGAGAGCTCCCTAAGAACAGGGGTCTTAGCTTATGCTTAGCCCAGTGTCTGGTCAATACTAGGCATATAAAATAATGTGTTAAAT